>NC_141136.1:84411219-84724884 GCF_053477565.2 Lygodium microphyllum | reverse complement strand
ATTGGCATTGATGGTCTATTTCTAGGCCAAATCGATCCAGAAAACCATGCTTGATTGTGGGTACTAAAGGTTGAGATGTTGATACTGGGGTTGAAATGCGAGATAGAAGCCTTGGTAGAGGAGGGGAATTGAACCCCGATACAAACTTTCTTTCAGTAAACTTGAAGCTAAGATTACCATGTAGACAGATGGAGAAAGAAAAATGAGTCTGAGGGGAATCGAACCCCAACACTAGTCATATGAGGCTAGCACCATGAGACTCCCCACCACCCATCCTTGTTACTAAGTTTTGAAAAGCATAAAACTCAGGACTTCACAATGACTTATTTTGAGATTAAATCTTAGTGAACATAGGTTTATCTATGAGTTGACACGTAAGACTAATAGTCCTCATCGTCATCTCTGAGATTAATCATCAATAAAATTTCATCTTCATTATTCTTATTGGCTTCTTAAACTCCTCCGTCGTTAAATTTGTGTTGATGTTCATTTCCTCCGTAGGCTCTACATCCATTATTTCTTCCTCTTTAGTGTTAGAGTCTGGATCGTTGTCATTCTCATCATCTACAATGTCATCATGATCTAAAAGAAGAATTCTACACCTCTCGGACATCGATGTGTCTAGGTTTGAGGATGTAATCAATTCATTCTGATCTGCTTCCTCAGGGTCAATGCTATCAAACAAGTGTCGACCTCTAGGTTGGACATGCACAACTTGCCACCATGGATGAGCATCTATATTCTTGTAAAATAACACTTGTTCAACATGAGTTGGCAGAATGTAAAGCTCTTTTGTTGCACACAATAACTTTGAGGAGTCGACAGACCAAAATCCAGACGGTTCTCTTTTCATTGTTGCTTTATTGCCTTTATACTCGACATGAAACCAATCCACCTTTAAAACCATCTATCAAAATACACGACTCAAAACTTTAGAATTATGTATAGTTTTAAGAAATGTACATGTCATTATTGCATGAAGAGAGATTTCATTTACCTACTTGAAGATATGATACAATACTTCATAAATTCTGACTATGGTTCCAACACAACCAAGTTTACTATCAACAAGATTTGTGTCTCTTGAACGTGCACATGATAATTTCTTAAAAGAGGCAACAACACAAGAATCTTCAGTTTGACGTAGGTCGTCAATAGCTTTTTTCCAAAGATGTTGTCCATAAGCCCACTTGTTGGTATACATTTGAGCCTAAACCAATAAATAAATTATTTTTAAAAATGAAATTTGCTTGTTTAGTTCAGAGTTTTCAAAACCCAAGAAGTTACTTCTCTTTCACATTCGATCATAAACTCTCTCTATTCCGTTGAGATTGGTTCATGATCACTAACCGCCCGTTGCATACAGGTGTATAACCAATCCATGAAAGTAGGTACATCCCCGTTGATATTTACATTGGTTTGACATTTAGATCTCCTCTTTTTACATTTGCCAACTCATTTGCTTGCAAGTTCCTCCTCGTACTCATCAATGAATTGTTGCATGCATTCGCTATTATAGACAATGAAAATAGAAATATCCAATTTATCTTGGACCTTAAGTCAAAAAGGGACTCCCTTATCTGACATTACCTCATCTGACATGGTAGAAGACGACTCATTTGTCCATACGCATGGAGCTTTAGAATCGGTTTTCTCAAGGTATTCACAAACTAATACATGCATTCTTCAAGCATCTATCCATCTACCATAGAACCCTCTAGTCTTGCTTTTTGACGTACATAACATTTCAATACTCCCATAAATCTCTCGGCCTAAAACATCCATTGAGTGCTCACAACACCAGCGAGCTCTATCTCATCTACTAGATGGATTAGAAGATAAACCTGGATATCAAAAAAGGAGGTTGGAAGTTCCTTTTCCATTAAACAAAGAAGCTCTATACATTCACACTTCCTTTGTGGAATTGACCCTTTGGCAATCTCTTTAGATGTAATCCATCTATTAGTGAAAGAAAGAAGATATTAGAGATGTTTTTGAATTAAGATGATATCAAATAAAATTTTATACTAAAAATTAACGAGTGATAAATACCTTGCAAGAAATCCAAGGCGATATATTACATCTGGGACTCCTCTTGTAGTACATTCATCAATAACAAGGGGTAGAACATGCAACATACATGATTAATCTGATCAACAAAGCATGCAAGAAAAATAATAATTACAAAGATATAGATAGATTTATCTTCACAAAATTGTGTCAATCATGTGTTTTTAAACCAGACAAGCTCTTGTCATCTAGAGTGAACATGTTATGACAAGATGCTCCATATCCTGTAGGCATACGAAGTGACTAATCTTCATGTTGATACTCTTCAACTCTTCTATCGTGAGCATCCATGGGGGAGGCTTGTAGGTTGTCTCATGTTGAGTTTCATCATAAAGTGCTATAGATTGGGCTTTGAGTTTCGATCCTTTAAGAAGTCATTTCTTGTTGCCGTTGTGTCTTTCAAGCCAATGAGGTGTTGCCATAATGAATGACCAACATTCTTGAATATATGCATGGGATCAAGAATATGACATATCTTCAAATCCTTCCAAAATTCCAGAGTATACCATATCGAAGGATTTTGAGCTAGAGTACATTTTCCTCTCGAATGCTTCTTCACAGCATCGTCATCATCACTACTTTTGATCGCTGACTCCGGATCAATAGCGGGTCCAACAGTCCACTTTAGATACCAATCCTTTGGTGTCATTGGTATTGGACATCTCCCTTCTTCTACCTTTCCATTAAAATGTATGGCTTGCCTTTTGTCTCATAGATAATGATCTTCACATAAAAATCGTCTGTGTTGAAGATATATATTTTTGTTGAGGTTTTTGCTAAAAGTCAATCTCAACCAATCACCACAAATTGAATAAGCTTTATAACCCTTGATACATATCCCTACATGGAAAACATAACAAAAGGTGATTAGCACAATGAACATCGCACAAAAGTATGAGACAATATATATATTTAAGCCGTTTACCTATGAAGAAACCATATCCTAGAAATTCATGGATAGTCCATGATAAAATTCCACAATTAATGAACTGTCTTTGACCTGATACATGTATAGAAGAATAGTCATTAAGCAAGACCAATTAATGCATATATAAAATACAATGGAATTAAAACTATAATGTACCCCCATATCTTATTCCATTGTCTTTGACTATTCTTCTATACATGCATGTCCCAACGATTGTATTTTATTGAAAATGGAATTAAGAAAGATCCATTAGGAAAAAAATGAACTCACAAATGGGCCCTTAAAAATAATATAGTTTAAGATGTGGGCCTTTTGGATTGTCCAATAGGAAGGCTAGATGTTGACATCCATGGAGGGTGAATCTTCTCTCTCCAAATCTTGGGTTTTTTATTTAAAAAAGGGGTAGTGGGGGATTAAAAAAAGGGAGAATGAATAATACACAAAATTTGAGTTTCTCTCACCTCGTATTCCCCCCTTTTTTGGAGAAATTTCAATTTCAAAAATTTTCCCTCTCACGAAATTAGTTTGACCCAAAAGTTGAGCAATAGACCACTTTCCCTCTCTTCTATATACTCGTGAATTTTTGTCTCCATTGAAGCTCCCTGTTGAGAGTAATTAGGGTTTTGAGCATTCTACTTACCTCTGCACTTTCTTCTCCATGCAGCTCTAGATTTTGGGCAAAACACAGGTGCCCATCTCTCTTTGCATTTTCTCTTGTTTCCTATTTTTTCAATAGGGTTTGATGTCGTTTCTTACTGTTGTTGTTGTTTTATTGCAGAGGTTGTTCGGGGCAGGAGACAGAGGTGCTCGTCTCTCTCTCCTTTCTTTCCCCCCTCCTCTACGTGTTGTTTCTCTTTTATGTTGTGTTTTCAATAGAATTTGATGTTGGTTCTAATTGTTGTTTTCTTGTAGAGTTTATTTGGAGAAAGAAGCAAAGGTGTTAATCTCTCTCTCTGTTTGGTTTTTTTTTTTGCTGATATCTTTTCAATACAACACAATGTTAGTTCTGACCCTAGTTGTTATTTTTTTGTAGAGATAATTTTGCATGACATTGCATAAGTGCTTATAACAAAATATTAGTGAGTTTGGGAATCTCCCAATTCCCATTTTTTGAATACTAAAAAGGTGGCACCTAGATAACATGCTCATAAGTTTCTCAAAACCATATGATATGACCTATCATTGGAAAGCACTTAAAAAATGGAATTTATTGAGCTATAGAGTGCTTGATTTGGAGCCAGATCCAAATGGACACATAGGACCAATAAAGCAAAGGATTTTTGAACCATCGATTTTCAGCAGATCCATATCATCCAACACAAAGGAATCACTCACCACATCAAAATAGTTGATGAAGAATTATATGCTTCACCTAAACCTTGTACAATACCTGCATGTACAAAAAAACACCTGCATGAATCCCTTTTAACAAAAATACTTGCATGAATCTCTTTTAGCAAAAAATATCTAGATAATTGCATGAATAGAAGCAATACAAAATAGAGCCAATTTACCTATAAGCTGATTTGCTAAATATAAGATTGAATCATTGCTAATCAAAACCCATTGCAAATGATGGACATAAGAAAACATCAATCCCATCAAATATAAATGTCACTAATTAAATGAATAAATTTTGGCACCACAAAATATGGTAGATTTACCTGTAAATTGAGCTACATAATCTCTGCTCTACCTTATGTTAAGTGCTGCAACAACAATTGATCCTTAAGTTAGAACTAGCATCAAATCCTATTGTAAAGATAGTAGAAAAAGGATAATGCAAAGAGGAAGAAAGAGAGAGTTTGTGTGAGTATACGGGAGAGAGAAAGAAATGAGCACCTATCCAATCTTGCCCAAATTGATCTCTGCAAAAGACAATTTTGCAAGAGTTAGTATTTACATGAAGGTATACTGAAAAAACAGTAGAAAAGAGGAAACATAGACAGAGAAAGAGAGAGGGAGAGAGAGATAAAACACCATATTGGGAAATATGGGAATTTTCCATAAGTTTGGGACAAGTGGTCAAATCTTTGTATTTACCATAACTTGAATACCCACATTTTATACAATGTATTGAGTCAAATCAGACTCCTCTTCATTATAATAAAATTTATTTTGGGGAAATTCCTTGAGTATTCTTATGCTATTCTTTTCATTATATTTCATGTAAATGGTATGATTAAAGTGATGTCTTGAAATTAAATCTATACTTTGTGTGGATGTATATATCCATATGCATTTCAATATCGATGTTTATGTCTGATTAAACAAAAGTGTAAACATCTCTTAATGCCATGTTGAATTGTATGGCATATTGGTGATTACTGGATAGACTTAAAATGCTTATTATTTAAGGGTTAATACATACTTCTTTACATCTAATGCATAGGTTATAATGCCTGAGAGAAGAACAAGCATTATCTCGATAGAAGTACATAACAGAAAAGATGAAGAAGGGAATTGGATCACTGATACGTATCATTGCTCGTCTTGGGTACATATGCATCCAAGTATGAAGGGAGCTTTCAGGGTGAAAGCATCTACAATTGCAAATGTATCAAAGCACTGGAAGGGTAAAATGTTAGTTCTCAGACAAAGGAATGTTGATTCTCACCTTATAAAAAAGACATTTGTACAACATGTATTCATGCAAAAACAAATATACATTGCGCCCACTGTGCCCTTTCAACGAAACATTGCAAACAATAAGTATTTGCAACTCATTGAGAATGAGAACTTTCATGATACCTATGTAACAACTTGTCTTGTATTTACAAAAGTATACCCTTCGGATTACTGTGAGTGGCAAAATGTTGAGAGTTTCATTGGTTCTTTTCAGTATTACCACTCGAAATTGATAGATCGCTCTTTGAGGGGCGTACATCCAAGCAACTCGCAGAGGACCTTGTTGTTTTCTATGACTCCAAGTACATATTACCCAAGGGGAGTCCAGAATATGGAACCCTTGAGTATATGCACATATCAAATCTCAATAGCATAGAATGGCTATTGTGTAGTAGCAACATTTTGCACATGTGTAGCACAAAAATTTCAACAGAAATATTGAACTCTATGAAGCCAAGCACCAGCTCAAAGAATGTTTATCTAAGCTGGTTCATACCGATTGCAATTTTTTCACACATGTTCAAGGAATGTAAAGGTTTGAGACATACCAAAAGCACATACGTCATAAAAAATACATCAGAGGATTATGTAACAAGGATTCTAGGCAAAACTTGGACATAAAAAATAACTCACAGTCCTGACACAATGGAGTGTCAAGTCACAACAAGGGACATGGCTTTCAGGTAAAAATTTTCTCTATTAGTTGACTATTGTCTTACTTTGGGATGAATTGGCTAACTTTCCTTTCTAATTGTAGGTACTTTGTTGCACGACAAACTTTATGCCTAGTGCTCAAGTATAGTAGATGGAGGATGCTCAAGGGTAAATGGTTGTGCCTTGATCAAGACGTGCGTGAAAGTGCAGCTGTGGATGTTACTATCATTTGTGAGGGCCGCGAGCCCCAAGTGTTGCAAATGGAGGATGATTGGCCCTTGAGTATAATGCGCCAGGAAATTACAATGTTAATGCAGAATCCACCTGTTAGCTTCTATTTTAAACTAGATGGTAGGAAAACGCAAAGCGTAGTTGAGGATACTATTACCAATGGAAAGTATGTGGCTCCACATATTTTAGAAATTGTAGAGTCTCCCTAAAAATCCCAACACAACAAGTTGTAATATCCAACACGTAAATTTTTGGATTTTTTTTGCCAATAGAATATTGTCGCTTACAAACTTGCAATATTTAAAAATTATGGTATTTATGCAAAATCATACAATTTTTTATACACTCTCCACATCAACACATTTACATATGCATGTAAACTTTACAAAGATGTAAGCAAAGCCATAACTAAATATCATATGCAAACAACCCTTAATGGTTTAAAACTTAAGGTTTTTAAGGTAGAACTAGTTTAGTTCTTGTTTCATTGTTTCATTTCACACTTTCTCTCTTCATGTCTTTATATCCACCACATCCCTTCTACCTGCTACGATGGATGCTCGCGCACATTTTGATGAGTGGATCCACGAGACTATCTTTGCCAACCAGGGTGACGAGATATTCCAAGTTCTCTCTAAGAACTTCAACCTTTAAAGCATGCTCTCATCGCTCGATCCACCCCTTCAAGTTTTGGAAGACTTTTTGAGCACCATTGCTACATGCACATACTCCATCGAGGGATCTGACATGACTTGGGTGCCTCTGGAACAGCTCATAGTATTTTAGGTAGGGAAGAATCACCAAAAAGTGGTGAGTAGGTGTTTGGCCCATGTGGATCCTTTGCATAGAGTATGCACTATTCCCATGGAAAGTGCACCAAGTACATTACCTTTGGATCTCGTGGAGTGTGATTGCGCATTGGCAATTTATCTCCTTACATTGGATACACCCCTAGAGGAGGAGAGCGATGAAGATACAACTTCACAGGTTGTTTCTATCACATACACGGGAGAAGAACCAATTGAAGAGCTCATACATGTTGAAGAGGAACATTGAGTGGTGAGACAGAGCAAGGGTTGGCTCTCATGGTGCCATCTTCTTCAGAACAGCCACAAGTCAACAAACCCAACCTTACCTCCTTGACACCCATTGAAGTAGATGGTGTACAATACTTACTTCTATAAGATGTACTGCAATACTTGGAAATAAAGGTAGAAGAGTTGTATTCTATTCTAGTTAGCGATTCAATGGAAGACCTGATTGATTATGATTACATGGATGTGCATTCAACAATGGCAAAGATTTGAAGATATGATGACACAAGCTTAGATACTATGAGTGTGATCATAGCAGCACATGAGCATATAACCTCGGTTGAAGAAGATTACCTTGTGCTTGATGTTGAATTTGAAGCACTACAGCATGATTTGTTCTGACCAAGGCCCCAGCTTCCTACCGAGGAGTTTGTAGATCCTAGATCCCTCTGCCAAAGAGGTGCCTCCCTAATACACGAGGAAATGAATATACAAGATGATCTAGAGAAGATGAGATTTCTAACTACCATATATTTTTATGCAATGAAACTTGATAGTAGGGTGTGTCGGGTCCCCTGGAGTCCACGGTGAAATCTTGGCAAAAAATGATGCTCGCAGCTATCTGGCCCCAGACGCCAGACTTCGGACAAGGCAACTCTGCCGGCATCATTTTTGGCCAAGATTTCACCGGTGGACTCCGGGGGACCGACACCCTACCATCAAGTTTCATCAGTTTTTAATAACTCTAGATTAGTCGCTAAATATGTTGTTTGATTTGACTTTGTCATTCAGGATATACTATACATAGATGACTTTGCATCAAGGCAAGGAGGAGCTCGACATGCGGACCGACGCAAGGATTCAGCTCTTAAGGAGTATATTGATAATCTTGTTACAGATTTGGTGGTCTTCCATAAGAAGTGCTTATTAGGAGGGCAAGAAATAATTATGAAAAATTAAGCTTTGACCAAGTTTGGACATTTTCGAGTGATACCTATGACATCTAGCTTAGAGAAGGTGGTGCTAATCAAGCGGTCAAAGATTCTTTTTTTGTTTGATCAAACACAGGGTAGAGCTATGTGTGTGCTTGCAACATTAGGCGACCTCGCTAAAGTGTCGGATTTGCTTCTCTTGCAGAAAGAGCTGAAGGGGGAGTGCATCATTTTTGAAGCAAAGAAGGAACTTATATTTTCATCAGAAGCTAGCCCCTCCTCTCCACCGAAGAAAAAGCCAAGGAACAATTGAGAGTTCTTGTTGGCTATCGACTTTTTGTATCTACCTTTACTAACAACCATCACAATATAAGATACTTTACTTTGTTCCTACAAATAAATATTTATTAAATAAATGTATGGTTTGTATAAGTGTGATGATAATGTATGGTATGTGAATGACGCATTCGCATACGTTAATATAATTCAACGTGTAGTATTGCACTTGCGATTGTGTAAGTGTGATGATAATGTGTGGTATGTGAATGACCCATCCACATATATTAACATAATTCAACGTGTAGTATTGTACTTGCGATTGTGCATAAGCAATAACGTAACTTGTATCCATACATATTACTACTTTTGATGCGTTCGTACATTAAACGAAAATTAAGAGTCATGCATTTCAAGAAACAAAACAAAAAAACTTTACTCAATTATTTGAATTCAGTACACATCGCACGAGATATTATGTATATATAAATAAATATTCCAATGTGGTAGAGTACAAAATTTTTTGGGCTTCCAAGATGTTATGGCATTGTAACACTCATTACAAACCTTGCATCATTAATCTAGTAAACTATGGTGGGGTCCCCTTGCCGTGTCGAAGCCGAATGATAAAGTTCATGTCTTTGTTTGTGATTGTAACATGCTTTGCATGGATGGCTGCAAGATGTGTATCATTGAACAAGTCGATGAGAAACCCCTCTGTAGCGGTTTGTAGGGCCTCCATGGCTGCAGTAGTCCACCTTTCTACTGGTGGACCATCCCGCACTCGTGCCCAAAATCTTTCCATCCCTTTCAGCTCCAAGTCTTGCATGACTTCTCGAACAACTTTATGAAAAGAACTTTTTGGGATGAGAAGCTTGTATCCGTGTTGGATTCTCCTTATCTCTCGAAGAGCGACAGTGCCCGATTTCCATCTCTTCTTCTGTGGTGGTCCTTGTGCTCTACGGGGAGCACCTGTTGCTACACTAGAGGAGGCTCCACCTTGTGCTCTAGGTGGCGGGCCTTGGCGTGATGTCTTCCCGGGGCCAAAACGGCGACATGCTTGCTTGGTCCATGCCATGCAAGGAGGGCAAGACGACGGAGAAGAGATAGAGGTTGGGGATGTGAAAATGGAGAAAGCAAAGAAATCAAGATGTGAAAATGAGAAGAAGAATGAACTTTTAACCCATTTAAACCTCGAAATTGGGTTAATGGAGCTTCATATGCACTGTCCATCGTGTGATCGTAAATCCATAACCTTGTATCGGAAAGCGACGAAACTTCACACATGCACTCGTTGGGTGGCCAAGAGCCCTTTTTGTTTTTTGAAAAAAAGTGCCTATAGACCCCTATTCCAAAGTCTAGCGTCTGGAGCCACTTTCTTGGCTGCAGACCTCTGGTCCGAAGTCTAGCGTCTGGCGAGAAAGTGGCTCCAGACGCCAGACTTCGGACTAGGGGTTTGTAGGCACTTTTTTTTCAAAAAAAAAAGGGGCTCTTGGCTACCCAACGAGTGTGCATGTGAAGTTTTGTCGCATTCTGATACAGTTTAGTATCTTAAAAATTATCCCATACCAAAATTATGGATGGATTGATAATTGAGAAATCAACATTGCGACTATTGGCCCTTAGAAACTTTGCACCACATAAACTATACATAGACATTAGGAGTAAAGTCTACAACAAGAAATGGTAAATTTTTCCATGTTATTCCTATTGAAATTGACAGTGCTAACAAAAACTGTAAGTGAAAATTGTAAATACAGTGAAGATGCACAGTCAAAGATGAGAGCGAAGGATAAGTGTAAAATTTTAATTCATATTTTAAGGGTGCATACAATAGTTTTGCACTGGGACATAGTCATATGTCCAATGCACAAGGATAACACTATGCCAAAAAAGATAACATTGCAAACTGTGTTCATTCCATTGGAACGAATGCATCCTTCACTGCTTGAAGATTTATTACAAGTTGGAAGTTCTTGGGAGTTACAATGATGCGCTTCACATATATTGCACAACGTTGAGCATTAGTCATCAAGTCGGCACTTTTTTTCAAAAAAAAAAGGGCTCTTGGCTACCCAATGAGTGTGTGTGTGAAGTTTCGTTGCATTTCGATACAGTTTAGTATCTTAAAAATTATCCCATACCAAAATTATGGATGGATTGATAATTGAGAAATCAACATTGCGACTATTGGCCCTTAGAAACTTTGCACCACATAAACTATACATAGACATTAGAAGTAAAGTCTACAACAAGAAATGGTAAATTTTTCCATATTATTCCTATTGAAATTGACAGTGCTAACAAAAACTGTAAGTGAGATTTGTAAATACAGTGAAGATGCACAGTTAAAGATGAGAGCGAAGGATAAGTGTAAAATTTTAATTCATATTTTAAGGGTGCATACAATAGTTTTGCACTGGGACATAGTCATATGTCCAATGCACAAGGATAACACTATGCCAAAAAAGATAACATTCCAAACTGTGTTTATTCCATTGGAACGAATGCATCCTTCACTGCTTGAAGCTTTCTTACAAGTTGGAAGTTCTTGGGAGTTACAAATGATGCGGTTCACATATATTGCACAACGTTGAGCATTAGTCATCAAGTCAACTAAAAAGGCCTCTACAACACACTGTAGAGCATGAAGACATTCTTTTGTAAAGCGATTAGGTCGATCCTGACCTTGTATCAAAAACCACCTCTTGCTTTCTGTGCGGTAGAGGTCTTGCACAATCTCATGAACAAGTCTTGAGAAGCTCGCCTTCGGAATGATGAGATCAAAAGAGCATTGATACCTTCTAATTTCTTTCAAGGCCACAGTACCTAGCTTCCACTTGCATTGCTTGTGGGGATGCTGAGGAGGACCCTTGTGAGGGCGACTTGAGGAAGGTGAATTAGGCTGAGAAGGGGGTACATCTGAGCTAGTAGATGCTCCAAGGGAC
This sequence comes from Lygodium microphyllum, assembly GCF_053477565.2. Taxonomy (NCBI): domain Eukaryota; kingdom Viridiplantae; phylum Streptophyta; class Polypodiopsida; order Schizaeales; family Lygodiaceae; genus Lygodium; species Lygodium microphyllum. The sequence continues at coordinate 84,713,183 of NC_141136.1, read as the reverse complement.
TGAACACGATATGGGGCTGTGAGCGGAAGCTTATTTGCAACTTCCTTAGACCTAGCCATATTTCCTGCATAAGAGATGTAAAAACTCAATGAATAACATAGAAAGTGAAACCCTCTTTTATATAACCCTAAACTGTGAGACTCATTCACATAGATGCACATTCTCTCTTTCTCTCTTAAACTATGAATTGCATTCACACTGACTCACATTGTTCATCTTAATATCTTAGCTCTTTTCGAATCCATTTGCTGCCTTGTCGAAGCCTTGTTTCTTGCCACTTGGCATGGTTTTCTTTGGCGCTTGAGACTTCATAACGCACTCTTTTAGTGACACGATGTGATTCCATCATGTCTGCAGCCGATTCATTAGCACTTTCATTTGCTCTCTTTTGCGAGAGTTTAGCTTCATGTGCTACTATAATCCTATACCAACAAGATAGCAATTGGATCATTGGATTGCTACCATTCACCCCTCCACCATGATAAGTTTTTCTTTGGTATGCACCACATGCTATCCAATGTGAGTTTTCCATCCCTTGTGTAGACCAAATTCCAATGCTTCCCTTTTCTGCAAAGCGCCTCAAGGATATGCTACAAAGACACATATCACACATGAGTAAAACTGTGCTCAATATTTTATACAATTCATACAATTTTAAAATATTAACTTAGTACGCACCATGTAATGTGTGATAGAGCTTTTGCCCCATGCTTCCACCATGTTTTCGTAGAAGCTATGCACAGCATTGATAAATTCTTGCTTATCTTCATTGTTAAACACCATCTTGCAAAGTAAGGGAGCCAATTTGTTAAGACTTATCCAAACCTTAGCTTTGGCCAATCTTGTTTTTTCTCCATTACTTCGATCAAGAATTGCGAAATGTAACTTTTTCCACCCATCATAGTCCTGTGGCCTATGAACCATGACATTCCCTTCCTCATTGATGGGTACTGAGAGAAACTTCCTAGCCTTTGCTCCTCCAAAGCAACGCTTTTTTGGCAAGTTACTATATTTTCTTGATTTCTTCTCATCTTTTTCAATCGTCACTTGATGCTTGTGTAGCCCAATTTTCTAATAGCACTCGCTCCACATTCCTACATGTTGCAATGGCTTCTTTTTTACGTTGCATCCTATAGGCAAAGAAAATGTATTCATATACAAGTTTCTCCATGATTTTGACACAAGTATGCAATGAAAAAATGTGAATACGATCCAAGGAAATGTTGAAGATGTGCTTCCAAGTGGGATCTTCTCTATTGTGCATCGATGCAGCACTTGTCACCTTTCACCAGTTCTTCTTTCCGTTCTTTCCTTCCACCCTCTCTATCAAGCAATATAGGCATGGATTCTTTGTATTTGCACCATTGGAGATTCCACACATGCATTTTAAAGTTTTCAAGTCTCCTGCAAGATGCCATTCAACCAAGTATTGACCATACCTTCAACCGAGAGCATCTCACCATGTTCCTAACGATCGATGATGCTTGGAATGCTTGTGTGCATAAAGAACAGCTGCAACACCTCAAATGTTTCCTTAGGAAATTCAAATGCAGCGAGCTACCACACATGGCACTCAGATTGAACACTAAAGTTTCCTAGGTTGTTCTTGTCGAATTGTAAAGCTCTATTCATCAGAGTTATACTAACTCTTTCAAGCTTTACTCCTTTGACGACCTCACTTTCATCTAATTTTATAACAAATTGAAATTTACCATTACATTCTTCAACAAACATATTGTAGTACATTACCATTGCCGACTGCACCTTGTTCAAATCTAAATAGTAATTATTGAGTTCGATGAACTTCATCTCATATGCATTTTTGGTCCCAACCTTGTGTTTCCACACATTGAACATGCATGGGATTTGCTATCAACTCCAAAACCATTATATTGAGTTGTCGACGGGCCTCTATTAACTTTGAAGGTTGAGGAAGAGGCAGACACGATTCTATTTCTCTTTAGCATATGACCAAACCCAGCCTTCACACCTTTGAATATCTTTGAGTAAGTAGTTGTGCTAATGCCGGCCCTGTCACAAATAGATTGTGCATCCACAGCTGAGAACTCACTTGACACATCTTTTAATGTGCACTCAATCACCTTTTCCCTAACATCCTTAAACTTACGACTGCCCAAAGCGTTTTTCTAGTGTACTTACCTTCAGCAATCTACTAATACATGATCCAACCTTATCCTCACCTAGGTTATCTTTCTAAGCTACCTTACATACTTTGATAAATTGCTTCCACTCGCCACTATTCACAATTAACTCATTGATTGGCTTCTTCTTTCGTTTGCGCTCCTGTGTTAGCTTGATTTTGATCTTTCTCAAGTCTTCCATTTGTGCCTCTGCCTCCTCATATGAGATACCAATGTCATGGATAGTGTCCTACACTAAAATAATTTAATTGTTTTGTTGAATTACTGGTGCATAGATCAATCGCCGTATGCGCGCGTAGTGAGCGTCAGAAGGTCCCCAAGAGCAAAAGAACTCTACTTTTTACATAAAAACCAATGATGAAAGCTTGTAGGACATGCACAAGAGACCAATTGGGTGCAATCTCTCCCCATGCCTTGTGTGAGCGCTTCATAAAGCATGTATTTTATATATTATTCATCTTCAAGCTCAAATAATAGCCCAATTTACAAAATAGCACGCGTTAGCTTTTGTGTTTGCTTTTGTGCCACTAAAGAATTAAAGCTATTGGGCGCCCAAGAAGTCAGGCGATTCCCAAATACAATGTCCAATACAAATATTTAAATCGTGCACCCATGTGCATAAAAAAATAATAAATAAATTTTAAGCGCTTTAATAAATAAACGCGACAAAATATAGGCACCATGCCTAAGATACACACCCATAAAAATTTGATGAAAATTTGAATGCATGCTATCCTCCAATGCTTTCCACTACCACCGCTGCTCAATCTACACATCAACTAAAGCATTCACAATTGTTAGAAAAATAATACAATTAAACCGATAAAAGTGAATACCTAGCAGTCTTCAGCTACAAAAATAAATTGGTTAGAAATCAATCCTAACCTTAATTTATTACAAGTGCGCACTCTAAACTCATAAATGTTTATTAATTTAAATATGTATTTTGCGGAATCACCCGCTATGGAATTACCCATGTACACATAAAAATAACAAAATGCCCAAAAAGGATAGGCGTCCCCATCGATTTCTCGCACAAAGACTCCACTTTGTGTATGAGCCCCGGTAATAATAAAATTTTACGGAATCCACCGCAAAACCTCACGGAATCCATTGTGGAATATGCCTCCTGGCATCATACCCCCACGGTGGGATAGCAATTGTCCTCAATTGCTATTAGCTCAATGTGGAGCTAGCAGTGTTGGGAAAGCACTTAAGTCTCTAGAGTGCATCCATTGGGCCTCTTCAACAGGATCATTTTTAAACTTGACCAAATATCTAGAATATCTACAGCCAGTTCTAAGGGTCATAAAATCAATATCTATAATAGTTTCAAGCTCAAGGATTTAAGTTTCATTATCTAACAAAGGAGGGTTTTCATAGACAGGGTGTACAGGTAGTTGGCCTCTAAAAGGTCATAATAAACTGATATGGAAGGTGTTGTAGATTTTTCAATGTTGTGGTAATTCTAGTTTAAATCCATTGTCATTGATTTTGTGTATGATCTTGAATGGTTCATAAAATCTAGGTGCTAATTTAACAACGGGGTGTTTATCTACACTTTATAATCTGTGTTTTTCAATTCGTAACCAAACATAGTCATCAACTTTAAAATTCATAGCCTGTCGTTTCTTGCTTGCTTGTTTTGTGTATGATTGCTAGGCTTTGGCAATCATATCTTTAACTTCATAAAAAATAGTAGCATGCATGTTAGCAATATCATAAACAGTTTGAATTTTGTTTGATAAGGATGCCACAAGTGTAGGCAATCGATATCCATAAATAACTTCAAATGGTGCTTTCTTTGTAGTTGTATGTGGTGTGTTATTATATGCAAACTAGAGTAAATGTAGATATGTATCCTATATGTGTGGTTTTGAAATGGTGTAAGCACGCAAAAGATCTAAAATAGTATTGTTACTAGCTTCTGTTTGACCATTTCTTTCATAATGAAATGCAGATGGAAAATCAATCTTTGTTCCTAAGTTAGCAAACAAAGTAATCCAAAAATTATTGCAAAATCTAGAATCACGATAATAAATAATGACTTTTAGTAAACCATGATTAGTGAAATCAATTTTCAAAAACAATTGAGCAGCTTGAGATGCAGTAAAGTTTTCTTGCATGGAATAAAATATGATTGTTTGCTAAACCTGTCTACAACAGTCCAAATCATATCATGGTTAGCTTTAGTGTTAGGTAAACCCGTGATAAAATCCATTGAAATCTGTTTCCATGGTCGTGATGGAATAGATAATGGCATTAGTAAACCATATTGTTTACCATGGTGTCTCTTAACTCGTTGACAAATTAAGCATTCAGATACAAAGTTAGATACATCAGTGTCCATATGTGGCCAATAAAAATCTTCAATCAATGTCCGCAAAGTAGATATAATTCCTCTATGACCTTGATATGAAGAACAATGAATTTCATGCAAAACAAATGATCGAAATGGAACTATCACACATAATCTTTTTTCATAAAAAATAAATCCATTGGTGTAAGACAATGAATCAATAGGAATCCAATTATTTGCAACTAGTTTATATTTCCAATCAGCTTGAAAAGTAGGATCCTGATGATAAGTATCATTCATAGGAATAAGGGAATCAAATGATATCACAGAAATATTTTGAATTGTCAGTCTTCTATTCAATGCATCAGCAACAACATTCTCTTTTCGAGGTTGATATTGTATAAGGGGATGAAAACTTTGAATAAAAGCGGCCCATTTAATGTGTCAATCAGATATTTGTGGTTGACTAAGGAGATGTCTAATGCTTTGTTTGTCAGTTTTGATCATGAATTCAGATCCCATTAAATAATGTTTCCATTGACGTAAGGCTTGTACTACGGCTAACAATTTCTTGTCATAGGTAGAATATTGAAGTTTAAATGATTTAAGTTTGCAACTAGAGTAGGCTATGGATGAGAAGCTTGCATAAGGACTGCTCTTATTCCAGATCCACTAGCATTAGTAACTACTAAGAAAAATGGTCTATTGAAGTCAGGTAATTGTAATACAGGAGCATGAGTTAAAGCATTTTTCAACAAATCAAAGGACTTTTGTTGATTATCAAACCAGTTATACACAAGACCCTTCTTTAAGAGTTTTGTCAAAGGTAATGCAAGTAATGAGAAATTCCTTACAAACTTTCTGTAAAAGCTAGCAAGACCTAGAAAATACCTTAATTCATGCACATTTTTGGGTATGGGCCAATTTAAAATTGCTTCTATCTTTTTAGGGTCGACTTTAATACCTTCTGATGAAATAATATGTCCTACATATTCAATTTCTGTTTGGAAGAATTCACTCTTTTTGGGGTTAGCATATAATTGATTGTCTTTTAACAACTTAAAAACTAAAGACAAATGTTCATAATGCTCATTCTCATTTTTACTGAAAACTAATATATCATCAAAGAAAACTATGACACAATGCTGATATTTCAGAAATATGCGATTCATCATGCGACTGAATGTGGGTGGTGCATTAGTTAAATTGAAAGGCATAACTAGAAATTCGTAGTGTCCAAATTGTGTTCTAAATGTAGTTTTGAATATATTAGATTTGTCCAATTTACTTGATGATATCCAGATTTAAGATCTATCTTACTGAATATGGCAGATCCTTGTAGCTTATCCATAAGATCATCTACCCTAGGAATCGGGTATCTATTCTTAATAGTAATTTTATTTAAGGCACAATAATCAATGCACATACGATAAGCATTATTTTTCTTCTTCACTAATAAAACATGTGCACCAAATGGAGAACTACTAGGTCGAATTAATCCTTTGTTAAGCAATTCTTCTATTTGGTTTTTGAATTTCTTTCTGTTCAATTTGGTTATGTCTATATGGTGCTTTACATGGTGGTTGTGTTCCAGGAATTAAATCTATCTTATGATCTTTAGGATATGAAGGTGATAATCGAAGTGGTAAATCAGTAGTAAAACAATCTTGGAATTGGGCAAGAGATTGTGTATGTCTAGGATGCATCTGTTTTTCTTTAGCTTGAAGTTCATTCACCCATATTAAATAGGATTTGCTACTCTTACATAATGCACGTTTAGCTTGAGTATGTGTAAGCAGTGGAAAATTATTGGAAGCGTGCATACCATGTAGTGTGATTTGTTTTCCTTGAAAATAAATTTTAATTGAATGCGTAGAATAATCTATATCAGGATTGTATTGATGACGCCAAGGCATTCCTAAGATAATGTCACTAGACTGCAAAGGTACAACTAAGAAATTTCTTCGTTCAATATATTTACCAATTTTAATTTCTAAATTATGCACCTCTTGTGTTCCATTATATCTTGTACTTAAGAATGCAGCCTTGATGCGATAATGTGTAGAAACAGTTTGTAAATTCAATTCTTTGACTAATTTTGCAGAAATAATGTCATGTGTGCTCCCATCATCATGTAAAATAGTCTTTTCTTTACCATGCACAAAACATTTCATTGTTAATAAAGAATGGGGAGTTGGCATACCCGCCAAAGTATCCGAAGTAGTACCAATGTCGTCATCGTCTTCCGTAAAGTCTGGCATTTCCTCATGTTCTTCATCTTCTATTGCTCCTAGATAATTGATATGGATGGATGGCTTTTTGGATTGGCAATTGGCTGCTAGATGTCCAGGTTGATGGCATTTGTAACAAACTATGGGTTTTGCTTTTGATACATTATTTGTAATGGTAAGAAGTTTAGGAATGTTGGGATTTGACTATGGGGATGGTTTAGAGTTTAGATTTGTATTTGATGACAAGGCAGGTGGTCGTGTCCAAGATTTACGGAATGAAGATGGAAGAAAACAACTTTGATTGAATCTTTGAAAATTTGAATTGAATTGTTTGGAGCCATAGTTACCATTAGTTGGAAATTGTTGCGGTCGCTTGTCTCATCCGCGAATTTTGTCTTGAGTGTCGTGGGCCAAGGAAATTACATCTTCAAGGGTTGTTGGCTTGAACATATTGACTTCCGCATAGAAATGTCCTAGTAGACCAGACATAAACTTGCGTTTATGAGTTGCTTCAGGTACATCTTCGAGCATTCGTAGTTGCAATAGGGCTTTCCAAAAACGTTCAATGTATCGGGAAATAGGTTTGCGGTCCCTTTATTATAGAAGATCCCATTGTTTGATGGCTTTTTCATGGAATTGAGGAGGAAGGAAATTCTACAAAAATTTCTTTTGGAAAGTCTCCCAAGGAGTGGGACAATCAACGCTTTTGCGGACCACAGTCCACCATAAGGATGCTCGGTCAACTAAATGGTTAGTGACACATTTAATTTTGTCTTTATCAGCATATGTTTCTTCATGGAAGTAGTCATCAAATTAACTGATAAAAGCAAGTACAATCTTTCCATCGCGTGATCCATTGAAAGTACGATATTTGAAGTTTCTTTTACTTATCTTTGTTTCTTTGCAAATGGATTGGGCTTCAAGTGTTGCATCGATGGTATGTCGTATAAGATCTTCGGGTTGCAATCCATCTTGGTTGATGGTAGATTGTTGTAGATTGGCCAATTGAACTTGTAAAGCTTGTCGAGCTCTTTGTTCCTCTTGAAGCTGCATCATAATCAAATCCAACTTTTGCTCCATTGTTGGTTCGGGTAAATCACCTTCAGCCATAAAATCATCAATGTTTTGTGCAATCATCCTGTAAAATTTCAAAAGACCTCACACTCTTGAAACCTTGTTAGAAGGATGAGCATAGCTCAAAGGCGGGTTTACAAGGCTTGTATATCTTGTTTGGCTTTTATGGTATCTCTCCTTTACGATTGCGGAATTCGTTGTTACAAACTGTCTTCCACTACAAGGAATTGGGCAATTAGCGATGCTGATTAGCGACGGCGGATATCGGCGTCGCTATAGGCGTCGCTATTGGCGTCGCAACTGGCGTCGCTATTTGCGTTGCATTTGCGACGCAAATAGCGATGCCAATAGCAACGCCGCAGGGGAAAAAAGCGCGGTCGAAACCAGAGCGCCGTTTTCATTTTCTTTTCTTCGCCTTTTGAGAGCGAGAGCGAGGGAGAGAGCCAAGGCTTTGTGAGAGAAGAAGAGGAAGAGACTTGCTGCCGCCGCCGCCGCCGCCGCCACCGCCATTGTTCGTGAAGGAGAGGAGGAGCCCTCGTTGCAAAGAGAAGCTGCCCACGCTCGCGATATCTCATTGGTGAGTCTCCCTCTCTCTTTCTTTTACTTGTTGAAGGTTTAAATCGTTCTCTTTTGTTTGTTTAGGAGAGGAAATGAAAGAGAAGGAGAGGGAGAGGGAGAGAGAGGGAGAGAAAGAGAGGGAGAGGGAGAGGGAGAGGGAGAGAAAGAGAGGGAGAGTGCATTCTCTCTCTCTCTCTCTCCCTTTTGCTTGTTTAATGTTTAAATTACTTTCTTTTTTGCTTGTTTAGGAGAGGAAACGAGAGAGTAAGAGAGAAAGAGAGGGAGAGGGAGAGGGAGAGAGAAAGAAAGAGAAAGAGAAAGAAAGAGAAAGAAAGAGAAAGAGAAATAGAGGGAGAGGGAGAGGGAGGGGGAGGAAATAGGAGAGGGAGAGAAAGAGAAAGAGAGGGAGAAGGAGGGAGAGTGCATTCTCTCTCTCCCTCCCTCTCCCTTTTGCTTGTTTAATGTTTGAATCACTTTATTTTTTGCTTATTTAGGAGAGGAAATGAGAGAGAAAGAGAGTGAGAGGGAGAGGAAGGGGAAGGAAATGAGAGAGGGATAGAAAGAGAAAGAGAGGGAGAGTGCATTGTATCTCTCCCTCTCCCTTTTGCTTGGAGGATGTTTAAATCACTTTATTTTTTGCTTGTTTAGGAAATGAGAGAGAAAGAGAGATAGAGAGGGGGAGGGAGAGGGAGGGAGGGAGAGGGAGAGGGAGAGGGAGGGGGAGGGGAAGGAAATGAGAGAGGGAGAGAAAGAGGGAGGGGGAGGGAGAGGGAGGGAGGGAGAGGGAGAGGGAGAGGGAGGGAGGGAGAGGGAGAGGGAGAAAGAGGGAGGGAGAGGGAGAGGGAGGGGGAGGGATGAAATGAGAGAGGGAGAGAAAGAGAACGAGAGAAAGAGGGAGAGGGTGAGAGAAAGAGAGGGAGAGAGGGAGAGGGAGAGAAAGAGAGGGAGAGGGAGGGGAAGGAAATTTAAGATAATATACGTATTGATAATGGTATGCAATGTGCTTTGCATACGGCCACGTACTTCATCAAAATGAACCCAAAATTATTGTTATAGAAGAAGAAACCCTTAAATTGAGTATAGGATAATTTCTCTCACGTCTTATGACTATGAGTAGAATTGATTGAAATAAATTTTATTACTATAGTTATAAAATTTTATAGATGGCGCGCATTAATTTTAAAATGGATTACTTATACTCAAAGCCGAGATATAACAAAAAATTATCTACCGGGACAAACAAATCGTTGAGCATGATACAAGGCCGAGATATAACATCGGAAAATCTCTCAACTACTATATACAATGCAAGGTTTATGGTCAACTTGCAACTTGACGTACATCTCCATAAAGCTATCCATTTAAGCCTCGTTTGCTGTAATGTAGATAAGATGGCAAACGAAGAAGGTCTTATTGTTCAAGACCGCGAGTCGTATCTTAATCAACGTGTCCCATGTCCTTGCTCTCAATGCAAGTTGGCAATTAGACGAAAACGCCGATTGTCTATAGAACACGTACGACGATTTGGCGAGTTTCAATCTGAGATCATTGATCAGGCGATTGCAGATTTTTAGCAAATGGTAATTTAAAGTTAGCATTTTTCATGCATTGTACTCTCAAGCTAATTGAAAACCATACGCGATAAGATTGGGTCTTGTTGGCAAATTCTATATCCAGGGGGGTGATGTCTCGACCCAAGGGGGAGTGCACCCTTTGCGTCCAATTAGAAGAGTTCGTGGACGTGCGATGGATGGATTGCAGGAGCCAATCGACCACTCGCAAGGCCCATCTATACCATCAATGCCAGAGGAGACAGACAACCTTCCCGACTTGCCTACAATCTTGGAGCCTGAGATGGAGGCAATTATCGATGCATTGATTCCCATGGATGTTGAGACATCAGACCCGCTTAGAGAGGAAGCATCCATACCATTGTATGATGGGTGCTGAGTATCTCGGGTTGAAGACATTGCTTGCACTCTTAAGTGTGCAAGCAAAATACGGTTGGAGCGATACGAGTGTGACTGAGTTATTCAAGTACCTTGCACACAGACTTCATTGTTTTTTTTAAAAACAGTATTATTGCAAACATGGATGAATTTTTCAAGGTGTTTTATGATTTTTTCAGGTTATTGAAATATCATATATTGCCACCTGCGAACACCATGCTTGAGTCTTGTGATGATGCAGGACATGTTTTACGGAAGCTTGGCATGGACTACAATAACATCCATGCATGTATGAACGACTGCATATTGTTTCGAGATGAATACGAGACTATGGAGACATGTCCAAAGTGTGGTGCTCACAGGTATCCATAGGACTTGCAAGGGCAGACCATCCCTCAAAAAGTCCTCAGATACTTTCCGCTCATCCCCCGCATAAACCACATGTTTCGCACGTCTGCCATGGCAAGCTTGACAACGTGGCATGTGCAGAATAGGTCCACGGATGGAGTGCAATGAATATCTGCAGATTCGCGCGCATGGAGCCACATTGACTCTACCTTCCCAAGCTTTGCACGAGAGCCAAGGAATCTTCGGCTCGGTCTCGCCATGGATGGTGTGAACCCATTCGGTCTGCACTCAACTTCTTACAGTGTGTGGCCTATAGTGCTTGTCAACTACAACATTCCTCCATGGCTTTCTACGAAGAAAGGACATCTCATCCTTAGCTTGCTCGTTCCGGGCTGCTACAAAGTAAAAAATATGGATGTATATCTTCGTCCATTAGTCGATAAGCTTAAGATTTTGTGGGAGGAGGGGGTCACAGTGCAAGATATGAGCAGGCGCGATGGTCGGCGGTCAGCCAACATTCGAGCCATTCTCATGTGGACGATGCATGACTTTCCGGGATTGGGAGAGTGCTCAGGTGAGCAGACCTTTGTTCTCACTGGTAATATCTATATTTTATTTCATTCAATCAAGTATTCATTAGGTTGTGGATCGCCTTGCAGGTCTCGTTACCTCAGGTTATCATGCATGTCCATTGTGTGGGCCACAGTTAGACTCCCGAAGGTCACGAACCATGAAGAAGATGGTATATCAAGGACACGCCGCTTTCTTGCCGGAGGATCATGAACTCAAGGAAGGTTTTCTTGGACGACCTCCAGCACGTATGAACGCTGCAAGCTGGTATGAGCTGAAAATAGTAAACCCGGAATCACATCCAAATGGAATGCAACAGTTCTCAGTTTTCTACGAGTTGCCATATTGGACCCATTTACAGGTCAACCATTTGTTGGATCCCATGCATATTTTCAAAAATATGGATAGCTTGCTATGGGACCACATCACAGGAAAGAGAGACACTATAGGGTCACGAATGGATTTAAAGGAGGTAGGTAAGATGGAGGCGCTTTGGCTGCAGTCGAGTGCTGAAGGGGGGGTGCAGAGTTGTGTCAGGAGATTAACATGGGACCATAGAATACTTCATTCTTGGAGAATTGTATTACTCAATTCGTTGTTTAGATCGTCCATAAAGGTAGATAAGATATGCATTTTAAGAGGGATTTTTCAAAAATGATTTATATTAATGTGCTTTGTATAGTTTAAATTGATTACTCTAACATCATTTTTTATCTGTGCAGGTATCGACATTTTCAAGATGAGTCGAGGGATGAGCGATGAGGAGTTTCAGGAGATGATGGCATGCATGTCTCCAGATCAGCTCACGAGATTCAGAGAGATGGCAGATCAGGAGCTGTCTCGTTCTTCGTCAGAGCGCTCTGCTAGATCAGCTTCAGCGCGATCAGATGCTTCAGCTTCGAGCAGATGATCTCGACGCTCGCGACTTGGGCCAGAGGGAGAGACTACGACTGCAGGAGGATCAGGGGGGTGCCGCGGTGGAGACATGGACGCGGTGTCTCCTTCTCGTCGTTCAGTTGGAGCTCAGTCACCTCCAGGATTTGTCACACCTGTGGGGACGTCCACTCTAGTTACTCCGGCTTTTGCACAGCCGTCGGCAGATGGCACGCCTTTTGGTGGCACTCCTTTTGGTGGCACCCCTTTGAGTGGCACTCCGGGAGAGGGTACCCCCGTCGGTACACCGGATGTACAGGGGTCTCCTGGATATGCCCAGGAGCGTGGACGGAGATGGGAGAGGGCCCATACAAGGCATACTCCTAGGGATTATGGATACCTAGTGGATGGCAGGTCAGGAGCCATTATCATGAATGATGAGGGGAGGAGGGTGATGGCTCGCATGAGGGAGTTGTGCCAACAAGTTTTTCGGCACAACATCCTGGATCATTGGAGGAACATACCGGAGGGGAGCAAGGAGTACATAGTAGCATCCTTGTACGAGGAGTTCCCGGTGCCAGCTGTAGTGGATAGATTCTCTATGGGCTGGATGATGGATTGCATACGTGCATACATGTCACATGGACAATCCGACGCACGCAAGGCAATCAAGAGTGGGGCTCCAAAGCCCGAGTGGTTAGATGCAGATGACTGGCGCCGACTGAGAGAGGAGGCTACAAATTCACCAGGACGTTGGAGTCAGCAGCGGGAGGCGACGAGGGCACGAATCGAGGCCGGATCAATACATCATCTTGGGAGTAGCGGCCACAGGACATATTTGGAGGACTTTGTAAGTTTCTCTTTTGTTTTGCTTATTTGTTTTTTTGAGATATTCTTTGTACTGACAATCATGTTTCTAAAAGTTAGCATTTTGTTTTCTTTGCAGCACTCCATTACAAATCGCGATCCGCAAGGCCTTGAGACTCAATATGCAGAGAGGCACGGTCTCAGATCATTGATCGACCGATTGTATAGACGCAGCGGCCCAGTAAGTCACTCATCTTTCTTGTCTGTAGTTACCATGAGATATTTGAATGCATTATTGTATGGTGGATTGATATGTTGTTTCTTTTTCTGCAGAATCCGTTTGATGTGTCAAGATTGTGGGAGAGAAGGAAGGAGTCTCGCTTGAAGCTTTCTTGCTTGCACAATGGGGGAGGACACACAAGGGTGGAGGCTGAAAACAGTTTTCCTCTTCTTAGTTGTGTAAGCCAAAAGAACTCTCGTACAAAGAAATAGAAGAACCCTATATATGGGTCTCAAACCAAACTCAACTAACTAAGGTGGCATACTAACTGAGCCACGAACTAGAGTAGATAAGGATAGCTATCATGTAGCTATTATTCATGGGCGGTGTACCAACCGCGTCTGCAACTGACAAGTCGGTGACATAAATATACAACGGTCACCCTGGCGTATCACGAGTGGAGCTCGATATCTCAACACTCCCCCTCGAGCTCAATCCCAATTCCTGCACACCAAGCAGGTCTCTAAACTTGCGCAGCTTCTCTGCGCCCAATGCCTTCGTGAATATGTCAGCTACCTGATCCTCTGTGCTGACATAAACTAGATCAATAAGACCTAGTAAAACCCTCTCTCGCACATAGTGATAATGCACCTCAATGTGCTTTGTTCTAGCATGATAGACTGGGTTATTTGCCAAGTGTATACTACTCATGTTGTCACAATAAATGACAACTGGCCCATCTGTAGACTAATGCATATCATAAAGTAGCTTATGCAACCAAGCTACCTCACATGCAGCCATTGCTGCACCCCTGTACTCAGCCTCTGTGCTCGACAAGGCAACTGTAGGCTGTTTCTTGCTGCTCCAAGTGACTGCAGCACTCCCAAAAGAGAATACATATCCACTGGTAGATCGTCTATCAGAAATACTACCAGCCCAATCAGCATCAGTGTATCCATGCAACTGTATCTGAACCCCAGTCTCATAAAATAGTCCATACTGCAATGTGGACTTCACATACCTAAGTATGCGTCTAGCCGCATCCAAATGTGATTTCCTTGGAGCCTGCATAAACTGACTTACCAATCCAACAGCATAGCTCAAATCTGGCCTGGTAATAGTCATATAAATCAAACTTCCTACTATGCGTCTGTACATAGTAGGGTCTTCTAGAAGCTCACCTGCATCTGTGCTCAGCTTCACATTTTGCTCCAAAGGAACTGAAATAGGCTTACAGCCTGTCATCCCATATTTGGACAGCATGTCCAATCCATACTGCCTCTGCAAGAGCTGTATCCCACTTGGTGATCTAATCACCTCAATGCCCAAGAAATAACGCAGCTCTCCCAAATCTTTCATCTCAAACTTCTGCTTCAATAGCATTTTCACATGAAGGATATATTCATCACTGTCACCTGTCATAATCAAATCATCAACATAAATGACAAGCAGCATAATACCTTTCTCTGTTTTTCTCACATAAAGTGAGAAATCTGCCTTGGAAATCTGAAAGCCAATAGTGACAAGATACTGTCCTATCTTGTCAGACCATGCTCTAGGTGCTTGCTTCAAGCCATACAAGGCTTTCTTCAACCTGCAAACAAACTCAGGATGAACAGCATGCACATAACCTGGTGGCTGCTCCATATAGACCTCTTCTTGCAAATCACCATGCAAGAAGGCATTCTTTACATCCATCTGATGTAAAGACCATCCCTTTGATGCAGCCATAGCAATGACTGCTCTTACGGTTGCCATCCTTGCAACCGGACTAAATGTTTCTTCATAGTCAATGCCATATGTTTGTGCATACCCCTTGACTACTAATCTTGCCTTGTATCTGTTCACAGAACCATCAGCATTGTGCTTCACCTTATAAACCCACTTACAGCCGATTGCATTCTTACCTTTAGGCAAAGGTACTAACTCCCATGTAGCATTTGCTTCCAAGGCATCCATTTCTTCATCCATGGCTTTCTCCCATTTTTCTTTTCCCATGGCTTGCTCAAAAGATGTGGGTTCTGGTTCCTGTATCACTTTGACCATATATGCATAGTGAATGGCTGTAAATCCATCATATTTCAGCCTATCCACAGGATACCTAGCTCTTGTAGACCTGCGCAAAGTAGGTTCACTCCCAGGTGCTCTCAAAACATCCCTGGTCTTCCTTACTCCAGGTGTAACAATAGAAGGAATACCCAACTCATCATCAATGCTCTGTTCTGAGCCACTGGATTCACCATCCACATAAGAGTGACCTGCATTCACATCAAACATGGGTTGATCAACCTTCTCTTTTCCTTTTCGTGATACCTGCATACCACTATCTGCATTGCTTTGAGAAGATTCTCCTGATCTCAATCTGCCTGTCCATGGCGAAGAATGTGAACCACTGCTAGAGGACGCTCCAGGTCCACTAATATTTTGTGACTGCTGCTGTGAATTCTGTGTAGCATTACCATTTTGTGCATCTTCATCATCAATCACATTTACTGGTTTATACCAGCTACTCATCTCATCAAAAACAACATCTCTGCTCACTGTAAACTTACGAGTAGAAGGGTTATAGCATCTATACCCTTTTTGCTGCAGAGAGTAACCAATAAAGATGCACTTCTCAGCTTTTGGATCCAACTTGGATCTCAGCTCATCTGGCACATGTACATAGGCAATGCAACCAAAAATTTTCAAATGAGAAATATCTGGTTTCCTACCAGTATACCTCTCCTCTGGAGTCATTCCATGTATTGCTGCAGTGGGAGTCCTGTTCATTATGTAGACTGCTGTAGCAACTGCTTCAGCCCAATAAAAATCTGGCAAGTCTTTTTCATTGAGCATGGCACGAGATACCTCTCCAATATGCCTGTTTTTCCTTTCTGCAATTCCATTTTGTTGTGGGGTATAACTGCATGAATATTGCTGCTTTATGCCATGCTCCTGCAAGAACTTTGCAAACTCATTTGAGAGGTACTCTCCCCCTCCATCTGACCTTAGGCATTTTATTTGCAAGCCTGTTTCTTTTTCAACCATAGCTTTAAGAGTTTTGAAATTCCCAAAAACTTCACTTTTCTTTTTCATAAAATACACCCAAACTTTTCTGCTATAGTCATCAATAAAACTGACAAAATAATGACAGCCTCCAAGAGATGCAGCTTTAGTTGTCCACACATCAGAGTGAATTAATTCCAATGGCTTCTCACTCTCTTGAACATGTCTAAGAAATGGTTTCCTTGCATGTTTTCCAAACTGACAGGCTTCACATACCTTATGCATTTCTGCAACCTTGAATTTGGGCAATCCTGCAACAATATTTTGGGCCTGCATTGATTTAAGTCGCTGTACATTAACATGACCAATGCGTTTATGCCAGATATCAATATCTGCAACTACACCGGTCCCATGTGCAAACATTGCTGCACTCAATTCAGACATGTCTGCATCCAATGTAAACATTCTGCCCTTCTTCTTTCCTTTTGCTATCAAGCGACCTTTATTTTTCATATCCTCAACAAAGCATCCATGAGGATTAAATCTGACCTGCAAGCCCTGTTCAACCATTTGACCAACTGAAACCAGATTCTTGGTGATATTCGGGACATGAAATACATCGGACAGGTATTTCTTTTTCCCACCCTGCATAGACAAGGGAATTTTTCCAATCTGCACAATAGGATGTGCAGTATCATCACCAGTCTCCACAAATCCTGGTTTTTCCATTTTCCTTGCATCCTCCATCCATTCTGCATGACCTGTCATGTGGTTTGATGCACCTGAGTCAACATACCATACATCATTGCTTTCTTCTGCACTTGTCATAGAATTGTTCACGTGCTGCACCATGAACAAATGCTCATTTCTGTCATCACCCTGTCTACTAGAAGATGCATAATTCCCTTGTTGCAGTTTTCCATTCATGATGTCATTCTGCTTTTTATAGCAGTCTTTAGCCATATGACCCATTTTACCACAGTAGTAGCATTCAACATTACTGTTTGCATTTTGGCCTCTTTGCCATCCACCACGACCTCTTTGGCTCCCCCTGCCTCTAGAGTTACCACGTCCTCCTCCATAGGACTGGTTTTCTTGAGTTTGCTGCATATTCTGATTTCTGCCACGGCCTCCAAATCGGCCTCCTCTACCTCTGCCTCTACCTCTTCCAGCATTTGAGTAGAAGACAGCTTCTTTTGAAGTTCCTCCTGAAGAAGATGCACCACCATTTCTCTGTTCCTCAGAAATTAGAAGAGCAATCAACTCCTCAAAATCAGGAAATCTTTCACGAACTGAAATGGATGTCCGAAACTGTGCATAATCCTTTCCTAGACCATTCAAGGTCACGGAAACTAAATCATCATCTTCCACTGGCAACCCAATGGAAGCAAGTGCATCTGCAATCTTCTTCACCTTCATGTGGTAGTCGTTGATGCTCATACTTTCTCTTTGCACATTATGCAACTCTTGCTTGAGTTGCATTTTCCTGGCTTGCGTATTTGTGCTATACATTTTTGACAAAGTATCCCATGCCTCCTTTGGCGTACTTGCATCCTGAATATGCACAATCATAGAGTCTGAAATACTGATAGACAGCCAATACATAACTTTCCTGGCTCTCTCATGCCATGTTTTAAATGCCTGCATTTGT
Source organism: Lygodium microphyllum (assembly GCF_053477565.2). NCBI lineage: Eukaryota > Viridiplantae > Streptophyta > Polypodiopsida > Schizaeales > Lygodiaceae > Lygodium > Lygodium microphyllum. The sequence continues at coordinate 84,695,453 of NC_141136.1, read as the reverse complement.
TGTTGATTGGGAACATCAGGAAGTACTGGTTCTTCTTCATTTCCTGCAACAAATTCCCAATATCCTTTTCCCATAAGGAAATTCGTCATTCTAAACTTCCATGCCTGGAAGTTGTTCTTGTCAAGCTTTTCAGTGACAATCTGTGAAAGAGAATCAGACGCCATTACAGAATACTGCAAGAAATTCTGTCACTGCAAAAAACACAGCTTCACCCTCACAAGGGCAAATCTGCAAAACTGGCGAAAGTGGTATTTGACCACACAATCACTTCCTAGTGACGATTTTGCATAAACAGGAACCAAGGATGATTCTGAAACTCCCAATGTCTCTGCGCACAAGCATACGATGCAATTTCTACAGTAACTTTTCACCGACCTGTAGAACAGTGGTCGCACAGCATAAAACTGAGCCTTTTCTTGAGTGCGTGCAGAAAACTTCCGTCTGCAAAACAGGCCCCGAAATGGCCCCGAAATGGCATATACTGCCCTCTTGCTTCACCGCGAAGGGCGTCTCAACCTGAGACAATGCACTCCTGCAATTTCCGGCTGTGCTACTTACAGAGATCTGCTCCCAAAACAGGAAATGAAAGCAACACTGCTCCTCTTACCAGACCACCGCGAGCTTGGCTTGCTTTCTTGAGCTCCTTACCACGAACAAGGCTCTGATACCATGTCAAGATTGTGGGAGAGAAGGAAGGAGTCTCGCTTGAAGCTTTCTTGCTTGCACAATGGGGGAGGACACACAAGGGTGGAGGCTGAAAACAGTTTTCCTCTTCTTAGTTGTGTAAGCCAAAAGAACTCTCGTACAAAGAAATAGAAGAACCCTATATATGGGTCTCAAACCAAACTCAACTAACTAAGGTGGCATACTAACTGAGCCACGAACTAGAGTAGATAAGGATAGCTATCATGTAGCTATTATTCATGGGCGGTGTACCAACCGCGTCTGCAACTGACAAGTCGGTGACATAAATATACAACGGTCACCCTGGCGTATCACGAGTGGAGCTCGATATCTCAACATGATGCTCCTTTGCAGCGGGAAGAGCTTTCAGGGAACGAGAATTTGTAGCTCGCCCTTGGATCCTTAGATCTCACATACCTTTAGTTTTTAGTCGCCCGATCTATGTAGACATTTTCTATGTATTAGTGATATTGTTTTATGATTGTACCGATCGCATTTTATGCGATATCATGTATTTATTTCATCTATCAGTTTTATGATTTCAGTATACATTCTTTTTGTTTGCAAACGCTTTGTATGCAACAGTGCAGAAACTATTTTGTATGGCTCTCACACAGCACACAGTGCTATATTGCCACAATTTTTTTTTTCTCTGTTAGAGTCGCTATTTGCATCGCAAATTTACTGCACGCGTCGCTATTGTCATCGTTATAAGCATCGCAAATTGTCTGTAACTGTCGCTATATACGTCGCTATATGCGACGCATATAGCGATGCATATAGCGACGATTCTATGGCGTCGTCAATAACGACACTTTTTGCGACGACGGGGGCAAATTTTGTTGTTTGTATTTTCGTCGCTTTAAACGTCGCTATAAGGTCTATATCTTGTAGTCTTCCAAGAAAATAATGTTGCATAAAGACTGCATATATACTGCGTATAGTCTATGTGTGAACTTTTGCTTTTGCTGAAACTAGTTCAGCAAGACTGCAAGTGTGAACATGGGCTTCTTGGAAGTAGTAAAGTGATTTGTATGCTTCTGAGTATGAACTGCCTCTAAGGTAGTTGTTGTAGAAGACTTTAGTGACCTTTGTGACTTGGGAAATTTGGAGGATTGGGAGCTTTAAGTCTTTATGACTTAACTTGAATTTAAAGGACTAGAGGACGTTGTCCACCGATTTGATGGCAGGCAGTTTGTCCTGCTGTCGTCAGTGTTTAAAAAACGGATTTGGAAGCTTTAATTAAGCTTCTTGTAAAGCTTAATAAGCTTTTTTACTTAAGCTTTGAGAGATATGGAGGATTTCTTATCTATATCACGACTTGATGAAGAAGCTTTGCCACCAGTTCTTCGCCTACAGAGGGTGGTCTCTTGCGATCAGAGGGTGCAGAAGGGGGTTCTTGACTGCCAGGAACACACTGGTATCGACCGTTTGCCACGAGATGGACTGTAGAGCTCGATCATTTGAGGATCTCCGCCTTTACGCGAGATGGTAAGGGATTGGAAGCTCTCAATCTCAGCTTCGCTCTGATACCACTGTGCACAGATCGGTCACCGTATGCACACGTAGTGAGCGTTAAAGGTCTCCAAGAACAAAAGAACTCTACTTTCTACACAAAAACCAATGAAGAAAGCTTGCAGACATGAACAAGAGACCAATTGGGTGCAATCTCCCCCCATGCCTTGTGTGAGCGCTGCACAAAGCATGTATTTTATATATTATTCATCTTCAAGCTCAAATAATAGCCCAATTTACAAAATAGCACGCTTTAGCTTTTGTGTTTGCTTTTGTGCCACTAAAGAAGTAAAGCTATTGGGCGCCCAAGAAGTCAGGCGGTTCCCAAATACAATGTCCAATACAAATATTTAAATCGTGCGTCCATGTGCATACAAAAATGATAAATAAATATCAAGCGCTTTAATAAATAAGCACGACAAAATATAGGTGCCATGCCTAAGATTCACGCCCATCAAAAATTGATGAAAAAATTTTGAATACACGCTATCCTTCAGTGCTTTCCACTACCACCGCTGCTCACTCTACACATCAACTAAAGCATTCACAATTATTAGAAAAATAATACAATTAAACTGACAAAAGTGAATACCTAGCAGTCTTCAGCTATAAAAATAAATTGGTTAGAAATCAATCCTAACCTTAATTTATTACGAGTGCGCACTTTAAACTCATAGACATTTATTAATTTAAATATGTATTTTGCAGAATCACCCGCTATGGAATCACCCATGTATATATAAAATTAACAAAACACCCGAAAAGGATAGGTGTCCCCCTCGACTTCTCACACAAAGAATCCACTTTGTATATGAGCCCCGGTAATAATGAAGTTTTACGGAATCCACTGCAAAACCTCACGGAATCCACCGTGTAATATGCCTCTTGGCATCAATTACAGTGTCATTCAATTGTACCACTTGTTCTATGAGTTGTTGTATATGAAGTTGATGTGCAGCGATCACATCATGGCAATTTTTTATGGTTGCCTGGCAAGTTGTAAATACTTTGAACGGCTGATCATTGAGCCACTTAATATAACCAAGTAACCCATTTTCACTCTCGCACACATACTTCAGCAAATTTGTGATTCCTAAGAAAGTTGGAGGTCTATTGTTTAAGGGGTAAATTGGGCAGATTCCCCCATCAATCCACAAATCCACATGTTTCAATCCCATTTGCCTGTAACTCTACAAAACCTAAGGGTTGACACTGGTACGCTAGGTTCTTTTGAATAATGGGGCATATTCAATCTCTACCTTAATATGCAGATCCTTCTTTCCTATATTCATTTTACTATTAATAGAAACGAGGATCCTACTTGGTTGTCACAAGAGGTAGAGTGGAGATGTACAGAGAGGCACACAAAGGTGCCAAGCGAAATGAGGGTGTAAGTAATTCACTCTGTTAATGAAGGTTTCATAAACATAGAGAAGAGGTCACAATAGAGCCATGAGAGAGTATAGATATGGGGGGAAATAGCTCAGAGAGTAGGGATATCCAAGACTTTTTGTATTTTAGATATTTCTATTTTGCCTCCAAAAACATCTCCAAAAAACACGAAATTTGACTAGTTGGTTTGTTTTTTGACCAAAAGCTAGGATATAAAAAATCCCTAAAATATCTTAAAAGGAACTTTCAAAAGTTAATTTTCCTTGTTCTCGATTAAAAAATCAATTACCTCGTATCTACTTATCATTTTGCATTCAAAACGAAGCACCACACTCCCGTAACTAACTCCGTTTTTAATATAAAATTTGGTTGAAAAAGACTTTTTCAATGAGGAGAGAGAAGGAATCTCAATATATCTTTGTAGATAATATAAAAAAGGCAAAATGAGACTGCAAAAGTGGAGAGAGAGGAGGATTATTTTACTATTCTTCTCTCCTCTTTTTCTTGTTTTAAGGAGGAAAGAGGGGGGGCTAAAAGGCCCATTTGTGAGTTCATTTTTTTCCTAATGATTGAGATATGGGGGTAGACCATTTACTTGATTTCATTGAAAATGGATTCACACCATCTAATGCTATACCCATATTTAAATTGCGTGGGTCTTTTGCAAAATCTAGCCATCACAAATGAATATGCTCAAATGCTGGACTATCTCACAGAATTCACATAACTCCATCTTTGCTCTTGTGCTCCACTCCCCATGTCATAAGCTTAGCTGATTCGGGACTTTGGAACATATGTTTTATACGTGGAGCCAAGGGAAAATGTCTCAATACCTTTCTAAGTACCTTACCTTTCTCCTCTTTATAACAATATATTTGACATTTTGAATACGTCACACTATCCTTGTACTAACCTCTATATAAAATACAATAATTGGGACATGCATGTATAGAAGAATCATCACAAGTCCAAGACTACTTATCATCTTTTTCACCTCATCATGTGATGCAGGAAGGGATTTGCTTGTCAGCAAGAAATTTTGAGAGAATAGCATGCAAGTACATTAAAAATATGATCAATAACAAGCAAACATGTTTAGAATGTAACAAAAAAATATGTTAGGTTATTATATACTTCAAAAGTGCTAAAATGGATAGATTATTCCATCCAAAATGGTTATGAAGATTAAGAATAAGTAAGATTTCACTTAGTCCTGTCAGTTTGTAACATGTCCACCTATTCGCTTGCAGGACACGTCTTAGCAGCCCATTGGAAAGAGGGTCTAGAAAGCTCCACCAGGCACTCCCATGGAATGTTACTTGGTTTGCGATCTAGGTCTTTCCAAGTCTGCCACGTAGCAGAAGTATTTCGACCGTTCCCACTTAGGACCAACCTGAATCAGGGTTTTCCTAGTGGTCAAACTCCTAGAACGGCAGCTAGCATCGAGCCCCAGGTAAACTACTTTACGCAGAAACGTCAGGGTCGAAGCAGATTCAGGTTGCACTTGGTTCAAGGAGAATGGGAAACGAGAGGGACGCAAGCTCGACCTCTCTGCCCATAAGGCATAGTCCTATTCTGTTTCCCTAAAACAACATAAATTAGGATTCGAGTAACCTGAACTCTAAGTCAACATTGCCTACTGTTTATTTCCCTCGAGAAAAGTTCCTTCCTGTCCATTTCGCTTGAGAAAAGTTCCTGGCCAATTGGGACCACCCATCCGTAGGACGAACCCATGGCCACATCCACTGGACTTTCCTTAGGGTTGCTTTAGTTGTCTAATTACCTACCACATTTAGTTGGACACACATCAAAGAGCTTCCTTAATTAGCCAGTTAGACACGGGTTCTTTAACGTAATCTTAGCACTTGACATAGAAAAACAATGTCAAACAACTTCCTTTTCAACAGGTTATCTTATTTATCTTTGGAATACATCCATATAATCCAGCCCGTAGGCTAATCCAGAATCTGCCCGAAGGCTATCCAACAATCTACAGGGATTACTAATCCAAGATTTCCGCCCGTAGACTAGTATGCGGGCATTGACATCCAATCCCGAGTCATGTTCACCTCTTGTGCAGGGCCCGTAAGGCAAGGGATTTACGGCCAGAGCCCCCCCTGGCACGCAAGCGTCGTCTTGCTCCAAGTAGCGCCCAACGGAGAGACCTCTCGTAGTGGGTTCGGTCCATATTCTCGACGTAGCTAATAACCCCCTTGGTTAGGGTCAAGCAGGTAGTCGAGGTTAACTTATACTGCCTCTCCCTTCAGGCCTTCAACCTGAAGCATTAATTAACTTTCCATCTTTTAGTTCCTTGAGCAAACAATGCAAACAGTGCTCCTAAACAGTTACAAGCACAATCAATCTAGTGGTCATTTTTTTGGCCAACTGCTAAGGAGTGGATCCTTATCTCCGAATGCAACCAGCATATTCGATGTAGGATCAATTGCGACTTGGCAAGATCCCCAAGGGTTTGTTTGTTCACCCTTTTGTCCTTGGGTTAGGACCATACCTTGTTAACCCAACTTAACCAACACCTTAGGTTTCAAAAATTAACAGTAAATCCTAGCGACCATGTCACTCTAACTTGATTGATCCTTTGATTACCAAGAAAATACATAACTTCCCTTAACTTGGCAGCCCAACAAAGGTGATGTAGCAGGATGACTACTCATCCTCTTGCAAGTTAGACTTGCGCTAGAACCTGCCAACCTCGTTCCAAGGAGTGGCAATTCTCTCTTGTGATTAAACCACAAAGCCGCGCGACGTTGCAACTTGTTGCACAAGTGTCGAACCTAAATCATGGGATCATTTCACCCATTGAACAGTGTCTCCTGGTCAAGGAATTATGTTTAGATAAGATGCAGGGTTTGGGGTGTCTTCTTACTGTTCCAACCCTAATTGTACTAGGCCAACAACGTTCCGTCCTAGGGTTTCCAAACTCAATCCGAGTTTTAGCATTAGGTCGAACAATCCTTAGGGTAGAAACCCTAGATCGTTGTTTGCATGAGCGTCCAATTGACCCAAACATTTCGTGAATGTGGGCAGGACCTTTGGGTTTGAGGGCTTCGACTTGGCGTCCAAGTACGATACTATGCTGCATTTCTGACATGCCAAGCACTAGCTAGTACTTGAGGTGTTTATCGTGTCGACTAGTTATGCCTATACGAATTCCTAACGGTTATAATGATACAAGTAATTTAGCAAGTTGAACTACTTGTCTTGCGACAAGGATGAGCCTTTCCTAGAGGTGCTAAGATTTTTCAAAAGGTGTAAATAGTTGCAAGATATCACAATACATGTAAACATGTGATTCATTGCTTCTACGCACCACAAGGTTCGGAATAACCCTATCTTTCCTTGCTAAAATCAAAACACATGATAATTTGAATAACTTACATAGGACCTACTAGGATTTACATCAAAGAATCATGCCTACAACCCTTTTGTCTAAGCTTTAGAATTTCATGCTTTGATAAGCCATGCAACCTTTCCTAAATGCAACTCTTAATGAATGAAGTTTTCTCATAACGAATATGCAACATGCAACCCTTTCCTAATTACAACGTAGTTAATGAAGTTCATGAAAAGCGAATATTATAGGACTAGTGTTGACTTATTCCATTTTACAAGCATATGCATCATGCAAGTCCATAGATTCATTCTCGTGCTCTGCAATTTCTTTCCGGATAACATCCCATGGGTGTTAACAACTTTTCCTCATGTGAGTCATTACAAGGAAGATATTGCCTAAAATGCGTGTAACGTTCCAAATTTCTTTTTTTCCATGTGAATTACCCTTATAGGAAGGGGGGGATATCGATATGGAAATTTCTTGAGGATAATGCAATTTTTTTTTCAATTCCCCCCCCCCCCCCCCGCCGACAATCATGCTGGAAGGGGAGGGGAATAGAAACTATGGGGAAGCTCCTCGGTGGGAGCACGCGGGAGTGTGAGTGCCATGCATATTGGCACGATGGAGAGGGAGGATCTCCCCTCCCCTCCCCTATTTAACCAGAGAGGGCATCGCTGCCAGAAGGAGGGGGATAGAGCTGAAGTGGTGGAGAGGCTGAAAGGAGAGTCGAGAGGCTAACAGAGGAAGAGAAGAAAGTACACGCTGCCGTTTTAGTCCGTGACCCGACTGTGGGAGCTGCCATTGTACTACCGTCCTGGAGTGGAGAGTGACGAAACGCTGCGCCAGCTGTCGCCACCTAAAGCTAGAGTATGCCGCTAGTGCCATCTCCATTCACTGCCGCCTGAAGATCGTGGTGCCACCACATTTCCCCTCCTACTCCACGTCGATTTGCTCACAGCCCCCCAGAAGCTTCCTGGAAGCTTCTTGGAAGCTTCTAAGGGGCCTTTTTAAAGCCCTGCTTCTTGTGGACTTCCATAAGTCCCCTTCCTATAGCTTCAATTTTCCCCTCTCCCCGGTTTATCTTCTTAAAGGCCCTTTCACCCCCTCTGTTTAACCTATAAACCCCTTGTATTACCCTTCATCTTTTTCCCCCCTGGGTTTGAAACCTCTAAGTCCTTTTCACCCCGTGTCCACACACACCCTTCCCCGTGTCCAAAAAATCCCTTCAAGATCCCCCTCCTATACCTTTCACTCCCATGTCCAAAGATCTCCCAGGGCCCTCTGGAAACACACACACAATCCCCGTGTTTTAAGGCCCGCATCCCATGGGTGTTGGAACCCCGTAATTTAAACCTTACTTCCACCGTATTTAACCCCTAAGCCCCTTTTCCTTTGGGCTTGTTACTTTTTTCCCTCGTGTGAAAAACCCTATAGAGCCTTTTTCCTTAGGCCTTGTAAGCCTTTCCCTCCCAAAAGAAAGTAAGACCTTAAAGGTCTTATTACCCCCTTCTCGTGGTTAATCCCTTAACAATTCCATGCCTCAAAAAAGAGAAGAAGAGTATTGAAGCGACGGTGGAATTCTGAAGAGGAGTGTAAAGCTGCTTCCACGTTCGAAGGACTACAACTACGATGCCGCCTATGAAAGTCCAAGGAGTAGCTACGGGAGGGTCATCTCCCGGTATCCATGTGGATATCTCACCCCAAAACCAAGTTTTTCCTTCTTAATTTTATATCGGTTTTAATTCCATCGTGCAAGATTAATTGTTAGGGATAAGATATATTTTATCCTAGTTATTTATCACAAAGGAATTTAGTTTAATTGAACATGCAAAATAAATAAAGTATAAATATAGTTCTCCTTCAAATAGCATTATGCATTGAAACGAATTATGAGCAAGATTATTTACCCACTAAAGTAGTATACTTCAGTTAAGTCTACAAGATATAAAACTGCATCTTGCACTATTAACCCTTATTCTTTTTATAACGAGTCATCATGGAAGGTGCGAATCATGAAAGGTTTCTTACGTTGCTTAAACTCTAGGAAGTTATCATTGCTAACTGCATAACTTAGCAAGGAAAAGTTTGCTTATTTGGCATGAGTTTTGTTCGCAAGGATAAAGAAAGATTAATTGAATTTACCTAACCTCAAATCAATAAAGTTTAGGATTGAAAAATCAATTGTCACATAGATAACAAATCGTGCGGAGGTGATCTCAATGTTACCTTCTAAAAGTTAACCAAATCAATATAAACTTAGAAATACCTATGCTGCAAAATATTCATTGGGAATGATTTAAAATCCAAAAAAAAACGTTTATACCTTAAATACTTTCCCACATTCCCTGAGTGTAGAGTCAGTAAATTGTAAACATAAAAGAAACTAGGGTTTGTCCCTGAGTTTCTTAAAAGAAAATAATAAAGCTAGGAAACCCTAGGTCTGACAAACGTCAGCTTAAAGAAACTGAAACAGATTGTTTCGTAACCCCATTATCGCATAGTACGATGCAAGACTTGTGCGGCAAGTATGAAGTCATATGGTATTGTGATTGATTCACAGGAAGAAAGGTTGAATACCCTCAACAAGGATGGCGGATCCTTACGCAAGTTATCTTGCAAGAGGATGTATTATTCGATATCCTTCTAAGTAAGGAAGGTTAAAAACCGGAAACTAAAGTATCCAATGAACTTTAGGGTTGACCAAGTCGGGTTAAATAGGGTACGCTCTAACCCAGAATATAAAGGATCTTGCCAAATTGCAAGACACCCTGGATCAAGTGCTAGATGCATTCAAAAGGAAAGATTCCTTCCTTAGCAGTTTGCCAACAACAAGATCGATCAATGGAAATGTTTCTGCTTGCTAGAGATTTTAGAGCATTGTTTGATTTATTAATTACAAATTAAATGAATATCTATACTTTAGGTTGAAGGCCTGAAGGGAGAGGCAGCTTCAGTTACCCCCGACTGCCTGCCTGACCCTAACCAAGGGGGTTGTTGACCGCACCGGGAACGTGGACTGAACCCGCTGCGAGAGGTCTCTCCGTTGAGCACTACTTGGAGTAGGAGGACGCTTGGGTGCGAGGGGGGCTCTTGCCGTAAATCCCTCGCCTACCGGGTCCTGCACAAGAGGCTAACATGACTCGTGATTGAATCTCGAGGCCCGCATACTAGTCTATGGGCGAAAACTTGGAATAGTGATCCCTGTGGATTGCTGGACAGCCTTCGGGCGGATTGTGGACAAGCCTATAGGTGGAACTCCTTGTATTTCAAAGATAAATATGATGACATGTTAATAAAGAACTTGTCTGATATTGTTTTTCTATGTCACGTGATAAGATTACGTGAAGGAACCAGTGCTTAACAGATTAATTAAAGAAGCTGGTTGTTATATGTCCAACTAATGTGTTAGATAATTACATAACTAAAGCAAACCGAGGAAAGTGTGGAGGATGGGCCATGGGTCCGTCCTACGGTTGGGTGGTCCCAGTTGGCCGGGAACTTTTCTCAAATCTCGAAGAACAGCGGGATGATTGTCAAAGGACTCGAACAACGAAAGCGTTGACCTAGAGTTATGTCTTAACCAATTTACGTTGTTTTAGGGGAACGAAATGGGACTATTCCTTATGGCAGAGAGGTTGAGCTTTGCATCCCTCTCGTTTCCCATTCTCCTTGAACGAAGTGCAACGTGAATCCGCTTTGAACCTGGCATTTCTGCGTAAAGTAGTTCGCTTGGGTCCGACGCTAGTTGCTGTTAGGAAATGACCAATCAGGAAAACCCTAATTCCGGTTGATCCTAAGTGCGAACGGCCAGAATACTTCTGCTACGTGGCGGACGCGGAAAGCCCTAGATTGCAAATCCCGTAACATTCCATGGGAGTGCCGGATGGAGCTTTCTAGACATCCTTTTCGATGGACTGCTAAGACGTGTCCTGGATGATACTAGTGGAAACATTACAGTTGGTATCAGAGCCGACTAACAACGGAATTGTTTTTATGAAAACTCAAAGAAATGAAGTAAAGCAATTGTTGCTGTCCAAACATTTCCTTACCTTCAATGCTATCTTGCAGAATTACGAAGCATGGAACAAGTTCTTGGTATTTCGAGTCATGTTTATGACTACAATGCATTCTCCGCTTTATAGACAAAGAATTGGGATGATGAACATCCTGGAGCAGATCTATAATCCATCACCTTTGTACATGGAACGAAGATGGACGGGTGCTTCAGAAATCTACTATATAGCCGCCCACCGCTTTGCTTATCTACAGACCAACCTAAAGAGGATCAAGTGGTTGGAAGACCTGAAAGTCGTGAAGCTGTTCATTTTTGTGGAAGCTCACGTAAATTCGACTTTACATATTCGAGGTCGGAGGGTTGAAATGAACTCATATGTATATGAGAAAGTAACCCGTGTAATCCTCGCCGACGGGATTAAAGTGTTGGGCTGCCATGAGAAGTATGGATTCCAATGGAAAGGATATCTTGAACTTCCAATGATTTATCGATTCTTGAAGATCCATGACCTAAACCCTTACTATTACACAGTTCTTGTAGATAAATGTAATACAACGTTGTTCTCCCCAAACGAAATGTAACAATTGACTTATCATCGCATGAAACGTTGTATTCGAAAGGGTTATGCCCATATAAATACAAATAAAGACTTCTTTTTATCAATGCCTGGCTGTGCATGAGAGTTAATAAAAAGTTGAAGTAGCTACATTGTTTACAAGATAGCTGAATTAAAGATGTAATATAAGCTAACGTCGAGTATCATATAATAAACGTTAAGAAAACCTTTATCCAGGCACAACCCCAGGTACAGGTTCCTAATTCACCTCCTACATCAAGTACTGCTGTGATCCAGGAGAAGAAGTTCCTTCTCAAGCAGATTAAGCCACCCGAGTTTGACGGGAGAGGCAGATTCCAATTTTGTGCGGGTTTAAATCCACGAGTAAATACCTGTCTCGAATCTATGCATCCATTAGATCTTTAGGATTCACTCATTCGAGAGGCACCTATAATTCAGGAGATGCAAGCTAGACCAAGGGGTAACAAAACTTGGTCTTATAATGACCTCAACAGAGGAGCATTCAGACCTCAAATGAAGAGAGTTCAAGGTCATAATCAGGGACAAAGAAAGAAAGCAAGGACGAATAACGTCAATAACTTTGTTCCTACTCAAAGCAATGGCCGAAACCTCCGTTGTTTCCACTGCAACGAACCCAGTCACTTTAAGAGGCAATGTCCCAAGCTCGACAGAGGACATCGCCAAGCGCCTTTCCAAGGAACAGGCCGTGGTCAAGGAGCCGCTACACGATGAAGAGGAAGAACCGCCTGCATTTCCAATAGGAAAAAAGGTGAAGAAGAAGAAGAGGAAGATCCGACCATGGAAGCAGAATTCGAAAGAGCGACAGTCCATGCCGCTTTACACAAAAAAGGGCCGAATCGCCAGTTCTCGGTGATTCAGACACCGTCGGACTATCAAGGTAAAGGTTTCAAGACCTTGATTGATTGTGGCAGTACACATTCCTTTATCTCACCAGCATGTGCAAAAAGATTAGGAATAGCCACAGTAGAAGCACCTACCCTACTTGTGGAATTGGCAAATGGTCGTGAGGTTACTTGTACCAGGCAAACTGCTAAGGTGGAATTCTTTCTGGGAGGAAAGAAGACTTCGGTCAAATTCAGAGTCATGAATTTAGGTATCCATGAGTGTCTACTCGGAATGGATTGGCTTAAGCCTAATGACGCCCACATTCACTGTGGAAAGTGTCAAGTTTCCTTTCGAAACTCTAAAAGGGAATTAGTCACAACTCAAGGCGAGGCTGAAGTGCCGAGAATCCAATTGGCCAAAGTATCTCGGATCATAAAAGGAGTCAAAAAAGGATTACCTATTTACTTGATCAAACTCAACAAATTAGATCAAAAGCAAGAGTCTCATGAAGGACCTTCTTGGCTAAAGGAATACGCGGACATATTCCCTGAAGAGTTGACTGAACTTCCGCCTCAAAGAGAAGTGGATCATGAGATTAGGTTAGTACCTAGAGCTGCGCCAATTGCAAAGAGACCTTATAGAATGTCCATACCAGAAGAAATTGAGCTGAAGGAACAACTCAAGCAACTGCTAGATCAGGGCTACATCCAGCCTAGCAATTCACCATGGGGAGCTCTAGTACTATTCCAGAAAAAGAAAGATAGGACACTTCGACTATGTATTGATTACCGAGGGTTGAATCAATCAACAGTCAAGAATAAGTATCCTATTCCTAGAATAGATGAGCTTCTTGATCGTCTTCAGGGTGCGAAGATCTTCTCCAAGATTGATCTCAGGTCAGGTTACTATCAGATAAGGATCAAGGAAGAAGATATCCCAAAGATGGCCTTCAATACAAGATATGGGCACTTTGAGTTAAGGTTTATGTCATTCAGGCTTTAGAATGCACCTGCCACCTTCAATAGGTTAATGCAAGATATATTTAGGCCATATCTTGATGATTTCGTGCTTGTCTTCTTCGATGACACTTTAGCCTATTCTAAACAGGAAGAAGATCATGAACCCCAACTTCGAATTGTCCTTGAGATAATGAGGTCGCATAAGCTATATGCTAAAATGAAGAAGTGTTCATTCTTCAAGCGTTAGATTGAATATCTGGGATACATAGTATCATCAGAAGGAATATCAGTGGACCCAGCCAAGGTTAGAGATGTGCTTGAGTGGCCAACACCAGTATCTCTCAAAGAGATACGTAGCTTTCTTGGATTGACAGGATGGTATAGGGTCTTCATCAAAAACTATGCTTTGATTGCAGCACCTCTGACGGATTTACTGAAGAAGCAGATTTCCATTGCATGGTCAACTCCCAAACAAAATAGCTTCGACAGATTGAAGCAAATTTTGGTATCAGCACCTATTCTAAAACTTCCAGACCTCAATAAGGAGTTTGAGGTAGTAACTGATGCTAGCATTCTTGCCTTGGGGTGTGTACTTATGCAGGAAGGTCATCCAGTAGCATACTCTTCAAGGAAATTGAAGAGTCATGAAAAGAACTATGCTACGCATGATCTGGAATTACTAGCTCTCATCCATGCTCTAAAGATTTGGAGACACTACTTGTTGGGTAACAAGTTTACTCTAGTAACCGACCATAAGAGTCTCAAATGGATCTTTACCCAGAATGAGCTCAACATGAGGCAACGTCAGTGGATTGAAGTGTTGGAGGAATATGACTTTGAAATCAAGTACCGACTGGGGAAAGAGAATGTAGTTGCCGATGCACTTAGTCGCAAGGCATTCCTAAATTCCCTAATCTTGCAGAATCCATCAACGGCCAGATCTCTAGCTACAAAGGTATCTATGCCAAACAACCCTATACTTGAGTTAGCTAGAGAAGAAGCATGCCATGATTTGGCCTACCAATAAATGCTAAAGGAGAGGACATTCTGGCTATGCTAAGACTCTTAATACAGTTAGGAAGAGCTACTATTGGGAGAGGCTCAAAGATGACGTTCTCAAATATGTCACTGAGTGTTTGCCTTGCCAACGTATCAAAGCCGAACATGTCATGATGCCAGGGAAACTGCAACCGCTTGACATCCCCCAAATGAAATGGGAATTCATCAGTATGGATTTTGTTATAGGCCTACCCCAAGTCCAGGGAGGATACAACTCCATCATGGTTGTGGTTGACGTGCTTACTAAGGTTGCACACCTTATTCCAGTAAAGACAAACTATAAACATTGCAAGATTGTTTATCAAGGAAATATTCAAGCTACATGGTTTACCCAGAAGAATCATTAGTGACAGTGATTCTCTTTTCACATCACACTTCTGGAGAGCTATCTTTGAGGCTATTGGGACTCAACTCTATTTTAGCACCGCCTACCATCCCCAAATGGATGGCCAAACAGAGCGAGTAAATCAAGTCATCGAGGATATGCTTAGGGCATATTGCTGTCGAGAGCCGAAGAGGTGGATTCAATACTTGCCTTTGGTTGAATTTTCCTACAATGCTTCTTACCAGCAAAGCATTCAGATGACCCCTTTCCAAGCATTGTATGGTCATGACTGTCAAAGTCCCCTAAACTTTTCTGATCCAACCTTACGGGTTGAAGCTTCAAGACAAATGTTGGAAGAGATGGATGACCAAATTAAATCAATAAGACAGGACATACAAGCGGCTAAGGATAGACAAAAGGCATACGTGGATTTGAAGCGTCAAGAAAGAGTCTTCGAAGAAGGAGACATGGTCTTCATTCCTGTACGCCCTAAAAAGAGTTCTCTATCCTTAGGAGATTGCAAGAAGCTAAGTCCAAGGTATTGTGGGCCGTACAAAATCCTCAAATGCCTAGGACCCAATGCTTATAAATTACCACCTCCTGAGAACCTAAAGGTTCACAATGTATTCCATATCAGCCTATTGAAGAAATATGTACCTAATCCTAACCATGTACTTGATGACCAACAAATTGTAATGCCTAGTCAAGGAGTCCTTGAACTAAGGCCTGATAAGATCTTAGATGTTAGGGAGAGACAATTAAGATCAAGAACCTTGAGATAATGCCTTGTCCAGTGGAGAGATTATCCGGAAGAGGATGCCACTTGGGTAGATGAAGGCATTCTCAACCATCAATATCCCCAGTTTATCTCGAGATGAGGAAATCTCGATTCCTCTGAGGGGGAGTGAATGTAACGTTCCAAATTTCTTTTTTTCCACGTGAATTACCCTTATAGGAAGGGGGGGATATCGATATGGCAATTTCTTGAGGATAATGCAATTTTTTTTCAATCCCCCCCCCCCCCCCCCCCGCCGGAGGGGAATAGAAACTATGGGGAAGCTCCTCGGTGGGAGCACGCGGGAGTGTGAGTGCCATGCATATTGGAACGATAGAGAGGGAGGATCTCCCCTCCCCTCCCCTATTTAACTAGAGAGAACGTCGCTGCTAGAAGGAGGGGGATAGAGCTGAAGTGGTGGAGAGGCTGAAAGGAGAGTCGGGAGGCTAACAGAGGGAGAGAAGAAAGTACATGCTGTTGTTTTAGTCCGTGACCTGACTGTGGGAGCTGCCATTGTACTACCATCGTGGAGTTGAGAGTGACGAAACGCTGCGCCAGTTGTCGCTGCCTGAAGCCAGAGTATGCTGCCAGTGCGGTCTCCATTCACTGCCACCTGAAGATCGCGGTGCCACCATATTTCCCCTCCTACTCCACATGGATTTGCTCACGGCCCCCCAAAAGCTTCCTGGAAGCTTCTAAGGGGCGTTTTTAAAGCCCCCCTTCTTGTGGACTTCCATAAGCCCCCTTCCTATACCTTCAATTTTCCCCTCTCCCGGGTTTATCTTCTTAAAGGCCCTTTTACCCCCTGTGTTTAACCTATAAACCCCTTGTATTACCCTTCATCTTTTTCCCCCCTGGGTTTGAAACCTCTAAGTCCTTTTCACCCCGTGTCCACACACACCCTTCCCCGGGTCCAAAAAAATCCCTTCAAGATCCCCCTTCTATACCTTTCACTCCCGTGTCCAAAGATCTCCCAAGGCCCTCTGGAAATATACACACAACCCCCGTGTTTTAAGGCCCTCATCCCATGGGTGTTGGAACCCCATAATTTAAACCTTACTTCCATCGTATTTATTCCTTAAGCCCCTCTTCCTTTGGGCTTGTTACTTTTTTCCCCCGTGTGAAAAACCCTATAGGGCCTTTTTCCTTGGGCCTTGTAAGCCTTTCCATCCCAAAAGAAACTAAGACCTTAAAAGATATATTACCCCCTTCTCGTGGTTAATCCCTTAACAATTCCATGCCTCAAAAAAGAGAAGAGTATTGAAGCGACGGTGGAATTCTGAAGAGGAGTGTAAAGCTGCTTCCACGTTCGAAGGACTACAACTACGATGCCGCCTATGAAAGTCCAAGGAGTAGCTACGGGAGGGTCATCTCCCGGTATCCATGTGGATATCTCACCCCAAAACCAGGTTTTTCCTTCTTAATTTTATATCGGTTTTAATTCCATCGTGCAAGATCAATTGTTAGGGATAAGATATATTTTATCCTAGTTATTTATCACAAAGGAATTTAGTTTAATTGAACATGCAAAATAAATAAAGTATAAATATAGTTCTCCTTCAAATAGCATTATGCATTGAAACGAATTATGAGCAAGATTATTTACCCACTAAAGTAGTATACTTCAGTTAAGTCTACAAGATATAAAACTGCATCTTGCACTATTAACCCTTATTCTTTTTATAACGAGTCATCATGGAAGGTGCAAATCATGAAAGGTTTCTTACGTTGCTTTAACTCTGAGAAGTTATCATTGCTAACTGCATAACTTAGCAAGGAAAAGATTTCTTATTTGGCATGAGTTTTGTTCGCAAGGATAAAGAAAGATTAATTGAATTTACCTAACCTCAAATCAATAAAGTTTAGGATTGAAAAATCAATTGTCACATAGATAACAAATCGTGCGGAGGTGATCTCAATGTTACCTTCTAAAAGTTAACCAAATCAATATAAACTTAGAAATACCTATGCTGCGAAATATTCATTGGGAATGATTTAAAATCCAAAAAAAAACGTTTATACCTTAAATACTTGCCCACATTCCCTGAGTGTAGAGTCAGTAAATTGTAAACATAAAAGAAACTAGGGTTTGTCCCTGAGTTTCTTAAAAGAAAATAATAAAGCTAGGAAACCCTAGGTTTGACAAACGTCTGCTTAAAGAAACTAAAATGGATTGTTTCGTAACCCCATTATCGCATAGTACGATGCAAGACTTGCGCGGCAAGTACAAAGTCATATGGTCTTGTGATTGATTCACAAGAAGAAAGGTTGAATACCCTCAACAAGGATGGCGGATCCTTACGCAAGTTATCTTGCAAGAGGATGTATTCTTCGATATCCTTCTAAGTAAGGAAGGTTAAAAACCGGAAACTAAAGTATCCAATGAACTTTAGGGTTGACCAAGTCGAGTTAAATAGGGTACACCCTAACCCAGAATATAAAGGATCTTGCCAAATTGCAAGACACCTCGGATCAAATGCTAGATGCATTCAAAAGGAAAGATTCCTTCCTTAGCAGGCCAACAACAAGATCGATCAATGGAAATGTTTGTTCTTGATAGAGATTTTAGAGCACTGTTTGATTTATTAATTACAAATTAAATGAATATCTATACTTTAGGTTGAAGGCCTGAAGGGAGAGGCAGCTTCAGTTATCCCCGACTGCTTGCCTGACCCTAACCAAGGGGGTTGTTGACCGCACCGGGAACGTGGACCGAACCCGCCACGAGAGGTCTCTCCGTTGAGTGCTACTTGGAGTAGGAGGACGCTTGGGTGCTAGGGGGGTTTGGCCGTAAATCCCTCGCCTTTCGGGTCCTGCACAAGAGGCTAACATGACTCGGGATTGGATCTCGAGGCCTGCATACTAGTCTAGGGGTGGAAACTTGGAATAGTGATCCCTGTGGATTGCTGGATAGCCTTCGGGCGGATTGTGGACAAGCCTACGGGTGGAACTCCTTGTATTTCAAATATAAATATGATGACATGTTAATAAAGAACTTGTCTGATATTGTTTTTCTATGTCACGTGATAAGATTACGTGAAGGAACCAGTGCTTAACGGATTAATTAAAGAAGCTGGTTGTTATATATCCAACTAATGTATTAGATAATTACATAACTAAAGCAAACAGAGGACAGTGCAGAGGATGGGCCATGGGTCCGTCCTATGGTTAGGTGGTCCCGGTTGGCCGGGAACTTTTCTCAAATCTCAAAGAACAGCGAGATGATTGCCAAAGGACTCGAACAACAAAAGCGTTGACCTAGAGTTATGTCTTAACCAATTTACGCTATTTTAGGGGAACGGAATGAGACTATGCCTTATGGTAGAGAGGTTGAGCTTTGCATCCCTCTCGTTTCCCATTCTCCTTGAACCAAGTATAGCATGAATCTGCTTTAGACCTGGCGTTTCTGCGGAAAGTAGTTCGCTTTGGTCCGATGCTAGTTGCTATTAGGAAAGGGCCAATCAAGAAAACCCTAATTCCGGTTGATCCTAAGTGGGAACGGCCAGAATACTTCCGCTACGTGGCAGACGCGGAAAGCCCTAGATCGCAAATCCCGTAACATTCCATGGGAGTGCCGGGTGGAGCTTTCTAGACATCCTTTCCGATGGACTGCTAAGACGTGTCCTGGATGATACTAGTGGACATGTTACAATGCAACATATGCTTATTCTTTCCATGGCTAGTAAAAAATGCACTTAACAATTTTATCCTTTGCCCTAAGCAATCGGCGTTTAGACTCGTTACTTTGGAAATGCACCAAAATAGCAACATGTGACTACGCACGCAAGATGAATAAGAAATTTATATTCTTAGCTTCCGTATGAACTTTTATACATGCCCAACGTGGAAATTACTCCAAGAACCTGGTTCTGAGGATTTGTGGTGATATCCACGTGCAAGTTTGGGTCCGAGGCTTCCACGCGTGCGCCTTGCATCTTCTTGGGAGCCATCGTTGATGACTTGAACTTCGTGAATTACTCTGGCTTCTACGCATTCTCCAAATAGCCTCAAGATTTGCCTTCTCCCTTGTAAGCAGGAAATTCCTTCACCAAAACGTGGTTTTGAAAGCAACCTCGGAAGGCTTGTGAAAATGGGGCTTATGGAAAGGCTTGTGGGAATGGGGCTTATGGAAGCCCCCTTAGAAGCTTCTGATTTTGAATAGAGTCGACGAGGAAGGCCCAATGATTGGAGGGAGAGAAAGGATCGATGATGGGGGAAAAGGTAGTGATTAATGGTGCTGATGGCAAGGATGGCCATGGCGGCGGCTGCAAGGGCAGCTTGACGGCAGATTCGGCGGCGCTGGCAGGCGGCGTCCTTTAGCACGGTGGCAATTCCAACTCCCTCTCTCCATTCCTCCCTTCAGCCCTTGCATAGGGATAGTTTTTATAGTGCTAAGGGGGGCGGGAGAGACTCCACACATGTGGAGCCCCACATGCTTCCCTCTTCTACCATGCATCTCCACCTCAACAAGCTCCCTACACTCTTACTTACTCTTCTCCTACTCCCTCTCCTCAAGCCATGCATTGGCTGGGGGGAAGGGATAATTAGGAAAAAAATTTGCATAAATTTACATTATTATCCATTTTCCCCTTCAAAAAGGGTGTTCCCCCCACGGCTATGCGGTTTTAAACCCCGGCCTCGATTGCTCAATGCAGAGGCCTCATTTTTGCGCGTGCGGGGTATGGATTAAGCTGTCAATAATTACAATGTGGGAGACAACCTTGCACAGGTTTTACGCGGCGTGCGGGGAGTCAAGTTCAATAATATTTTTGAGCGGAAATATTACACAGTTGTCTTCTTGCATAGATACACTTTCGAGCTTCTGCTCAAAGATACTTCTTGTTGTTAAGAATAATGCTCACACTATTATTTTGATACCAATCCTCAATAAAATCAGACATGCCATCGTCGTTATCAAAGATATCATCACACCCATTAAAGTCCTTAGAATATTGTTCTTTAGTCTTGCATACACATTAGGATCACTCATGCGTAGGATCCTCATCCACTCTATTCGTATGTGAGATATGTCATGTGAACATTGATTTGTGACATTATTGATGTCATATTCTGGAATCTACATATTTGAAGGTAAAGAAGATTGTATCAATAGCATGCTTCTATATAAAAGGAAAGAGAGATGTGTATGGAAATCAATAATTATCACATATACAAAACATTTAGAGACAATAAAATATGATTATCAAATTAAATTTAAGATAGTAGAGAATGTGGTGCAAATTAAATTGTAGAATTAGGGTACAAAAGGCCAAAATAAAATTAGGAATTGTATACAATGAAGCTCTCAACACTCATCTTTTAAGGGTGATCATGGAGGTCTACGCCATCCATAATTGACTAGCAATTCATCACCAGCATGTG
Source organism: Lygodium microphyllum (assembly GCF_053477565.2). Classification (NCBI taxonomy): domain Eukaryota; kingdom Viridiplantae; phylum Streptophyta; class Polypodiopsida; order Schizaeales; family Lygodiaceae; genus Lygodium; species Lygodium microphyllum. Next base: position 84,674,572 of record NC_141136.1, on the reverse strand, counting down.
ATGATCTAATAGCATTGACAACTATGTATCTTTGTACATCCCTTCTCATATGTCGTGGTTCATGACTATTCTCACACTCCACAAATGTGCAATTGGTTCTTATACTCATCCCTCGACTACTATCGATTAAACATGCTATTTTTTCTTGAGAGTAAGTTCTTCAGTCAACATAGAGTCTTTGCCACATAGGTATAACTCCCAAAATGACATCAACAGTTCAATTGTTGTGGAAACATCCTTGATGTATGGCCAAATGGGAATAAAGAGAGAAGAGGATGCCTTGAATAACGGCCAAGTATGGATTAAACCTACGCACACCACATTGATGGAGGCAGCGAGCAGTTCTCTATTCATTACACCATCCGTTGCTTTACACAAACTAAATCTTGTCATATTTTGTCACTGCTCTGTCCACATGAGTCACCCAATTTCACCCGAGAGCCCTCTTTATGAGGATGCCTCCTTGAATCTAGAGTTTTCCCATGCAAATCTAATGGAACAAATGTTCCAAGCTGTGTCTAGTATGGTGGTTCAAATAAACAATACTAATCAAGCCCTTCTGAGTTATCTAACAAAAGGCTCCCACACACATAAGCCTGACCCCAAGGTGCATCCCAAAGCATTTTCCAGCCTTCAGATAGAAGATGTTTTGACATGGTTGGATCATTTTGAGAATATCATTATCTATCAGTGATGTCCTAATACCCAAAGAGCAATGGAGGCCTGCACTTTGCTCAAAGGCATAGCTGCCACATGGTTTGTCTAGCAACAAGAGAATGCTATCAAAATAGATTGGGTAAATCAAAGATCTTTGTTAATCCAAAATTTTGCTAATCACAATGTCACGTAGACTATTCTCTCCATCAATTAAAAACATTGACACAACAACAAATCAAACCAGTTGCACAGTTTGTAGTGTCGGAGGGGTTTTTGTTGAAAGATCGAATCCACCGGGGATCAAAGGTAGAAGGAAGTAGAGATAGGAGATGGAAGAGTAAAAAGAGAATAGACAAGAGGTAAACACGACAAAGACAAAGCACAATGAATTGAATCAATATATATTGAAAGAACCTGGAATCCTTTCACTACTTAGAAGTAATCTCCAGGCATTAGATCACTTCTTCTTCTTCTTCCATTTAAAACTGCAGTTTGCCTGTTTACAGCGATCGCAATGTGCGCGATTTTGTCAATCTGTCTTTTTTATGAAAATCCCATAACTAGCTAAAAAAGCCACTTGCTTTTTGCATGCCATCCTAATCTAGAAGCTTTTCAAACTTTTTTGGATTTTTACAATAAATAATATTAAAAATAGGCTAAAATTATCCAAAAATCTAGTATTTTTGGATAATCATGCAACTCACACTAGTATTAATGACTCATATCACATTGACACTCTAGATGAATAAAGAAGTCGGATGATGATGCATTCCATGCTTTTTCACACTGTGTCCGCATAGCATCATGACATCCATCCCCTTTTAACTTGCACATCCTCCGGTATGTGCCAAAATCCTAGTTGTCACCCGATTGTGAGTCCTCCTCATCCTCTATAACCATATCCTTCGCTTCTTCCATATCTTCCTGCCTACCCCCTGTATCATGGCCACCATTTTCTTCCAATTCTGACAACTCATAGGCAGTAGATTTCCACCTCTTGAATAATTTGATTCTTTTCTCTACTACTGGAAGTTTGATGGCTTTCCCACCCAGCTCATTTAATGCATAATTTATAGCATTATCAAATACCTGTCTTACCATATAAGACATATAGGTATCCTTGCTGCCCTTAACTTTGCAATTACTACCTCTATGTCTTCTAACTTTCTTTCCAACTATCTAATGCGTAAGGCCAATAACTCCTCTTGATTCAACTCCTCCTCCCAAGGTAGCACACTCCATGTGCCTATCATCTCTTCTATTGGCATGATAGGTTTTTGACCATACATCAATTCAGCAGTAGGAACATATCTTGTAATGGCACTATGAGTTGTTTTATTAGTCCACAAAGCATAAGGGAGCAATCCTAGCCACTCTTTTACCTTCTCTACACATGCTTTTGCCAATGCCTTCATAATAAGTGGATGACCTCTTTCACTTTTTCCATTTTCTACAAGGTTATAGGCTGAAGTTAAGGCAAGCTTTATCCCCAACCGTGCAAAGAAATCACGAGCTTCATCTGCATCCAACTCACCCCTATCTGCTGTAATTTTTCCCACACAGCCATACCTACAAAAGCTATCTTCTAAGAGAAAAGTACATACAACATTTATTGTCTTAGTATGTAAAGCTCTCCCTTCCACTTGATTAGTTAAGTTTTCATGGGCAAGCACAAGATGCCTCATTTGCCAAAGACTTGTAGGCATTGTGACCAAATCCATCACCCACTTAAAATGAAGAGACAATGGATATGCATGCTACAATCCATCCCAATGTCTCACATATGAATACATTTGACATGTCGTACATGTTTCCAAAAAGTGGGCAATATCCTTATACATACCATGCCATCAATATATTCTTTGATCTTTGCAAAAGTATCCTAAATACCTCTATGACCAGCCCACAAGCTTTCATGAAATTCTTGCATAACATTTACTTGTGAAGCTTTGTCACCTAAAACTTGCAATGGCATACCCTGTTTCTTTTTAGCATGTTTCCATAAGTATCTATCTTTTAAGAAAAACCCATAGTCTTTCCTCTTAATCTTTTTAAACTCCTCAGCTGGCCATTCATCTCTCTTTGTTAATGTACTGAGATATTGACCAATTCTCAGCCACTCTCCCACATATTTGTCTTCTAGAAACACTTCTACACAAGATGTAAAACATCTAAAGTGTCTTCTCTTTGTTGTCCAAGCTTGTGTTAATGCTGTAGAAACACCTTGCATTGCTAAATTAACTCTTGCAACATCCTTTTCAGCCACAAGAAAGTCATCTTCTTCATCCTCATCCATTATCCCATCTTCATTATCATAGCATGCTAGAGATAACATGTTTGCCACTGGGTTATCTCTTCCGGCAATATGCCAAAATTCAGGGTTCAAAGATTTAATGTATGCAATCCACTGGAGCATAGCAATGTCTAGGATAGCACAACTAGTAATCATACCCAATACCAGTAAACAATCAGTCTCAATGACTACATGAGCACCCACAAAATACTCCTTATCACATTTAAGGTCTGTCACAATTCCCCATAATTCTCTTTCAACCTGTGGATACCTTCTCTGTCATTCAATCAATACTTTAGCGCCAAAGTGTATTGTATATCTTTGCCCTTCCTCATCATCTTGCCCAATTGCCCATCCAATCCTGATTGGGCTTGTATCAACAGTAATAATGATAGGCTTTCCAAGTGAATAGTAAACCTTTCTCAATGTAGGAGCAGATTTTAAGAGATGCGTCAATTTCTTTTATTGCTTTCCGATGCTTCCTTTCCCAATGAAATCTCTGACCTTTCCTCATAATTTGATAAAGAGCATCAGCTACATGTGCAAAGTGAGGAATCCATATCAAATAGAACACATATGCACCCAAGAATCTAGGCACCTCTAATACATTCATACACACATCTTGCATTCTATCAATCCCATCTATTTTTGTTGGTGATGGTATTCACCCATAAGGCCCACACATATGCATAACAATAAAAACCTCTTCAACTCCAATGACAGACTTTTTTCCAAAAAGAGTTAAATGCACCTCTTCTAGACACGTCAAAATACTCTCACAATTCATAATATGTTCCACAACAAACTATCTGCACCCATGAGAATCCATTCTTTTCATCCACTGCATACCCTTTGATTGGAACATCATCCAAGAAGGGTATTGTCAATTGTGGTATAAAATCCCTAAGTACCCTATTCATAGCATTGTGCCACTGAGTTTGTTGCACCTTGTGGGAGAGTACACATCCGTACTAACCCCAAGGGAGTCTTCATGGTTGTGATATCCCTGCTTTCAATTGCAAACTGAAATTGATCATACCCCAAGTAAAGGGAACCCAAAAATTAGATCACTCTACTTGCAAAATCCTCTGTATATTCATCAACCACAGGACATGCACCCACATTTCTTATGGTTACTTTATTGACGAGTTGCATGTCTTGAATAAATCTCAAAGCCCCATTATTTTTGGGCATAGTAAACCAACAATTTGAGTACGGGGCTGAAGAAGGTTCCAAGATCTTCATGTGAATCTTTTCATTTAGAAAATCCATTGGCTTTGGAAAGTAAGCTTTAGGCACTTGAATAGGCCTCAAGTTCCATGATACATGTGGCATAGTAACTATTACCATAGGAGAGACAACATTTGGATCCACACAACCTATTTCACTTGGCTGAAATACAAATGCCTTTCCATGCCTAGCCAACATCCGCATAAAAAAGTCTCTCTCAACAGGCAAAACAAACCCTTCTACACCAACTTTCAATTCTTGTAATGTTTCAGATGTAAACTAATGACTTATATCTTTAGGATCTTGTAAGCTTGGTTGCCTTGACACTTTTTCATACAAACCCTCACTCTCTAGTGGAAGTGGCAAAGCAATTGGTTTCACCTTTTTGTCAATTATCTTATACTTTGTCTCCACAAGTGCTTCAGCCCATTGTAATCCTTCTTGCTAAGCAAACAATGCTATAATATCATACATATCCAAAGAACATACTGACAACACTCTGTTTTCAGCCTCATTTTTTGCATGTATAGTTGCTAAAATCTCAGCCATAGTGTCATTAATATTCAGCCCATAAAAGATGCCTGAAATGCCTTCATTTTTAGCTAACAATCTCAATGCTCTCAATTCCTTAGTAGCTTGTTTCATAGATATGTGTTCAACCTTGCACATAGCTTCCATAGGCCTAAATCAACATGAACTATTTGCTGTAAACTGAGAATAACCAATAGTAAATGCATGCTTCATTCCATCAAGATGCAAGTACATCCTTTGAATAGCACTAAGACTCTCGAAGTGTATCTCGATTTCTAGGATGATTAACACAAACAGTAAGAAATCGGACTGCTTTCTTCCCATCCTTTCTTCTGACTCTTGCATAAGTAGAACCATCAACAAGCACATTTGTTTCCATATGCACTCCTGTAATATAGAGCTGTCCCAAAATCACTGCATATGAGGAATTATCTTGCACAAAGAAGTGTTGCTCTTCTTGTACATCACCAATTGTCACTTTTACATTAGGACATGCAACATAAGGCTCTCTTGAAGAATTATTTGCAACCATGATCAATGTCTACAAGCCATGCACCATTTTCATACAATCCATACTCAATAACATTTATCTTGAACCCATGGTCAAGTAAAGCAACACCAGGAGTTTCACATTCCCCTATTTTCCCTATCGTTTCATTGGTGGCTCTAGCCCAATGATTTCTTGTGTAGTGACTTCAAGGAATAAATCATAGAGTTTCTTCCCCATATTGTTGCATTTGCCTTACTCCACCATGTATATTGCTATAAGATAATGCATTTTCAACCACTTTCAACTATTTTCCACATGTTGTCCACTCATTAGTAGCATCATGCATAAATAACCCAATACTTACTTCATGCTCATATTCAGCTCGAATACCCAACAAACCAATTTCCTCTTCAAATTGTAGCAATGCACTAGTGGTATCACCAGGAAAGTGATGCTTCCTCTTAATTATGTGAATGAACTTATCATAAAATTCTTGCTTGGCGATGCCAAGCACCTCTTCCAAGGTAAATTCCACTTGACTGTTTAGGATCCGCTCTTCAAGAACCTTCTTAAGATCTGTGGCAATCTCAGTGTGAGACTACAACTTATATCCTAGCTGCTTGCCCTTCTTTTTTCCCTCTTGTTTGTTATCATGTTTTTGCTCCTGACTGACCTCTTCCATAGCATGCTTGGGAGGTGGCTGATTTTGTAGCTTTAGACTGATCCACACTTCTTCTTGTCATTCTTTAAGATGTCCCTGCTTCATCTCTTTTTTTTTCTTCCACAAGTACATCCGTGTTTTGTATCTTTGCTAAATATGCATATACTAAATATGCATCTATCGGAGACATAAAAGATAATTTTCACTTTTTTGTTCAAGACTCTTGTAGTTACCCCATCATTCTTGGACAACCTTACATTTTTTAAGTCCGCTTGGAAACAAAATCTCTTGATGATGGTTCTTCCTATGCTCAAATCCGAAGCAAGGATAATGAACGAGTTGTCCAATTTGTTACTATGTATATTAACCATAATGGAAACAGATATCGACTGTGTGATTATCCTGTGCCTCCAAATGCCCAAGAATTCAAGGGTTTTGGGCTGCACTACTATAAAAGGAGACTATGGTAGTGCGTCATGTAAAAATATTGAACCTCCTCATGCAACAAAAACTGTGTCTGTAGCAAATTTATATGTATGTATAGCCAATAGTATGGGTCTCTTTCGGCCATGACTAAGGCTGAAAGAAAAATATTTATGTCATGTAAAAAGGGAGCTGAAAACTTATGACATGATGGCTAAAAATGAAGATATTTCGGGAAATTTTTTTGGACTGATATATGCAGCTACTCATGCAGAAAATCAGGTAGAAAATTAGTCCATAGAAGTATGTACATTGGATTTTTATCAAACAATTCAAGAATTTTTTGAACATGAAGACAATGGTTTACTCAACAAGGCTGAAGCACAAGTGGAGACAAAATACAAGACAGTGGATAAGAAAGTCAAACCTGTGGCAATCCCACTGCCTCCTGAAAGTGAAGGGCTCGCTGATAGGGCCAAGTCTTTGTGATCCTTCCAACATTGGTCACAAATTCACATCTGAAAGTATAAAAGAGCTCAAAATAGGTGAAAATTATTTCCTTTTACCAGCTGAAATACACTCTTTTATGCAAATGCTAATGAAACATGGAAAATCTTTTGCATTTCAACCAAGTGAAATAGGCTATGTGGATCCAAATATTGTGGCTCCTAAGGTCATTTTTATGGTCCCACATGTGCCTTGGAACCTCAAGTCCATTCCCGTTCCAAAGGCGCATCTGCCCAAATTATTGGAACTTCTAAATGAGAATATTAGAATGAGGATTTTAGAACTTTCTTCAGCATCTTACTCAAACCGATGGTATATTTTGCTTAAGAAAAATGGATATTTATGATTCATTCAAGATCTACAGCCTGTCAATCATGTCACAATCCGAAATGTTGGTTTGGGTCCAATTGTTGATGAGTTTGCTGAAGCTTTTGCAGGTAGAGAAATTTATTCTATGGGCGACCTATATTCAGGATATGATCAATTTCAACTTTCATTAGAAAGTCGAGACATTACCACAATGAAGACACCTCTTGGATTGGTCCACATGTCCACTCTACCACAAGGTGCAACAAATTTCGTTGCCCATATGATGAATGCCATACACAAAGTCTTAAGGGAATTTATTCCACAACTTACTCTTCCATTTCTTGATGATGTACCTATTAATGGATGTGAAGTCAATGAAAGGAATGAGGAGCTTGACAAAGATGGTTGCAGGACATTTGTAGTTAACCATAGTCATGATTGTGACAGGAGTTTGACAAGGCTAGAAGAGGCATATCTTACCCTTTTTGGAGCTAAGTCGATTTTTGGAGTAGAAGAAGTCCTAGTGGTCGGTCATCTATGTGGACCCTATGGATGCAAACCTTCTCCAATCAAGATAGATGCCATCAGTAGAATGCAAGAAAAATGCATAAATGTTTCAGAGGTGAGAAAATTTCTTGGCACATGTGTATTCTATCTCATATGGATACCGCATTTTGCTCATGTAGTCGAAAATCTTTATCAATTATTAAGAAAAGGCCAAAGATTCTCTTGGAATAAAGAGCATACTCTCACTATGTGTAAATTAAAGAAGCTATTAAATTCATCCCCCACTCTTGGCTGACTATTCAAATGGTCAACCCATCATCCTTATTGTGGATACAAGTCCCATCGGGATAGGATGGACTGTTGGCCAAGAGGATCTTGAGGGTAACATGTATGCAATTTGTTTTGGAGCAAAAGTTCTTAATGAACGTCAAAGAAGGTATGCACAAGTAAAAAGGGAATTGTGGGGAGTTGTAACAACATTAAAGTGTGATCGTGAATACTTTATAGGTGCTTCCGTAGTGTTAGAAACTGATTGTCTTCCACTCTTGGGCATGATTGCGAACTACTCTACACCCGATATTGCTATGCTAAGATGGATTGCATATATTAAGTCTCTCAACCCCAAATTAAAGCATATTGTAGGAAAGGCGAATCCACTTGCCGATATGCTATCACGTTCAAGATATGACAATGAAGAAGAGCTTATGGAAGAAGATGAAGCAGAAGAATCTATGCTTGCTGAATTTCATTCCATGGCTGCTAAAAATACATTTTGAGTTACTGCATATACTGGTCCAAAGCTGAAAACAACAGGATGGTCAACTAGAAGCCAGCATGCTCATTGCATTGCTCAAGTTCTAGTTCATTTCCTTGAAGAAGATTATGAAGAAGATTGGCTAAAGATCGGCTAATATTTGAGAACAATGAAGAAGAAGGAGACTTGGACTGATGAGGTGTTCAAGCATATCAAGAGGAAATCTTATGGATTTTTACTTAAAGAAGGACATCTATGGAAGCACACAAAGAAGAAGAAAGGAGCGCCTGTCTAAGTTTTAGGTAAAAAAAGATTGCAACAACAGGTAATGAAGGAATTTCATGAAAGCTTGTGGGCTAGCCATAGAGGCATATGGGGAACCTTTAGTAAAGTCAAAGAAAAATATTAGTGGCAAAACATGTATCGGGACATAGCACATTTTTTTGAAACCTGTTATGTGTGTCAAATGTATTCTATGGTCAAGCATCGAGATGGGTTACAAGCATCTTATCCTTTTTCTATACATTATAGATGGGTTATTGATCTTGTAACCATGCCTACAGGAATATGGAATACGCGGTATTCAGTGTTTGCAAGAGAGGATCTAACCAATCAAGTTGAAGGCAAAGCCTTAACAACCAAATCCACTCAAGTTGTTTGTCGTTTTTTTCTTGAAGAAGTGTTTTGTAGATATGGTTGTGTGGGTAAAGTAACTGTAGATAGAGGAGAATTGGATGCTAATGAGGCACGCAACTTCTTTGCTCAATTGGGTATTAAGTTGGCTTTAACATTATCCTACAACCCTAAAGGCAATGGAAAGAGTGAGAGAGGTCATCAACCTATTGTCAAAGCTCTAGCAAAGTCTTGTAGAGGAAAGATCAAAGAATGGCCTAAAATGGTACCTTTTGCATTATGGGCTAACCAAACTACTCACAGTTCAATGACTACTATATGCTAGCTAAACTTATGCATGGACAACAACCACTTATGCCAATTGAAGAATCTATTTTCACATGGAGTCTTCTACCTTGGAGGGAAGACATCAGTAGAGAAGAGTTGCTGACTTTGCGCATATGGCAACCAGAAAGAAGGCCTGAAGATGTTCAAGCAACTACTAAGAAACTAAAGACAATAAGACTAAGGAACAAAAGAAGATTTGATAAGTGACATCGACTTCGGCGAAGAATAATTCAAGAAAATAACTGGGTTCTTTTCTATGACAACAACCTAGACAATCAATATAGTGCTTCTAGGAAGATGGTAAAGTGTTGGTTTGGCTCATATGTGGTAAAGGTCATTCATGACAATGCCACATATTCATTGGCTGAATTGGATGGAATAAGCATGAAGATACCTATAGCTGAAAAAAGAATCAAGCTCTTCACACGAAGAGAAAGTTCAACATATGAGCTAGAAGACTTGAATATAATTTCAGAGCATAAAGACATAGAGGAAGACATTGACATGGCAGAAGATACTTCTTCTGACACTGCAAATCTGTAAGACTTTGGCACATGCCAGAAGATGTGCACGTTAGGAGGGGGTGGATGTCATGCCGCTACGTGCACACCATGTAAAAAAAATCTAGAGTGTGGCTTCCTTTTAGATTTAGAGAGCCAATGCCACTTTAGGCATTGGTATTAGTGTCCATGGTTCAAAATATTAGATTTTTTTTGGATAACTTTTTAGTCAATTTTTGATATTCTAGATATTATCTCTTCTAAAAATCCATAAAACTATAGATAACTTCTAGATTAGGAGGACATGTAAAAGAAAGCATGTAGCTTTCAGCCAATTTGAGAGGATTTTATGTATTAAAAAAAAGATTAGCAAAATCGTGCGACGCATGATCATTGTTTTTAGGCAATGAACATCACTCCGAAAGTGGGAGATGAAGAAGGAGTGATCTAGTAGGATTCTAGCTAGGGGCCCTAGTATTGAACCCCCTTTCAAAGCCATTGCAAGCATCAGATTGGCGATTTGAGAAACATAGAGGAAGGTATTATTTTGTACATGTTTTTGTCTATTAGAGTTATATTTTCTCATAATGTTGAAAGAAACTGACAGGCTTCATCTCTGTTAGTATTCTTCTGTATTTTCTAATTCTTTTTGGGAGTATTATTCTACATCTTCAATCTTTTCTAACCCCTTCTCTTCCATCTACTCCTCTCCTTGAATCTACCTACACCCTGATGTCTCTTATCTTCAAGAACTTGGCTTGAAACCTTCAACCCTTCTCTTATCTCTACTATCTCCGAAGTCTAAGCTCTTGAACCCCCATACATTCTTCTCTTCCCAAACCCCTGTGGTGACCTTCAACCCTACGCATTGTGACAACGCTCTAGCAGTTCTCCTTGGGGAGCTCCAATCTTGTTCCAAAAGAAGAAGGATGGTACACTTCATCTCTACATTGATTATAGAGTCCTGAACCAAGTAACAATAAAAAGTAAATACCCCATTCCAAGGATAGATGAGTTACTCAATCGACTACATGGAGCAAAAATCTTCTCCAAGATTGATTTAAGGTCAGGATATTATCAGATTCATGTCAAGGATGAGGATATTCCAAAGATGGCATTCAATACCAGATATGGTCATCTCGAATTCACAGTAATGCCTTTTGGATTGACTAATGCCCCCGCCACCTTTAATAGGCTAATGTAGGACATTTTTAGACCACACCTTGATAATTTCGAACTCGTCTTCCTTGATGACACCTCAATATATTCCATAAAGGAGGTAGATCATGAGTCCCAAGTTCACATCGTCCTTAAGACTATGAGGACTCACAAGCTCTATGCTAAGAAGAAAAGTGTGCCTTCTTAAAAAGTCAGATTGAGTATCTCGGATTTATTGTGTCAAATGAAGGGATCTATGTAGGCCCTACCAAGGTTAAGGATATCCAAGAGTGGTCTCCACCAACTACTATTAAAGAAGTGTGTAGCTCTCTTGGATTCAAAGGTTGGTACAGGATATGCAACCTAGCCACCACTCGTCGGAACAAGCAAAGAAGGTGAGTTCTTCTTCTCTCTCTCAATCTTGTTTGCTTTCTCTATCTGTATGTCTCTCTCTCTCTCTTTACATGCTACAGAATGTCATCTATGGAGGTTTTTTTGCGTGTTTTTTATAAAAGTTTGCAAAATATGGTCCGACTGTGCACGTGTGTCAATGCAGCTAGATGACAGTATAGGCGTAGGTATAGACGCAGAAATAGACGCGCTGACAGACGCACACAGAGACGCATATATAGACACAACATGCAATATGTTTTATCTGCATAGGGTAATATGATTTTTGCTTGTGTAGATGTGGAATCCTGGATCTTCCAGCACTGATCCTGAGTTGGAATGCATGAATAACATCTTAGTGGAGTTTTCTAGAGGTGTTAGTAGCTTTTTTGGAGGTTTTTCAAACAAGAAGAAATTCATGGGGGAGATGACCAATTATCTTGGTCGCCCTCCCACTGCAGAGAAGGTTTTCGGTGTCATGTTTTGGACACCTATCACATCTTTGCCTAGCACTGTCGCACAAACACCAAACCTTGGTACACCTCTACTAACAGGTACTCCACGCACTATGCATACACACAGATCAGCTGATGCACAGGGAACAGTTGAAGTACATGGATAGGCCGAAGCACGTGCATCGAGTAAGGTAGAGGGTAGTGCCCTTCGAGGGAGGAGGGAGAGTCGTGCGGGAGGACGAGGAGGTCAAGGGCTTTGTGGGGGTTGCCTAGGAGGTGGCTCTCGATCACCCTCACCGGGAAATGAGAGAGGTGAGCCTCCACAAATGTACTACTCTGTCACTGATGTTGGTGGTATCTTGCATAATCCTGGGGGAAGGGAAGTGATAGCCTACTTGAGGAGTGTCGTGCATGCCACATACAAAGATTGCATGATTCCCTTCAAGCACAAAAAAAATGGTTTGTGGCAAGAGGTGCTGCGGGAAATACATAGAAGGTACCCTAATCCCGAGAATTCACCATTCTCATATGATTGGGGATGGTCAAAGGTGAGGGATGTGCCTCATAACAAGAGGTCTCATGTTGTGACGCGCACCAAGGAGTCACTGTGCGGAGACAAGAGCAGGGGTGCCCTGGATATGGCCAACCACCCAATTACCACCGCAAGGAGTGGAAAGAGGCCAAGAAGAGAGCAGCAGAGAAAATGACAAGTCACCAGCATGTAGAGGCGCAACATATCCAAATGGCAACCATGGGATCATCGCATTATGGATCGGCTGGCAGGGTGTCATGGGAGGCTGAGTTTGTAAGTATTATTTGATTTCTTTTTTAAAATTAAATTTTGTCATTTGTTTTAGTTCATTATGTAGTGTGTTCTAATACGTTGTATGTTCAAATTTTTTTGCGGTATCATATCGTTGGTAGGATGCCTACTCTTAGAGAGGTAGACTATCATCGAGGTCATAACCGGGCATCCACTTGGTAGCATTTCTACGAGGAGGGACTCATTATGGAGGAGCAATATAATCGTGCCATGAGGATTCCACAACCAGAAGAGGTATGTTTTATTTTTTACATGAAAAGTATAGGTAACTCTAATTTATTGTTTGTAATGGTATTTATATACCTTAATCCTTTGTGTAGGCAAACCCTGATGCAATTGAGGATAGCAGAGGGGGGACTAGCAGTAGCGATGGCAATAGCGACAGCGGCACAGACAGCAGTGGTGGTAGCGACGATGATGCCTCTTCTGAGGAGATATAGAGGAGCCCCATGCATGCATGCCTCCCCTTGGCTTGTAGTCTTCATTTTTTATATGTATTACTTTCAGCTAGTGCTTGCGACCATGACCATGCTTGAGGTCACAAGCACTAGAACTCATCATGTAAAACCATTTCATGTATATATATGAAATTCCGTGTTCTACATACATTGTTTTGTTTTCAGTACAAAAATCTTCAAAATAATATTTCTCTATTTTTCCTAAGCATACAATTTGATGTTGATGGGGGGGAAAAAACCAGAGAGCATGTGGCTTGCAAAGCCACATGCTCTCTGGTTTTTTTTTTATACCTCTGTTTTGCATGTCTATCAGCGCATCTAAATTGCAGGATAAATGTGCGTCTATTATCGTCAAAAACTTGCAGAGTACACACTTTTTTAGACGTGTAGTTACATACATGTATAGATACATAATATGAATATATCCACTTTTTTATAAATGTGATTATATATTTACGGAGCACGTCAATAGGCACGTCTATATGTGCGTGTAGGTTTCACTATAAGCGCGCTTTTAGATGCGAAATTTTAGACGCGGTAGTAGATGCAGTAATAAACGCGCCTGATATTTTTTAACACAGTTTAAATATTGTGTCTACAGGCGCGTCTATGGAGCCTTTTTGTTGTAGTGAGGGGAATTGGTCACAACTCAAGGAGAGGCTGGGAAGTCGAAAATTCAATTGGCCAAAGCATCTCGAATTATAAAGGGAGTTAGAAAGGGACTAAATGTCTACTTGATTAAGCTCAATAAGTTAGATCAAAAGCAGGAGTTTAGCGGAGAACCTTTATGGCTAAAGGAGTACACGGACGTATTTCCTGAAGAGTTGACAGAACTCCCGCCTCAAAGAGAAGTGGATCATGAGATCAAGCTAGTGCTAGGAGCTGCATCAATTGCAAAGAGACCTTATAGGATGACCATCCCGGAAGCAATTGAGCTAGAGGAGCAACTCAAGCAACTGCTAGATCAGGGCTACATCCGTCCTAGCAGTTCACCATGGGGAGCTCTAGTGCTGTTCGAGAAAAAGAAAGATGGAACACTTTGACTGTGTATTGATTAGAGAGGGTTGAATCAATTAACTGTTAAGAACAAGTACCCTATTCCTAGAATAGATGAGCTTCTTGATCATCTTCAGGGTGCGAAGATCTTCTCCAAGATTGATCTCAGGTCTGGTTACTATCAGATAAAGATCAAGGAAGAAGATATTCCAAAGACAGCCTTCAACACAAGATATGGACACTTTGAGTTCCTAGTTATGTCATTCGGGCTCACGAATGCGCTTGCCACCTTCAACAGGTTAATGCAGGATACCTTTAGGCCATATCTTGATGACTTTATACTCGTCTTGTTCGACGAAATCTTAGTCTATTCCAAACAAGAAGAAGATCATGAACCCCAGCTTTGCATTGTCCTTGAGACAACGAGGGAACACAAGCTCTACGCTAAGATGAAGAAGTGTGCATTCTTCAAACGTCAGATTGAATATCTGGGATTCATTGTATCAGTGGAAGAAATCCTAGTGGATCCAGCCAAAGTCAGAAATGTTCTAGAATAGCCAATACCAAAAACTGTCAAAGAAATGCGCAGTTTTCTTGGATTGACATGATGGTATAGGGTCTTCATAAAAAACTATGCTTTGATTGCAGCACCTTTAACGGATCTCCTAAAAGCAAACATCCATTGCATGGTCAACTGCCGAACAAACCAGCTTTGATAGATTAAACAAAAGTTTGGTATCAATACTTATACTGAAACTTCCGGACCTCAGTAAGGAGTTCGAAGTAGTAATTGACGCTAGCATACTTGCCTTAGGATGTGTGCTCATGCAAGAAGGCCATTGTGTTGTATACTCTTCAAGAAAAATGAAGAGCCATGAGAAGAATTATGCTACCCATGATCTAGAACTGTTAGCTGTCATCTATGCTCTAAAGCTTTGGAGACACTACCGATTGGGTAACAAGTTTACTCTAGTGACGGATCATAAAAGTCTCAAGTGGATCTTTACTCAGAAGGAGCTCAACATGAGGCAACGTCGGTGGATTGAAGTGCTGGAGGAGAATGATTTTGAAATCAAATACTGACCGGAAAAGGAGAATGTAGTTGCCGATGCACTCAGTCGGTCACAAGGCATTTCTTAAATCTCTAATCTTGCAAAATCCATCAACAGCTAGATCTCTAGCCACAAAGGTATCCATGCCAAACAACCCAATACTTGAGCTAGCTAGAGAAGAATCATGCCATGATCTAGCCTATCAAAAGATGCTAAGGGAGATCCCTATCAAGGAACATGACTAAAAGCTATAGGCTAAGTATCATGAATTCTCTGTCAATAGTGGACTTGTCCACTACAGAACGAGATTATGTATACCGGCAAGCCAGTCACTCAAGCAGAAGATATTGTGGGAAACTCATGATTCCCCTTTCCAAGGACATCTTGGCTATGCCAAGACTCTCAATGTAGTTATTAAGAATAGCTACTATTGGGAGAGGCTTAAAGGTGACATCCTCAAATATGTTACTGAGTGTTTGTCTTGTCAACATATCAAAGCCGAACATGTCAAAATTCCAGGGAAGTTGCAACCACTTGATATTCCCCAAATGAAATGGAAATTCATCAGTATGGACTTTGTTGTTGGCCTACCCCAAGTTCAGGGAGGATACAACTCCATCATGGTTATGGTTGACATGCTTACTAAGGTTGCACACCTTATTCCAGTTAAGACAAATTATAAAGCCTCAGACATTGCAAGGTTGTTTATTAAGGAGATATTCAAGCTACATGGGTTGCCCAGAATAATCATTAGTGATCGTGATTCTCTCTTCATATCACTTCTGGAGAGCTATCTTTGAAGCCATTGGGACTTAACTCTGTTTTAGTATAGCCTACCATCCCCAAACTGATGGTCAAACAGAGTGAGTCATTCAAGTCATCGAGGATATGCTAAGGGCATACTGTTGCCGTGAACCAAAAAGGTGGATTCAATACTTGCCCTCGATTGAATTTGCCTACAATTCTTCTTACCAACAAAGCATTCAGATGACCCCTTTTCAAGCATTGTATGGGCATGATTGTCAAAGTCCCCTAAACTTCTCAAATCCAACCTCGAGGGTTGAAGCTTCAAGGCAGATCCTGGAAGAGATGGATGACCAAATGAAGTCAATAAGATAGGACATCCAAGCCGTCAAGGATAGACAGAAGGCATACGCAGATTTGAAGCGTCAAGTTAGAACCTTCGAGGAAGGAGATATGGTCTTCATTCTCGTACGGCCAAAGAAGAGTTCACTATCCTTAGGGGATTGCAAGAAGCTAAGTCCAAGGTATTGTGGACCATACAAGATCCTCAAGTGCCTAGGACCCAATGCTTATAGACTGCAACTTCCTAAGAACCTAAAGGTTCATAATGTATTCCATATCAGCCTATTGAAGAAGTATGCACCTAATCTTAGCCATGTACTTGATGACCAACAAGTTGTAATGCCTAGCCATGAAGTCCTTGAGCTATGACCTGACAGGATCTTAGATGTTAGGGAGAGACAACTGAGATCTAGAACCTTGAGAGAATGCTTCATCCAGTGGAAAGATTATCCCGAGGAGGATGCCACTTGGATGGATGAAAGCACTCTCAACCAACAATATCCCCAGTTCATCTCGAGATGAGGACATCTCGATTCCTCCAAGGGGGAGTGAATGTAATATTCTTGTTGAAAAAAATATTACTAAACTGACCTCATGCTCTCACCGTAAACTCGTGCAAAGATTATCACCAGTGCCCGCAGTTAATCTATAATCGCACGCGAGAAATGGAGAACTCCGCATTGGAAAACCGAAACTGAGGTTAAAAACCGCATCATCCGCATCATCCGGTTAAGTGGATAAAGGTGGAATTATTGCATTTTTTTTTCTAAATTTCCCTCAGCAATGCGTGGATGAGGGAAGGGGATGGCTAAGTTGGGGAAGTGGTGACAAGGGAGAGATGTGGGCTGCATGCACAACCCACATGGGGGGAGGTCCCCTCTCCCCCCTGGACTATAAGAACCCCCCATAGTGGAGGGGGGCTGGTAGAAAGGGAGAGGGAGGCTACTTGCTGTCGTCACCATAGAAGAGGAAAGGAGGATGCGTACGGCGCTCGAGACTGTCGTGAGAGAGGAGGCGGTGCTGAGAATTTGCGTAGGAGGAGAGAGAAGCTGTGTGGCCGCCGCTCGCTGCAGAAGAGCCACCGCTAGTTGTGAAGTGCCGCAGGGCTGGCTGACAGCCGGCGCCGTCTCTTGACAATCAAATGTCAGTACCACCCCTCCCTTTTTCATGCCAGTATCATCTCCCCCCTTCCATGCACCGGAGAAGCTTCATTAAAAATCTTTTAGTGGGCTCTCTAAGCCCCCGTTCCCACTAGATTTCCCCATAAGCCCATCCTTGTTTCCCCCCCTCCCCCCGGGTATTTGTAGAGAAGAAGAGGGTTTCCTTAAACCCCCTTTCCACAAGATCTTTTACCCCCGAGATTTTTATAAGAGAAAGAAAAAGTTCATAAGCCTCCTTTTTCCCACCAATCACCACAAGCCATTCCTAGGCCAAGACTTAAAGTCCCCATTCCCGCAAGCCCCACAAAACCATTCCTAATCCCAAAATTTCAAGGAGAAGAATAGCTCTCAAGTCTCCGTTGCCGCAACGGCTATTCACAAGGACCCTTTCGTGAACCCCTTCTCTCCCGCAAAAAGGCCCAAGCTCCAAACCCTAAAGCCTTCCATAAGCCAAATTCCACAAGTCCGTACTTCTGTCAAGGAGCCGTACTTCAAAGGGAATTTTCGCGTACGAGGGAGATGGGCAAAGATCATAAGACTGCGAACCAAGGCAAGTAATTCGAATCCATGAAGGAAAACCAAAAGCGGAAATCACGACGGCCCCTAAAAAGTCACAAGGTGCACCTGCTTGAGGATCATCTCCTAATATTCATGTGGATATTTCACTCAGCCCACAAGTCTAAGTTTTCTTCCTATTTTTGATTTACGTAGAAGTATTGCAATTATGCATGGTTATTTCATGGAACTAGGACGCACTTATGCTTGTCAAATCCACCTAGCTAAATGCGATTGAAATAAATTGGCTAGTTGAAATTTACTTAAAGTAATTCACGATACGAAGTTGCTCATTTGTATTTTCAATGGAATGAATGAAAAATAACATAAGGTGTCTATGCATTTTAGTACCTTATTAGCAAGTTGCCTTTTGTGCATTGCAAAGTGATGAGTCTAGAACAACTAATAACTATCATTACAAAGTCGAAATTATTTTAGTACACCTTTGATTATGCATGGAAAGATTAAATCGCATGTCGCATGTTTAGACAAATCTTCTTCATAATGATTCAATAAGGAAGTCGTTATCAACCGTAGGAAATTGTAAAGCATGGAAAAGATTCTAAGGATTGCATGAAATAGGTTAATTCTAGCTTCAAATTGGCAAGAATCTCATTTAGCTACGTATTAGTTAAGAAAAGGTTGCATGTTGCCTATTCGACGCACGCAAGAATTTCATTCATCAAGGGTACACTTAGGGAAAGGCTGCATGGTTCATTTGAACGTAAAATCTTAAAAGCTTAGTGGCATGATTTGTGAATGCAAGCCCTATAGGATCAATGGAAATTATGCCATAATTTAACATGTGTTTTGGTCTTAACAAGTAAAGTTAGGGATTGTGAATCTAGTCGTACTACGTAGAGGCAATGAGTTGCACGCTTACGTGAATTGTGACGTAATGCAACTAGTTTTTTCCCTTTTAGATCAAGACAACATCTTTAGGAATGGTCCGTCCTTGTCATAAGACAAGTAAACTAGATTACCCAAAACACCTAAACCGCAAAGGATTCGCATAGGATGGTTAAATCGATACAATATACTCCAAGTGCTAACTAGGGTTTAACACATTAAGGACTTGACCTAGTCGCACTTGTTGCCAAGTTGAAACCCTCATACCCAAAGGTCCTGCCCACATTCACAGAATGTAGGGACAATTGGACGTACTTGCAAGAAACGATCTAGGGTTTCTACCCCAAAGGATCACTCAATCAAAAGATGAAACTCTCACTAAGTTGGAACCCCTAGGACTGTTGTCAACCTAGTACAATTGGGAATGGGTTGGATATGAAGACACCCTACTTCTTATCTAATCATGATTCCATGACCAGAAGACACCATTCGATGGGTGAAATAATCCCATGGAATAGATGCGACACTTGTGGAACAAGTTGCAACGTCGCATGATCTTGTGGTTTGATCACAAGAGAGTTGCCAATTCCTTGGAATGAGATTGGTAGATTATTGTGCAAGTTAACTTGCAAGAGGATGAGTAGCCATCCTGCTATATCACCTTTCTTGGGAAAAGTTGCCAAGATAAGGGAACTAGGTATTTGCTTGGAAGCAAAGGACCAATCAATAATTTGGCGTGAAATAGTCGCCATGATTTATTGTTATTAAAATCTAAGGTATTGGTTGAGTTAGGTTAATAGGGTATAGCCCTAACCCAAGGACAAAAGGGAGAATAGACAAAACCTTGGGGATCTTGCCAAGTCTCAATTGATCCTGGATCGAATGTTGAATGCATTCGAAGAGAAGGATTCACTCCTTAGTAGTTGGCCAAATAACGACCACTGGAAATGATTGTGCTTGTAATAGTTTAGAGAGCACTGTTTGCTTTGTTTACTCAAGGAACTAAAGAATGAAAAGATATCTAATGCTTCAGGTTGAAGGCCTGAAGGGAGAGGCAGCCTCATTTACCCCCGATTGTTTGCCTAACCCTAACCAAGGGGGTTGTTAGCCACGCTGGGAAGGTGGACCGAACCCGCCGCGTGAGGTCTCTCTGTTGAGCACTACTTGGAGCACGAGGACGCTTGGGTGCCGGGGGGGCTCTGGCCGTAAATCCCTCGCCCAATGTGACTCGAGATTGGATCTCGTGGCCCGCATACTAGTCTACGAACGGAATCTTGGATTAGTAATCCCTGTGGATTGTTGGATAGCCTTCGGGCGGATTATGGATAAGCCTGCGGGCTGGACTTTATGAATGTATTCCAAAGATAAATATGATAACTTGTTGAAAAGGAACTTGTTTGACACTGTTTTTCTGTGTCAAGTGCTAAGATTACGTGAAGGAACCGGTGTCTAACGACTAATTAAGGAAGCTGCTTGATGCATATCCAACTAAATGTGGTAGGTAATTAGACAACTAAAGCAACCTTGAGGAAAGTGTAGTGGATGTGGCCATGGGTCCGTCCTACGGATGGGTGGTCCCGATTGACCGGTAATTTTTCTCAATCATAATGGACAGCATGGAGATCTTTTGAAAGGAAATGAATAGGAAGGGCGCTGACCTAGATTCAAGGTTATAATAATCTCGATTTATGCTGTTTTAGGGGAACAGAATGGGACTATGCCTTATGGCAGAGAGGTCGAGCCTTGTATCCCTCTCGTTTCCCATTCTCCTTGAACTAAGTGCTGCGTGAATCCGCTTCGGCCCTGGCATTTCTGCATAAAGTAGTTTGCTTGGGGTTCGACGCTAGTTGTCGTTTAGGAATTGACCATCAGGGGAAACCATGATTCAAGTCGGTCCTAAGTGGGAATGGCCAGAATACTTCCGCTATGTGGCAGACGTGGAAAATCCTAGATCGCAAACCCTGTAACATTCCATGGGATTGCCGGGCGGAGCTTTCTAGACCTCCTTTCCGATGGACTACTAAGACGTGCCGTGAAGGGAATAGGTGGACAGTTACAATGCTTGATGACACTTCTTAGTAGAATGAGACCAATGTAGCATAATACATAGTGTTGAGAGTTCACCTATAAATTCTATCAAACAATACATTTCCATTTCATTCTTACACTCAAACAACTAGTAGTATAGATAAGGATCATTAAATTTAGAGAGAAGAGAGTCAATGTAAGGAGAAAAAGTTTCCAAAGACATCCTTCATTTCTAGAATGGAAAAGTCACATCACAAAATTATCCTTGCTCAAATATATTTGAAATGAATCACTTTGAGATAGGTGGTAATCACATTCTTACTAAAATGATGAATCCAAAGACATTCATTTTATTATATAAATTTAAAAGCATTAAGAAGCACACAACATGATGAGGCATGTATTGCACATAGTGGTCATTCACTTCAAAAGAAATTGCATCAATCTACCAAGGATTTGAAGCATAAATGAAAAGACTAACCATGCAAAATAATGTAGGCATATAGTATCCATTAAAGGGACTACATCCAAGTATGATGATAGGCCTTCAACAATGATGTAGATCTAAAAAGAAATATCTCATGTAGTAAAATTGGCCTACATTCAAAGCAAGATATTTATTTAAAAATTCATGCAATCAATGGAAATCAAAGCTATCAAGAGCATTGTGAATCATTGCATGCATAGGTCTTTTGAGTCACAATGCATTACAGGCTGAGTTGACATGCATGTCAGCCTTCATAGAAAACTTGGTCCATCAAAGGCTACAAGTTTTATTGAATACAAGAAAGTAAATTACATAGCTATTTTTCAATTAATACAAATCAAAAGTACAAGTTAACTTTAGTGAAGCCTACATGACGAGGCATTCATCCATGAAATAGCAGGTGCAATCCTAGTCTCATCTACTCAAGAAGCTCAACTGCATAAACCACAAGCTTTGCAATATCTAGAGATAGTATGAAGCACCCACCACTAGATAAAAGATCAATGTCAATCAGGAAACCAAGCTCAAAGATAGTACGTAAGGAATTATGGTGCCAAGACCGTATATCAATAGAGCATCCAAAGCAAGGGATCATCAAGCATCACCTATAACATCCAATACATCATGTAACAGTTAATGTTAAATCTCTTAGAGCCCAAATAAGCATCCAAGAGATTCAAAGTATGCAAGTAAAAGACCAAATTAAGTTCCAAGTGGCAATCAAATACAAACAATATAACTAGCATGCAGTTCTAACATGTGTATCAAAGCATGTATTGAAGGGTCAAGCATGGACCATAGGCATAATGACTGTCACAAAGCATGCCACTATAGACCAATTTCAATCAAATGCCAACCAAGATAAACCTTGATCGAAGATCAAAAGGCATGCTAGAGTAGTACAAGACATGTGGAAACCTCTATTTACATTAGTGTAGTCATATGAGTCACTCGAGAAGCAGCAGTGACCAATAGATAGAGCATACACCTTGACCAAATAGGCTTCAGCCCTAGTTATTATAGCAGTAAAGTCAAAACTAAGTAAACCATTCCTCAATTTAAGCGTGGTACTTCTCTTCTATACAATAGTCTTGATTAGCTGGATGTTGCATGAGATTTGCAACACAAGGGTTCGTGAAAGTTGTGCGTCATAAGGACGCTTTGAGATGGGAGAATTCAACAAAATAAAACTTATCCAGAAGAATTTTGAAAAAAATCTTGATTAAAAATATTGGGAATTTTCAGGTTCATAGATTTCGAACTGAGAGAGAAGAGAAGAAGATGGAATGTTAGATTTTAAGAGAAGAATGATGCATAGAGAGAGGGTAGGACTGGCACCGAATCAAGAGATGCCATCAATGCCAATCCTAGACTAGAATCCCTAGAAGAATATAATAGAAAAGAGTAATAAGATGGTGGTTGCTCTAAAAGATCCCGAACCATATGGATCCCCCATAGCATACACATCAGCCATAGGCATCCTTTAATAAAGTACATGCAAGAAAATAAAGAAGATGCTACCATTGGAATAAAGGTGGCTAGCAAGAGATATCCTTGGGTTGTGTAAGTATGCTCAGCAAGAAAATGGAACTCTAGAAACATGTTATGCATATTGCAAAGAAAGGAAAGATAACTAAAGAGGAATTGCATGAGGTAGTAATTGTATCCAAGAAAAAACAAGTCAAGATGCTCCAATGGATTCTCTCTTTGTTTATGTATATCTTGCCAAAGCTCAAAATACGGAGGCTATTGTACAAGAAAAAATAAAGTGAGATTATGTAAATCTAGGCACGCTCATAGCTTGACTCAGAATCCACTTCATGGAACTTTGTGACAATCTTCAAAAGTAAGTGAGAAGCTTAAAGCTCAACTCAAGCCAATCTTCATAAACCACTCATGATGGAAACTTCAATGTAGGCGAGGGGCTTGAAGCTCCGACCTCAAGCCTTCACTCCTGAATTCAAAGGAAAACTTTAAAGAAGGCAAGGGATACAAGCTCCACCTCAAGCCTATACTCCTGAATTTGAAGTGAGATCTTCAAGGAGGCGAGGGATTCATGCTCAACCTCTAGCCTCTCTCCCTTGAATTGATGGCCCTAAGGCTCTCATTGTGTCCCCATTATATAGTTTTTCTTCTTTCACCTTAACACGTTGTGCTTTTAACTTTTTCATAAAATCCAAAGGCTTTTCAAAACTTAGCTTTTTCTTAAGGATAAAACATAAATGTTTAAACCTATAATCAAATAGCTTTTGCCATCCTGCTTATCAATTTCGTCATTAAAGCATTCTGAATGCCATCATAGCTGTTCCAAACTTTGAATCTCCGAATATACATATCACCATCCTTTATTTCAGGAAGTTGTCGTCTTGTCTATGTCACTAATGCACGCATCAAATTGGTTGATGCAATTAGAGGCAACCGAGTATACGGCTTGGCATACTTGGAAGCAGCTCACTACAATGATGCACAGCATGAGCATTAGCCACGACTGCATCCTACTCACGCTCGTGGCCATATTGTCAATGACAATGACTATTTTTTATGCTGGGTGTATCAAGTCGATTAGATTGACGTTGGTGATCTAGCTGCACTCATGCCACCATAAGCTCCAGTGCCACTAGAAGCTTGATGGCCACCCAAATCACAAGCTCACCAAGTGACCTCTTACTACTAGTTGTTCTTCCATAAGGTTACGTCCTTCTTATTCAATGTGGTCACCCTTCATCACCATGACATCACCTAGCAATTGCCATTCTTCTTCTTTCTCACACACACACTCTCTCTTTCATGTTGCTTAGACTTTTCCATTTAAAGCATTGCTTCTCAAGCTCTAAAGCTTGAGATTAAAGTGCAAGATTCTCTTTTTCAAGCTACACTGTGTGTGTTCTCATCAATCTTCTTTCTATACTCGTCATGGTGCGAGGCTCTACTAGAAAGGTAGGTTTACCAGTTGAGGATTCAAGTTGCAAAGCGTGTGTGTGCAGTGACACTGAGCTATTGTTTTCTTCAGGTGTTCTTAAGGTTTGGTTGTGATTCTTGTGGGAAACAGAATAGCTATCAACTCCTCCAGGATGAGCCCCTCCATCTTCATGCTACTCTTCTATCTCTTCATCTTCATCATAGTCTTCCACCTCATTATCCAAACAGGTATCTTGGCCTTTGCTTGAAAGTCAATGGTATACAGATGGTTGGAAATCTGAGCCTAATGGACTTGCCTTGCAACCATTATAATATTCACACATTTCTTTGGAAAAGAGTTATTTTGAGGTGAGAATTCTTTTCACATCTTCCTTTACCTTTGAAGGTATGGTTTCTATTTTATAAAGAAGACATGGTTTCTCAACAATAGAGTGGGAAATCAAGCCATTGTGCTCTTGCCCAACATAAGGTCATTAAATCTTATCCTCGCATTGCTTTGGTGACTCACATAATCCTCTCTGCATCATAAAATGGAAAAGTAGTTTCCATTTTCCTTTCTTTTGGAAATAGCCATGCTTTCTCTTATTACCTTGAACAATTTCAAGTCCATCCTACCTTGCAAAAAGTATGGCATTGAGCAGTAGCTTCACCATAGAATGAATCCAGTTTGTACATTGCCATGGTGCACCAATACTCTTATCTATAGGATCATCCTCTACTTCCATAAGGCTTAGTTCCTCCTTGTCTTCACTGGTAATAGAAATCTTATCCTTACCATAAACATATCATGCTTGTGAAGTACTTTTGACTTCTGGAAGTACAACTTGGTTGCTATCTAGATTAGTATGCATTGTTTGAGTGCTGCAAAAGGGACCTAGGCCTTCCATGTCTACTGAAAATACATTCTCACTCATGCAAAATATCTTTTCTTTGTCAGCTAAAGCCTACAAAATATAACCACCTTTTGCTCAATATGCCCTTTTAGCTTTTGTAGACTGCTAAATGTTAAACCAATTTTGCATATGAAGAGACATATCATCTGCACTGGCAACATCCGAATTGAGTCAATGGGGAAAGTCCAAAGTGAAGGATCAACGTTACAACTTTTTCCTTTAAAATCACAGATAAGGATATTTATAAATAGGTCTTGAATGCACGTGATGTAAAGGATATACATATAGTAACTTCCCTGAGGTTCAAGGTCTATTTGAAATCACCCTTGTCTATAGATTTTCACCCAATAAATCCCATCCCTTTTCTATTCAATTTGTGAGTAATCTTTGGCAACATCCGAATTGAGTCAATGGGGAAAGTCCAAAGTGAAGGATCAAGATTACGACCTTTTCCTTTAAAATCACAGATAAGGATATTTATAAATAGGTCTTGAACGCACGTGATGTATAGGATATACATATAGTAACTTCCCCGAGTTTCAAGGTCTATTTGAAATTACCCTTGTCTATGGATTTTCACTCAATAAAGCGCATCCCTTTTCTATTCAATTTGTGAGTAATCTTTTTATAAGGCACCCTTACATAAGTGTGTAAAAAAATAAAAATAAAAAACACTTCCTCTAGATCCATGTGATATTCCAATAAATTAACTCTCTCTAAGGATACAACTATAGTGTTAACTCATCTCCATGACGTACTGTCTATGAAAATGTAAGGAGAATATTTAATATACCATTTTTTGTCTTTTCTAAAATTTAATAATGTGTGGTCTAAGCTTCTCCAAGCTATGCATCCAATTGGCTTGTTGACTGGCTTTTGTGTCAAACAAGCTTTGTTACTAGAGGATCATGGCAAGTTTGTTCAACCATTTTACATCATATTTAGAATGCTAGAAATGAGGGTCTTTTTGGTAGGTATAAGAACGGTTTAGGACTTCTTTCTATAATTGTAAGGAGCTTGGAGAGAGCCAAAGCTATCATGAAACACCTTGAAGGAAATACCTATAAAGAAAATACTCCTACTTACACATAAGAAACTTTTAATCGTTTCCTACATAGGAAAAAAGAAGGGAATTCCCTATCAATTCCCTAGTTAAAAATGCACATAAGTAGGGAAAGTAAATAATAAAAATGGAACATTTCCTAGTTAGAGAAACTAGGGAATCACATAGGAAACATCCCCTATGTAGGGAATTTTCCCTATGGAAATTCCATATGCAATTCCCTAGTTTCTCTAACTAAGAAATGTTTCATTTTCCCTATTATTTACTTTCCATATATATGTATAATTTTAACTAGGGAATTGATAGAGAATTCCTTTTTTTTTCTTTCCAATGTAAGAACATTTTTCTTATGTTTCCCTACATTGCAAAATTTCCCTACAAATGGCAATTTTCCTATATAAGAATTTTCTTATATGATTCTAATTTTCATCTTACTTCCAAATATTCCATTTTCCCTAGTTTGCAAATTCCTACTTATATAAATTTCTAAGTAGGAAATCATATAGCTGATTTTCAACTAGAAGCTTATATAGAGATTATTTAGTTAATTTCAAATAGGACATAATACATATATAATAAATTAGGTTAAAAATTTCATTAATTAGGATTTTTTTTCATATGTCAAGAAAGATTTTCTAAATATATCATTTTTTTGTATGGTATTTTTTTTCTATGTCGCAAAAAAGCTTGTAGTATTATTTAAAAATATTATTTAATTGATCTATATGGTGCCATAATATGTTAATGCTATATTCTTACTCAAGTTGATCCCTAATGGCTAATGAAATGGTGAATAGAAGCGTCAAATTGTACATTATCCCAATGTAGAATTGGAGATTTTCTATCACTTGCATCAATGCTAGTGCTAGTAATGAGTTGCTTGGCAATTGTTCGAAAGAGGGCTTGTTCATCGTTGTCAGGAACTTCCATATAGCTATCAATAGTTATGGCATGCATATCCCTTTGCAATACATAGAGATATATAAGTACAAGAATGTGATAAGGATATTATAAAACCATGATTAACATTGGTTAACAAGGCCTAGACTAGCCTAGCTTAGCTATTGCATAATGGAGTACCCAAGCATAATAAACAACTGCACGTATCACATTTCTACATGCATCCCTGATGATTGCAAAAGGCAAAGAAGTTGATGGCAATGATGATGTCATGGTGTAAATGTTCCTCTTGTATTACAGTAGACAATTAAAACTAATCTTTGTAATAGCTAGCCCCCACTAAGTATAATAATTACCAAGAACTGCCATCAAATCTCTGTTTTACATTGTGTGTACAACATACTTGCTAAGATTTGGGGAGTCACATAACTAACATCTACCATTCTAATCAATGGAGTCCAACTCCAACTATATAGATGCCACCCAATGCTCGCTCTATGAGTCATCCTCCAAGGGCAAGTTCTTCATTACAAGTAGTAGGAAATAAAGTATGTGTGGCAAGCAACTTCACTAAATTCTATCGAGAAGTGGAGCAATCGAGTGTTTGATGTCCCATAATGTATTCATAACCATCCAAGGACTGTTTTTGCCTCCCACATAGTAGCCTTCTTATTAGCTACTACATCCTTGATAGTGCCTTGATCAATGGGTTGAAAACCAAGCTCCTAGTCAACATGTAAATGCTGCTAAATTAGGCACTCCTTATTGACACAAAGGTAACAAACTATCAAACATGTCCATGGTGGTCACAATTGGCTGACTTTTGTAATTCATAAAGGGCTAACCTACATTTTCAGCAAAGACCACATCTATTCTCACAAAGATCTTTTCATGAAGGGTTGGAAGAAACATTGCCAATGAAATTGTAATATTTCCGCACACTGCGTGCCGTAAATATTGACTTTCCACACGCCGTGTAAATCCTGTGCAAGGTGATCCCCTACATCGTATTATTGGTAGCATTATCCATACAGTGCATGCTCAAAAATGAGGCCGCCACATTGTAAATACGAGGTCGAGATTGGAGACCGTAGAAGCCACAAGGGAACACCCTTTTTGAAGGGGCAATTTGGATAAATCAAGGCAAATTTTTTTAATTATTATCCCTTCCCCCAGCCGATGCATGGCTGGAGGAGAGGGAGTGTGGGGAGGAATGGCCAAGGGAGGAGAAGGTCAGATATGCATGAGGAGTCCTCCACGTGTGTGGAGGCCCTCTTTCCCAAGGCCTATAAGAACCTCCTTTTGGGGGGAGGGGAAGGTAGGAGAATGGAGGGCAGAAGGCTGTCGTGTGACGGCCGGATGTGCGGGAAGGAGGTCGCTGTGGATGGTGCCGGACGTGAGGGAGGTGGACGGGCTGCTGCTGCCGTGAAGGAAGGGACGGCTGTGGAAGGAGAGGACGGGATGCTGCTGCCGTGAAGGAAGGGGTAGGTGTGAGAAGGAGGAGGCCGGACGTGATGGGAGGAGGATGTGCTGATCCTGCAGGAGAGGAGGGCGGACCGTGTGAAGGAGGGGTCGCCATGTGGAAGGGAGGAGGACGGCTGGACGAGCTGGGGGAGGTCGCCGTGTGAGGAAGGGCGCCGTGGAAGAGGACACCGTGCAGAGGGGAGCCGCCAGCCGCCAGTCCGCCATAGCACCGCCACAAGCTATCACGCTGCCGCCATCCCCAGTCAAACCACCCTTCTTCTGTACGCCGATTGATGTCATCTTATACCACGTGGTATCGTGGTTGTTGGCCGTGATCAGAAGCTCCTAAAAGCTTCTTATTAGGAAGCTTCTAAGGGGGACTTCCTTAAGCCCCCTTCCTACTACATTTTCCCCATAGGTCTATCCACACCCCCCGGGGCTTTGAAGAGAAGGAGGCGACGAGCCTTCTCACCAATCACCCAATAAGTCCATCCCGGGACTTTGAGGAAGAGGAGGCTACAAAACCCCTTTCCACCAGTCATCCATGGGCCGGGATTTTGAAGAATAAGAGAGGAAGCCCATAAAGGCCCTCCCACCAATCACTTACAAGGCCGGTCCTTGGATTTTAGGGAAGGAGAAGAAGAACTCTAAAGTCTCCATTCTTGCAAGGCCCATTCGCAAGAGCCCTTTTCCGCGAACATCATCGTAAGGCCCACAAAATCCTTCCTAAACCCGGAATTTCAAGGTGGATTAAAGTTCTCAAACCTCCATTGTCCAAAGGACCTCATAAGAACCCTAAGGCCTTCCATAAGCCAAATCCCACAAGCCGGTATTTCCTTTTTTCAAGGATCCGTACTTACAAAAAGGATCTTGTACGTATGAGGGAGAAGAGCAAGATCTGGAGGCTGCATTCCGAGGCAAGTCAATTCGTAGACCACAAAGGCAAATCAGAAACGGAATCCACGCCTACGATGGCCCCAAAAAGATCACAAGGTGCGACTGCGGAAGGATCTTCTCCTAGTATTTACGTGGATATTTCACGGAGTCCACAAGTCCAGGTTTTTATCTATTTGGATTCCACACAAAAGTATTGAATTATTCACGATAACTTCACGGATTAGGAAGCACTCATGCATGTTCGAATTCAACTAGTCAAGTTAAATGCAGTTGGAAAATGAATTGACTATTTGAACATTTATTAGAAATAGCTTAAGATATGAAAATTGATCATTGGTACATTCAAAGGAATGAATGAAAAGAGCATAAGGTGTCTTTGCATTTGTAAGACCTTATCAGCAAGTTTTCCTTTTGTGTATTCAAAAGCGACGAGCCTAGGACAACTGTTGCCTCATTACAAGGTTGAAATTATTGAGGTACACCTTTTTACTAGGCATGGAAAGATTAATGGCATGTCCCATTTTTAGATAGATCTTCCTTGTAATGATTCATGAGGGAAAGTTAACACCCATAAGATGTTATTCGAAAAGGGAATAGAAGGCACGAAAATGATCTATGGACTTGCAAGTGGCATGACTATTTGATGTAAGTCCTAGTAGGACCTAGGGAAGTTAGTGTTCGGATTATCAGGCATTTTTACCTTACCAAGGAAGGATAGGGTTATTGTGAACCATGTGATGTGTAGAAGCAGTGAATCGCATGTTTACACGTATTGGTGTAGTTGTAACTGTTGTTCTCCATTAAATCTAGTTTATTACCTTTGGGAAAGGTTCATCCTTGTCGCAAGACAAGTATATTGTGTTTTCTAAATCACATAAACCACTCGGGATTCATATGGGCATGGTTCAGTCGATATGATAAGTATCCCAAGTGCTAACTAGGGTTTAGTGCAATAAGAATTCGACCTAGTTTTACACTTGTTGCCAAGTCAAAACCCGCAAACCCAAAGATCTTACACACATTCACTAAATGTTGAGTCAATTGGATGCTCATGCATAAAATGATCTAAGGTTTCATCCTAAGGATCACTCGTACAGATGATGAAACTCCGACTGAGTCGGAAATTCCTAGGACCGTGGGCCAATATAATTAGGAATGGATTGGGTAAGAAGATACCCTAAACCCTGCTACTCGTCTGGAGGTAACTCCGTGACCGGAAAACGCCATTCAATGGGTGAAATGATCCCATGGAATAGATGCAACACATGTGCAAAAAGTTGCAACATCGTATAGACTTGAGATCTGTCCACAAGAGAGTTTTGTCATTTCTCGAATTGAGGTTGGCAAGTTATTGAAAGAATTTAACTTACAAGAGGATGAGTAATCATCCTGTTACTCACTTTTCTTGGGGGATAATTGCCAAGGAAAAGGAAAGTTAGGTATTTGCCTTGTAGCAAATGACCAGACAATAAACTAAAGCGACATGGTCGCTGGAACCTACCACAACAAAACCTAAAGTATTGGTAGGGTATGACCCTAACCCAAGAATGATAGGAATCTTGTCAAGTTGCAATTGATTCCGGATCGAATGCGGGTTGCATTCGGAGAAAAGGAGTCACTCCTTAACAGTTTGCCAGCTAAACGACCATTGAAATTGATTGTGCTTGTAACAGTTTAGAAAGGACTGTTTGCATTGTTTGCTCAATGAACTAAAGGATGAAAAGATATCTAAATACTTCAGGTTGAAGCCTGAAGGGAGAGGCAGCTTCAGTTACCCCCGACTGCCTGCCTGACCCTAACCAAGGGGGTTGTTAGCCGCGCCGGGAACGTGGACCGAACCCGCCGCGAGAGGTCTCTTTGTTGAGTTCTACTTGGAGCAGGAGGACGCTTGGGTGCCAGGGGGGGTTCTGGCTGTAAATCCCTCGCCTTCCGGGCCCTGCACAAGAGGCTAACGTGACTCGGGATTGGATCTCGAGGCCCGCATACTAGTCTACGGGCGGAAACTTGGATTAGTGATCCCTGGTGGATTACTGGATAGCCTTCGGGCGGATTATGAATACGCCTACGGGCGGGAACTCCTTGTATTTCAAAGATAAAAGGATAAAATGATAATAAAGAAGTTGTTTGGCATTGTTTTCTTTATGTCCTGTGATAAGATTACGTGAAGGAACCAGTGCATAAGAGGGTTAATTCAAAGAAGTTGTTTGTATATGTCAAACTAATGTGGTAGGTAATTACATAACTAAAACAATTCGAGGAAAGTGCGGAGGATGGACCATGGGTCCGTCCTACGGATGGGTGGTCCCGGTTAGCCGGGAACTTTTCTCAAAGTCTTCGACGAACAGAAGGATGATCAACATCACCGAAACAAGTAATGAGAACGATGAATTGGAATTACCGATTACCCGATTCACGCTGTTTTAGGGGAACGGAATGGGACTATGCCTTTTGGCAGAGAGGTCGAGCCTTGCATCCCTCTCGTTTCCCATTCTCCTTGAACCAAGTGCAGCATGAATCCGCTTCGGACCTGGCGTTTCTGCGTAAAGTAGTTTGCTCGGGTCTGGCGCTAGTTGTTGCTAGCTAATGACCAAACAGGAAAACCCAAATTCAGGTCGATCCTAAGTGGGAACGGCCAGGATACTTCCGCTACGTGGCAGACGCGGGAAGACCTAGATCGCAAGTCCCGTAACATTCCATGGGAGTGCCGGGCGGAGCTTTCTAGACATCCTTCTTGATGGACTGCTAAGACGTGTCCGGGATGATTCTAGTGGACACGTTACAGTTGGTATCAGAGCCGACCAACAATGGAATTGTTTTCAATGAGATTTCATTAAAATGAAGTAAAGAAATTGTTGCTGTCCAAACATTTCCTTACTTCAATACTGTCTTGCAGAATTACGAGGCATGGAACAAGTTCTTAGTGTTCCAAGTCATGTTTATGACCGCGATGCATTCCACAGATTATCGACAGAGGGTTGAGATGATGAACATCCTAGACCGCATTTATAATCCATCGCCTGTGTACATGGAACAGAGATGGATGGA
Organism: Lygodium microphyllum; assembly: GCF_053477565.2. Lineage (NCBI taxonomy): Eukaryota > Viridiplantae > Streptophyta > Polypodiopsida > Schizaeales > Lygodiaceae > Lygodium > Lygodium microphyllum. The sequence goes on along the minus strand of NC_141136.1, from coordinate 84,642,072 downwards.
TGTTTCAGGGATCTATTACATAACTGCCTATCGACCTGCGTACCTTCAAATTAACTTGAAGAGAATCAAGTGGATGGAGGATTTGAAAATCGTAAAGCTGTTCGTCTTTGTTGAGGCTCACGCAAACGCGACTCTACAGGTCGGAGGTCGAAGGGTTAACCAGAATAAGTATGTGTACGGGGAAGTGATTCAAAGAATCCCTGCCGACCGAATCAAGGTTTTGGGACGTCATCAGAAGAATGGATATCAAAGGAAAAGATACCCTAATCTTCCAATGAACTATCGATTCCTGAAAATCGATGACCCCAATCCGTACTACTACTCAGTTCCTGTAGCTGAATGCAACAACATCTTATTCTCCTCGAATTAATGTATTAACTTGTTCCATCGGCCCAAGAAATAATTGTAAGGGCTATGCTAAGATGAATGGAATAAAACTTTTTCCCGATTGTCTTGACTATGAATATTGATAAAGAAGTAAAGTGATTTGGTCACTTGGCTGAAGGAATACGTGGACGTAGTTTCTGAAGAGTTAACAGAACTCCCACTTCAAAGAGAAGTAGATCATGAGATCAAACCAGTGATAGGAGCTGCGCCAATTGCGAAGAGACCCTATAGGATGTCCATTCCGGAAGCTATTGAGTTGAAGGAACAACTCAAGCAACTGCTAAACCAAGGTTACATCCGGCCTAGCAATTCACCATGGGGAGCTCCAGTCCTATTCCAGAAGAAGAAAGATGGGATACTTCGACTATGTATTGATTACCGTGGGTTGAATCAATCAACGGTCAAGAACAAGTATCCTATTCCTAGAATAGATGAGCTTCTCGATCGCCTTCAAGGTGCAAAGATCTTCTCCAAAATTGATCTCAGGTCAGGCTACTATCAAATCAGAATCAAGGATGAGGATATTCCAAAAACGGCCTTCAATACAAGATATGGGCACTTTGAATTCTTGGTTATGTCATTCGGGCTTACAAATGCACCTGCCACCTTCAATAGATTAATGCAGGATATTTTTAGACCATATCTTGATGACTTCGTGCTTGTCTTCTTCGATGACACTTTAGTCTATTCTAAACAGGAAGAAGATCATGAACCACAACTACGGATTGTGTTGGAGACAATGAGGTTCCATAAGCTGTATGCAAAAGTGAAGAAGTGTGCATTCTTCAAACATCAGATTGAATATCTAGGATTCATAGTATCATCAGAAGGAATATCAGTAGATCCAGCCAAAGTCAGAGATGTGCTTGAATGGCCAATACCAGTATCTGTCAAAGAGATACGTAGTTTTCTTGGCTTGACAGGATGGTATAGGATCTTTATCAAAAACTATGCTTTGATTGCAGCACCTCTTACCGACTTACTAAAGAAGCAGACTTCTATTACATGGTCAACTCCCGAACAAAATAGCTTCGACCAATTGAAGCAATGTTTAGTATCAGCACCTATTCTGAAACTTCCTGATCTCAATAAGGAATTCGAGGTAGTAACTGATACTAGCATTCTTGCCTTGGGGTGTGTTCTTATGCAGGAAGGTCATCCAGTAGCGTATTCTTCAAGGAAATTGAAGAGTCACGAAAAGAATTATGCCACGCATGATATGGAGTTATTAGCTGTCATCCATGCTCTAAAGCTTTGGAGACACTATCTGTTGGGTAACAAGTTCACTCTAGTAACCGATCATAAGAGCCTCAAATGAGTTTTTACTAGAACGAGCTCAACATGAGGCAACGTCGATGGATTGAAGTATTGGAGGAATATGATTTTTAAGATCAAGTACTGACCTCGACAGGGGAATGTAGTTGTTGATGCATTCAATCGCAAGGCATTCCTTAATTCACTAATCTTGAAAAAATCTATCAATAGCTAGATCTCTAGCTACAGAGGTGTCCATGCCAAACCACCTAATACTTGAGCTAGCTAGAGAGGAAGGATGCCATGATCTAGCCTATCAAAGGATGCTAAGGGAAGTCCCTATCAAGGACCACGAACAAAAGCTAGAGGCTAAGTATCATGAATTCTCTATCAGCAGTGGACTTGTCTACTATAGGATGAGAGTATGTATACGAGCAAGCCAGTTATTTAAATAGAAGATATTGTGCAAAGCTCATGATTTCACTTTCTCAGGACATCAAAGCTGCGAAGGAGAGACAGAAGGCATACACGGATTTGAAGTGTCAAGATAGAATACTCAAGGAAGGAGACATGGTCTTCATTCACGTATGCCCAAGGAAGAGTTCTCTATCCTTAGGAGATTGCAGGAAGCTAAGTCCAAGGTATTGTGGACCATACAAGATCCTCAAAGTGCTTAAGACCTAATGTTTATAGACTGCAACTCCCTGAAAAAAAAAAAAAAACCTAAAGGTTCATAATGTATTCCATAACAGTCTATTGAAGAATGAAGTATGTACCTAACCCTAATCATGTACTTGATGACCAACATATTGCAATGCCTAGTCAAGGAATCCTTGAACTAAGGCCGGACAGGATTTTTGATGTCAGAAAGAGACAGTTAAGATCTGGAACCTTAAAAGAATGCCTCATCCAGTGGAAAGATTATCCTAAGGAGGATGCTATCTGGATGGATGAAAGCTCTCTCAATCTGCAAATATCCCCAGTTTATCTCGAGATAAGGACATCTCGATTCTTCTAAGGGGGAGAGAATGTAATATTTCCGCACACTGCGTGCCGTAACTATTGACTTTCCGCACGCCGTGTAAATCCTGTGCAAGGTGATCCCCTACATCGTATTATTGGTAGCATTATCCATACAGTGCATGCTCAAAAATGAGGCCGCCACATTGTAAATACGAGGTCGAGATTGGAGACCGTAGAAGCCGCAAGGGAACACCCTTTTTGAAGGGGCAATTTGGATAAATCAAGGCAAATTTTTTTAATTATTATCCCTTCCCCCAGCCGATGCATGGCTGGAGGAGAGGGAGTGTGGGGAGGAATGGCCAAGGGAGGAGAAGGTCAGATATGCATGAGGAGTCCTCCACGTGTGTGGAGGCCCTCTTTCCCAAGGCCTATAAGAACCTCCTTTTGGGGGGAGGGGAAGGTAGGAGAATGGAGGGCAGAAGGCTGTCGTGTGACGGCCGGACGTGCGGGAAGGAGGTCGCTGTGGATGGTGCCGGACGTGAGGGAGGTGGACGGGCTGCTGCTGCCGTGAAGGAAGGGACGGCTGTGGAAGGAGAGGACGGGCTGCTGCTGCCGTGAAGGAAGGGGTAGGTGTGAGAAGGAGGAGGCCGGACGTGATGGGAGGAGGATGTGCTGATCCTGCAGGAGAGGAGGGCGGACCGTGCGAAGGAGGGGTCGCCGTGTGGAAGGGAGGACGACGGCTGGACGAGCTGGGGGAGGTCGCCGTGTGAGGAAGGGCGCCGTGGAAGAGGACACCGTGCAGAGGGGAGCCGCCAGCCGCCAGTCCGCCATAGCACCGCCACAAGCTATCACGCCGCCGCCATCCCCAGTCAAACCACCCTTCTTCTGTACGCCGATTGATGTCATCTTATACCACGTGGTATCGTGGTTGCTGGCCGTGATCAGAAGCTCCTAAAAGCTTCTTATTAGGAAGCTTCTAAGGGGGACTTCCTTAAGCCCCCTTCCTACTACATTTTCCCCATAGGTCTATCCACACCCCCCGGGGCTTTGAAGAGAAGGAGGCGACGAGCCTTCTCACCAATCACCCAATAAGTCCATCCCGGGACTTTGAGGAAGAGGAGGCTACAAAACCCCTTTCCACCAGTCATCCATGGGCCGGGATTTTGAAGAATAAGAGAGGAAGCCCATAAAGGCCCTCCCACCAATCACTTACAAGGCCGGTCCTTGGATTTTAGGGAAGGAGAAGAAGAACTCTAAAGTCTCCATTCTTGCAAGGCCCATTCGCAAGAGCCCTTTTCCGCGAACATCATCGTAAGGCCCACAAAATCCTTCCTAAACCCGGAATTTCAAGGTGGATTAAAGTTCTCAAACCTCCATTGTCCAAAGGACCTCATAAGAACCCTAAGGCCTTCCATAAGCCAAATCCCACAAGCCGGTATTTCCTTTTTTCAAGGATCCGTACTTACAAAAAGGATCTTGTACGTATGAGGGAGAAGGGCAAGATCTGGAGGCTGCATTCCGAGGCAAGTCAATTCGTAGACCACAAAGGAAAATCAGAAACGGAATCCATGCCTACGATGGCCCCAAAAAGATCACAAGGTGCGACTGCGGAAGGATCTTCTCCTAGTATTTACGTGGATATTTCACGGAGTCCACAAGTCCAGGTTTTTATCTATTTGGATTCCACACAAAAGTATTGAATTATTCACGATAACTTCACGGATTAGGAAGCACTCATGCATGTTCGAATTCAACTAGTCAAGTTAAATGCAGTTGGAAAATGAATTGACTATTTGAACATTTATTAGAAATAGCTTAAGATATGAAAATTGATCATTGGTACATTCAAAGGAATGAATGAAAAGAGCATAAGGTGTCTTTGCATTTGTAAGACCTTATCAGCAAGTTTTCCTTTTGTGTATTCAAAAGCGACGAGCCTAGGACAACTGTTGCCTCATTACAAGGTTGAAATTATTGAGGTACACCTTTTTACTAGGCATGGAAAGATTAATGGCATGTCCCATTTTTAGATAGATCTTCCTTGTAATGATTCATGAGGGAAAGTTAACACCCATAAGATGTTATTCGAAAAGGGAATAGAAGGCACGAAAATGATCTATGGACTTGCAAGTGGCATGACTATTTGATGTAAGTCCTAGTAGGACCTAGGGAAGTTAGTGTTCGGATTATCAGGCATTTTTACCTTACCAAGGAAGGATAGGGTTATTGTGAACCATGTGATGTGTAGAAGCAGTGAATCGCATGTTTACACGTATTGGTGTAGTTGTAATTGTTGTTCTCCATTAAATCTAGTTTATTACCTTTGGGAAAGGTTCATCCTTGTCGCAGGACAAGTATATTGTGTTGTCTAAATCACATAAACCACTCGGGATTCATATGGGCATGGTTCAGTCGATATGATAAGTATCCCAAGTGCTAACTAGGGTTTAGTGCGATAAGAATTCGACCTAGTTTTACATTTGTTGCCAAGTCAAAACCCGCAAACCCAAAGATCTTACACACATTCACTAAATGTTGAGTCAATTGGATGCTCATGCATAAAATGATCTAAGGTTTCATCCTAAGGATCACTCGTACAGATGATGAAACTCCGACTGAGTCGGAAATTCCTAGGGCCGTGGGCCAATATAATTAGGAATGGATTGGGTAAGAAGATACCCTAAACCCTGCTACTCGTCTGGAGGTAACTCCGTGACCGGAAAACGCCATTCAATGGGTGAAATGATCCCGTGGAATAGATGCAACACATGTGCAAAAAGTTGCAACATCGTATAGACTTGAGATCTGTCCACAAGAGAGTTTTGTCATTTCTCGAATTGAGGTTGGCAAGTTATTGAAAGAATTTAACTTACAAGAGGATGAGTAATCATCCTGTTACTCACTTTTCTTGGGGGATAATTGCCAAGGAAAAGGAAAGTTAGGTATTTGCCTTGTAGCAAATGACCAGACAATAAACTAAAGCGACATGGTCGCTGGAACCTACCACAACAAAACCTAAAGTATTGGTAGGGTATGACCCTAACCCAAGAATGATAGGAATCTTGCCAAGTTGCAATTGATTCCGGATCGAATGCGGGTTGCATTCGGAGAAAAGGAGTCACTCCTTAACAGTTTGCCAGCTAAACGACCATTGAAATTGATTGTGCTTGTAACAGTTTAGAAAGGACTGTTTGCATTGTTTGCTCAATGAACTAAAGGATGAAAAGATATCTAAATACTTCAGGTTGAAGCCTGAAGGGAGAGGCAGCTTCAGTTACCCCCGACTGCCTGCCTGACCCTAACCAAGGGGGTTGTTAGCCGCGCCGGGAACGTGGACCGAACCCGCCGCGAGAGGTCTCTCCGTTGAGTTCTACTTGGAGCAGGAGGACGCTTGGGTGCCAGGGGGGGCTCTAGCTGTAAATCCCTCGCCTTCCGGGCCCTGCACAAGAGGCTAACGTGACACGGGATTGGATCTCGAGGCCCGCATACTAGTCTACGGGCGGAAACTTGGATTAGTGATCCCTGGTGGATTACTAGATAGCCTTCGGGCGGATTATGAATACGCCTACGGGCGGGAACTCCTTGTATTTCAAAGATAAAAGGATAAAATGATAATAAAGAAGTTGTTTGGCATTGTTTTCTTTATGTCCTGTGATAAGATTACGTGAAAGAACCAGTGCATAAGAGGGTTAATTCAAAGAAGCTGTTTGTATATGTCAAACTAATGTGGTAGGTAATTACATAACTAAAACAATCCGAGGAAAGTGCGGAGGATGGACCATGGGTCCGTCCTACGGATGGGTGGTCCCGGTTAGCCGGGAACTTTTCTCAAAGTCTTCGACGAACAGAAGGATGATCAACATCACCGAAACAAGTAATGAGAACGATGACTTGGAATTACCGATTACCCGATTCACGCTGTTTTAGGGGAACGGAATGGGACTATGCCTTTTGGCAGAGAGGTCGAGCCTTGCATCCCTCTCATTTCCCATTCTCCTTGAACCAAGTGCAGCATGAATCCGCTTCGGACCTGGCGTTTCTGCGTAAAGTAGTTCGCTCGGGTTTGGTGCTAGTTGTTGCTAGCTAATGACCAAACAGGAAAACCCAAATTCAGGTCGATCCTAAGTGGGAACGGCCAGGATACTTCCGCTACGTGGCAGACGCGGGAAGACCTAGATCGCAAGTCCCGTAACATTCCATGGGAGTGCCGGGCGGAGCTTTCTAGACATCCTTCCCGATGGACTGCTAAGACGTGTCCGGGATGATTCTAGTGGACACGTTACAGAAATCCAATGAAAGTGCACTATATCCAATGAAAGTGCATTTGACATGTATATCTTGTAGCTTTTTTCAAAGTGGCTATTGCATTAAAGCATATACGATATGACCATAAACTATTACATGGGATAGCATTGGCTTATAACCATTCCAAGTCTCATAATTTGTGTATGCTGTAGTTCCACCAAGTCTGAAAAATGACAAAAATTAGAGTTTTTGAGTTTTTTGTGCCTTACTCTTAAGTGGCTGCCATCTCTAATCTTTTTCAAGTTGGGATAAGGTAATGATCTAATAACAAATCACTCACATCAAGTCTCTACAACATGGTAGTATACTATCATCAAATTCAAATGACTTTCTGTAGTAAGGAGAACTGCTGCATTCTGGAACAACCAAGAGTAGGGAGAATTGCTACATTCTGGAACAACCAAGGAGATATGACAAGGCCAGAGATAGAAGGAACACACTACTCCACAATTCCCATATAGTCCTCACTTCCCAACCCCACAAACAATGGACATAATTGATTGGGCATTATTCATTCATGAGGCCTTGTCCATTCAATATCCCATTCTAAAAATTGCCTATAAACTATGTGTTCCAAAAACCCTCAATTTATTTAATAAATAGCTAATGTATAGGAGATGGTTTTCAATCTTATCCATACATGTGATAAATATTTGGCCAGTACCCATACATGTAAGGATGAGGCTAACTACACCATTTAAGAGATAAAGTTTTTAATGAGAGAGTAACTTACATGGACTCCTTCAACCCTTATAGCCTTAAGCCAATCTATTTTCTTTTGCACCCCCTCACTCCTTGCCAAGCCACCCATTGTTATAGTAAACTTGTAGTTTTTCATCAACAAATAGAGACTCAAAAAACACCATATCATATTGGTAAAGCCAGACTTAAACATGATTGAAACCAATAATTATGCAGAAAAAAATTGAGATGTAGACTAGAAGACCCTGCAACCTGTTAACCTGCCCTATTTAGTTAAGACCCACCCTTCAATACATCCCATAAGGATAAATTAGTGTTAAGACCCAATCTAATTTATTACATTTTGCATGCAACTCACAAGTAAACCCTTAAGAGTACTTTTACTTTATCCTGGCACTGCTAAGAGCTGTAAAATATGTTTCAAAAAAGCACGTCAAGAAGTCTTGGGGCAAGAGTTCCAGCATTGCAAGAGAAGCTTTCTTGCTTTTGAAATGTCTCAACAAAGTTCTGAACTGACTGCTCTATTTTGCGCAAATATTAAAGTGTCCAAGCCACAAAATCATTCTTCTTTATTCTCAAAATTGTGTCTCTCGTGTCAAAAGCCTATAAAAATAGCTTGCCACTGCCAAAACCCAAACCCCACACCCCAACCCAAAACAAAAAAAGGCTCTTTAAGTGCTCATTAACCCTTCAACCCTTGCAACAAAAGCAAACTAACCATCAAGTCAACTTCAAACAGGTTAGAAGTGAAAGGAACTTACATAGCATAGAATGAAAAGTATACGTGTCCAAAAGCATGAAAATCTTGACCACCTTGCTGATATCATGCTCATTTGTCCATGCACTACCCTAGAGCATAAAGTACCCTGGCCATTTGCCTTAACCACATTCTAAGGTGCATTCCTATCTTTAGAACCACAAACTGCCTCATAGTGCAGAACATTAATAAGATGGCAAAATTTTAGCAAAAGTCTATTTAGGAAATTTACATGTGTTATACTCACTACATGGATAAACACTTGTGGATGTGCCTATCATGAAGCCCAAGGAACCATCAAATTTTCAGCTATAGCATAGCTACTAAAGCCATTGTGAAGTTACATGCAGTCCCATATGCAATAAATACAACAATTGCTAAGTCTATACTTGAAAAGGTGGTGGTGAGACATGTCGTCCGAAGTGGTGTAGCAATGGAATCATAAACAACATGTTGAAATAAATTTTTGAAATACAAGGCAAGAGAAAGAATGAATGAATGAATACAAATACATATGAGAACTCAGATGTATGCTTGGGAAATGGAATCCATATCGAACACGAGACAACAACATACAATAGTGAGCCACTGGATGTGTGGGCACCCTAGCATTGACTCCTCTCTCCCTAGAAGAATCCACAAATGATGGTTGAAGTACACAAAGAGGAGGAGGAGCCCAGCAATATATAGGCATAAAATGGTGGGAGCAATAAATGCAGTCGTCCAATATTTAATGTTGGACGACCGGCATTAAATGCTCCCTAGCCCTAGAAAGGAACAAGAAAATGCCAAATAAATACTACACAAAATGTTGTAGCCTCTGTAGCACACACTCACACCTAAGCTGACTAATCTGCTAACACCCTCTCTCAGATCAAGGGTGATATGATACAATACAATAGTACAATGATGGAGAATCATAAACTATACAACATAGAACCACCAGAAGAACCATGGATATCCAAGCAGTGAATGGCCAGCCCACCACCAAGATGCCTCAGAGAGTATCTAATGTTGATGCCAATCATAACAACACCACCTGAAAATAGAGAAGAATCATAGCAACTCTTTGTGTTACGTCACCTATGTCATGTAGGACATACAAGACCAATTTGCCAAACATGTCTTTGAACATGTGACCATGGAATCCCAGCCTTCAACCAGAACCACCAAAGCGTCCCCTTATGTGGGCTCTAGACGAAAACCTCCCATCTCTATCACGAAACCAACCCATCATGAACGTGAATGTCAATCCTAGCTCCAGGATTTGTACCTGCCAGACTTCGAGCGATGTGTTAGGGATATCCCTCTCTAGATCATGTGCATCTATATAGACATATAGATGAGGCACGGCTGCCCCACCTCACCACCCTCTCACACTCCCTTTCTAGCAATGGAGAGTCATGAGGGATGTCTGCATCACCACCACTAGAAAGCAGTTGAGAAAGGGGCCAATAATCCCTTCCCACAATCCAAAGAAGAGGATCCCTTCCACGCATTGGACTTTACCTTCGCTGGAGGATCGAAATAGGAATCTGAGGCAGAGGATGACTCGTCGGAGGAGTTCGCATCCTGCATCATCTTTTGCTCCTTTTTCTTCTGGGAAGCCGCTAACTCTTTGCAGTCCTTCCTTAAATGACCTTTCTTGCCACAATGATAATACTGGGCCTTCGACTTCTTCATCTTTGAACCCCTCTCTAAAGCTGCAAGAGCCTCACTAGAACCTCCATAATGTGACGGAAGCCTCCCCTATAATCGCAAAGTAGCCTCATGCTCAAGTAGCATGGAGGACATATGAAGAAATCTGATAGGAGTCATAGATGTCTATGCTCGTAAAGCATTCGTCAAAACTGTGGATAAGAAGGTGAAGCCGGTTGCTGTACCGCTTCCACCTGACAGTGATTAGCAAATAGAGAAGGCTGCTAAATAGCAAATTTTGAGGAATCCGGAGCATATTGGTCATAAATTTTCAGCAGAGACTCTTGCTGAATTGAAAATTGGAAATGGTGATTTCTTGTTACCCATAGATAAGCAATGCTTTCAGGAGATGCTTGAACGTCATGGAAGGGGATTTTCTTTTTTCCCACATGAGATTGGATGTGTGAATCCTGATATTGTTGCTCCTATGGTCATTTTTACTATTCCTCATATTCCATGGAATCTCCGACCTATTCCAGTGCCTAAAGCACACTTGCCAAAGCTGATTGATTTATTGAATGAGAAAATCAGGATGGGAATCCTTGAGCCTTCATCTGCTCCATACTCAAACAGGTGGTTTACAGTTCCAAAGAAGAATGGCACTCTTTGATTTATTCAGGACATGCAGCCAGTGAACAGAGTTACTATCAGGAATGCTGGTATAGGTCCAGTTGTGGATGAGTTTGCAGAGGCATTTGCTGGACATGCCATCTATTCTTTGGGTGATTTGTATTCAGAATATGATCAGTTTCAGCTGGCTTTGGAAAGCAGGGACATAACCACCATGAGAACTCCTATTGGGCTTGTCAGGATGTGTACCTTGCCTCAAGGTGCCACTAATTCTGTTGCGCATATGATGAATGCCATGCATAAGGTCCTTCGTGATTACATACCTCAGCTTACTATGCCTTTCTTGGATGATGTGTCCATTAAGGGGTGTGCGGAAGACGAGAAGAATGAGAGCCTAAATGAGCAGGGATGCAGATACTTTGTGGCTCAACATATTTTAGCATGTGAGAAGATTTTGGCCAGGTTAGAAGAAGTGAACTTGACACTTTTAGGGCAAAAATCTGTTTTTGGAGTGAATGAGGTTGTCATTGTTGGACATATGTGTGGATATTATGGCAGGAAACCTTCACCTGATAAGGTGAATGCTATAGGCAAGATTGCAGAGTATTGTTCTACTACTACGGAGGTACGGAGATTCATTGGTGCTTGTGTGTTTTATATGATTTGGATACCTCATTTTGCACACATTGCAAATTGTTTGTATCAGCTGCTTCGAAAGGGGCAGAAATTCTCTTGGGATGAGAGCCACACTAAAGCCATGCGGAAATGGAAGAAGTTATTGTAGAATGCTCCTACTCTCAGGAAAGCGGATTATAATTGTGATAGGCCTATTTTATTGACAGTTGACACTAGTCTAATTGGCATAGGTTGGGCTGTGGGTCAAGATGATGCAGATGGAAATAGGTATGCTATTTGGTTTGGGGCGAAAGTCCTAAACGAGAGACAGAGGAGATATCTGCAAATCAAGAGGGAGTTATTGGGGATTGTCACGGCTCTCAAATGTGACAAGGAGTACTTTATTGGAGCTTCAGTTGTGGTAGAGACAGATTGCTTGCCATTGATTGGCATGATCACGAGTTGCTCTACTCCGGATATAGCTATGTTGAGATGGATTGCATATATCAAGTCATTAAATCCGGAATTTAAACACATAGCAGGGAAAGATAATCCAGTGGCAGATATGTTGTCTAGAGCCAGATATGATGATGAGGAGACTCTACTTGCAGAAGAGGATGATGCAGAAATTTCAGCCACTATGGTTGATCATATTTGTCATGTCTATGATATTGTGGGTTTCATAGAAGAACTTTATGATGGAGATTGGTTGCAGATTGGCAGGTACCTTAGTACACTAAACAAAAGAGATGAATGGACGGATGAAGAGTTCAAGAAGATCAGAAGGAAAGCTTATGGTTATTTTCTCAAGGACGGATTTCTTTGGAAGCATCCAAAGAAAAGAAGCGGATTACCTTTGCGGGTTGTCTGCGATAGAGAAACACAGTTACAGGTGATGAGGGAGTTTCATGAGAGTCCTTGGGCTGGTCATAGAGGAGTATGGGCTACTTATGAGAAAATCAAGGAGAAATATTGGTGGAAAGGCATGTATAGAGATGTTTCTCACTTTGTTGAGACTTGCAGAGACTGCTAGATGTATTCAGTAGTGCGTCATAGAGATGAGCTTCATCCGACCTATCCGCTATGCATTCATTATAAGTGGGTAGTTGATTTGGTTACCATGCCTATGGGTCTATGGCAGATGAGATACATTGTTTTGGCTAGAGAGGATCTTACCAATCATGTTGAGGGCAGATCTTTGAGAACGAAGACCACTAGTGTAGTGTGTAAGTTCTTATTGGAGGAAATTTTCTGCAGGTATGGTTGTGTGGGTAAGATCACTGCGGATCATGGTGAATTGGATGTAGATGAAGCTAGGGAGTTTTTCTCTCAGCTAGGAATCAAATTGGCTCTAACCACAGCATACAATCCAGAGGGAAACGGAAAGTGTGAAAGAGGGAATCCACCGATAGTGAAAGCATTAGCCAAAGCATGCAGAGGACGGATTGGAGAATGGCCGAGACTTCTACCATTTTCTTTGTGGGCCGATCGTACGACTCATAGTGTTACCACAGGATATATGCCTGCAGAATTGATGTATGGTCAGAAACCTGTTATGCCGATTGAGACTTGTGCTTTGACTTGGTCAGTTTTACCTTGGCAGGAGGATTTGATGAGAGAAGAGCTCTTAGCTCTTCGGATTCGATAGTTGGAGAGGAGACCTGAGGATATTCAGCTAGCTATTGACAGGTTGAAGGTTGCTAGACTAAGGAATAAGGACAGGTTTGACAGCAGGCATCGCTTGCAGGCTAGAGCAATAGAAGAGGGAGATTGGGTATTGGTCTTTGATAGCAGCCTTGAAAATTAGCATACTGCACTTCGGAAGATGGTGAAAAGATGGTTTGGGCCATACATAGTCAGACATGTCTTTGATAATGCAACATATGAGCTAACAGAATTGGATGGAACAGTGCTCAGAGTGCCTATTGTTGGAAAAAGAATCAAGATTTTCAAGAAAAGGGATGATGAAGATTATGCATTGGAAGAATTTGCAAGAGAAGAGCAACGAGAAGAAACTCCAATGGAAGAAACAGATGATATGATAGATAATCCTGTTGATCTACCAGAAATGCATAACGAAGAGATTGATCTGTTTGTGGATCTTGATGATAATGATCATGGGTAGTTGGCCCATCCGGAGGATGCGCAGGATTAGAGGGGGTGGATGTCGTATTGCTGCGCATTCGAGGTGTGAAAACCACCCAAAAGTTGTGTGTGTGATTTGATACTTTGAACATATTTAGATGTTATGCTTGCTCTTTTATTTTATGCTGAAAATGAAGAAGATCAAGGAGTTTTGGGCTTGAGATGCAATCTCATGGCTATACTTATTTCAAGAGATGTCGATTATGGGTTTCGTGAGGATGTTTCTAACATCTACAACTGGATGTTCTATGTGTGAATGGCAGTAGTATGGGCACAGAACCAATTGATCATGATGAGTCTAGAGAGCTTATCAAAGCGTATCCTAGAAAGACGTGCGAATGTCTTCCGAATCTGAAAGGGGGAGTGTTGTGGAGTGTGATCAAGTTTCTTCCATGCTCACAAAAACATTTTGTGGAGTGTAATTAAATGTAATATGTTAGTGGGTTTATGGGTTTGGATGTTTCTTCAAGGCCGCTTATGGATTCTTGGAGATGTTTTCATGGGGCTTATCACACGGTTTTCGGTTATGGAAAAACACGTGTAGGCTTTGCAAGGAAAGGTTTCAAAGCTAGATAAAGGAGAAGTGTTGATATTAAATATCGGTTCTATGTCTATTGGTGCCCGTGTGCTTGTTGTGAAAACAGATCTTGCTAAGCTGCAGCTTCCAGTTTGTACGAGAAAGGGGAGAAAAGAAAGGTTCGCTTTTGGAGAGGAATTGGGGAAAAGAGGAAGCTATTACGGAAGGAGGAGGCTAAGGAGGGGGATTCAAAAGCTAAAGAGGAGGGAAAAAGCGAGGGGAGAACCAAAAAAGGAAGACGAGGACTAAAAAAGGAGGAAGAGGATAGATGGTACTCTGTGGAGAACAAGGGAGTATTACGCGGAATCGACGGAAAAAAAGAGGACGGACAGAGACGCCTCACGAAGCACACTGTCAATCTAAGAAAAAGGGAAAAACAGCTTCAACAGCGCTGAATCCAGATCAGTGGACAAGCTTCAAGTTAGAGGATACAGGTTTACGTTCGACAATGATAGGAAGCTTTCTCTGGGAGAAAATAGAGGATTCGGGGGGGGGGGGGGGGGGGCGTAGGAAAATTCGGCAATGGTGGCTAATGTAAGTTCTCTCTCGGTCATCGAAAGGCGGAGCAATGGAGGAGAACAGAGAAAGGATGGTTCCTTCCCCTATCTACAATCGAATCCACAAGAGAGGTCGAAGGTGAAGAAGGATGAAGATTCAGAAGAGGACGTCGCTGCTGAAGACAAAGAGAAATAGGACGAGGCTACTGCGAAGAAAGGTCAACGTTTGAGAACGATTGAGGATGACATTATGCGCAAACGTTTATGGCATATGCAAGCAATTCAGAATAAAGGAAACAGGAGATGGTAACATTGGTTTCGATGGGCTAGAGGTTCAGGAAGGCCAAGGAATTCAAATTCGAATTGCTCGATCAACAGGACATTGAACCATCGTCTTCAACCGCTTCCTGGGAATAAAAGAGAAGGACCTCATGAAATGACTCCCTCGACCTTCGGAAGTGGCAGAACCAAGGCAAAGGACGTGTTGCACACTGTGGTCTACAAATTCATGCTAATGGATCATGTTGGTGCAGAGTCAAACAAAGGTCTAAGTTCCTTCATCCACTAAGATGCTCAAAGAGTCTTGACAGAGATCCAGAGGGCAGTGAAGATTATGCCCAGATGGATGAGCTCACTCTGGAATCAGAACTGGATGCTGCTATTCGCTCTGAAAACTATAGCAAAGCAGCAAAATTGAGAGATGAGATACGAGCTTTGCAAGAGGACAACAGATCCGGAGTTCTTGCTGCAAATGCAAAATTTTATAAGGCGTTTGCTTTTGGAGATATGAAGATGATGCAATAGTACTTGCTGCACATGATTACGGTTATTGTTCATATGTTAAAATTATTAACATGAAAGAGAAAAATGTGCTATACATTGCCACAAATCAGTTTGTCAGCTTATGGAGAATGTAAAAGAATATATGGTTCTTGATCATTCCGTGTTCAACCCTCTTGATCTTGGAAAGGAGCCACCTCTGAAAGGATAATGCTAATACTTCTGTCTGAAGCTGATAACCAGATTTGTATTAAATGTTTCAATATTGAAGGATGAATTCTATGCTCAGCTGAAAACTTGCTTTTAGTCTTATCATTGCTGTAAAGACGAGGTCTCGTTGAAAGCTTGGTGGACATAAATCCTTACATCTTGCTTATTCATTTGTTTGATCTTTTATACTGAAATTTATTAAGGTCTTCTGAAGACGCGACTTTGCTTTCATAAATCCTTCGACACCGCTATTGCTAGTCCCCCCTTCGCTATCCTCAACTGCATTAGGGTTCACCTACACAAAGAATTAAGGTATATAAATACCATTACAAACAATAAATTAGAGTTATCTATACTTTTCATGTAAAAAATAAAACATACCTCTTCTGGTGGTGGAATCTTCATGGCACGATTATATTGCTCCTCCGTGATGAGCTCCTCCTCGTAGAAATGCTGCCAAGTGGACGCTTGGTTATGACCTCGATGGTAGTCTACCTCTCTAGGAGTAGGCATCATACCAACGATATGATACTACAAAACAATTTGAACATACAACGTATTAAAACACACTACATAATGAAGTGAAACAAATTACAAAATTTAATTTAAAAAAAAAAATCAAATAATACTTACAAACTCAGCCTCCCATGACTCCCTGCCACCCGATCCATAATGCAACGATCCCATGGTTGCCATCTAGATACGTCGCGTCTCTACATGCTGGCGACTTGTCATTTTCTCCGCTGCTCTCTTCTTGGACTCTTTCCACTGCTTGCGGTGGCAATTGGGTGGTTGGCCATATCCAGGGCACCCCTGCTCTTGTCTCCGCAATGACTCCTTGGCGCGTGTCATAAGGTGAGACCTCTTGTTATGAAGCGCGTCTCTCACCTTTGACCGTCCCCAATCATCTAAGAATCATGAATTCTCGGGATTAGGGTACCTTTTTTTATGTACTGCCCGCAGCACCTCTTGCCACAAACCATTTTTTTGGTGCTTGAAGGGAATCATGCAATCTTTATATGTGGCATGCATGACACTCCTCAAGTAGGCTATCACTTCCCTCCCCTCAAAGTCATGCAAGATACCACCAATATCAGTGATAGAGTAGTACATTTATGGAGGCTCGCATCTCTCATTTTCCGGTGAGGGTGATCGAGAGCCACCATCTAGGCAACCCTCACAAAGCCCTCAACCTCCTCGTCCTCCCGCACGACTCTCCGTCCTCCCTCGACATGCACTACCCTCTACCTCACTCAATACACATGCTTCTGTAGATGCACATGCTTCGGCCGATCCATGTACCTCAGCTGATCCGTGTGTAGGCAAAGATGTGATAGGTATCCCAGACATCACACTGAAAACCTCCTCTGCAGTGGGAGGGCGACCAAGATAATTGGTCATCTCCCCCATGAATTGCTCCTTGTTGAATGGGATGCTGGAGAATCCAGGATTGCATATCTACACAAGAAAAATCATATTACCCTATTCAGATAAAACATGTTACATGCAGCGTCTATATCTGCGTATCTACACGCGTCTATATCTACGTCTCTGTGGGCGTCTGTTAGCCCGTCTCTGTGGGCGTCTGTCAGCGCGTCTATTTTCGCGTCTATACCTGCGTCTACACTATCATCTGGACACGCTAACAGACGCGCATAGTCGGACCATTTCTTTTCAAACTTGCTTTAAAAACATGCAAAAAAACCTCCATAGTTGACAAGATCCAGCATGTGAAGAGAGAGACAAACAAACAGAGAAAGCAAACAAGATTGAGAGAGAGAAGAAAAACTCATCTTCTTTGCTTGTTCCAACGGGTGGCGGCTAGGTTGCAAGCTCCTTGTCCTCCTTCTCCCTTCCCTTGGTAAGTTGCTTAAATCTTCTTCTCTTCCTTGCTGTTTGGCTCTTGTTCTTTACTCTTTGGCTCTTCTTTCCTCCTGTCCTCTTTTTACTCTTATTTCCTTGCCTCATTGTCTTCATGAAGTGATAGATAGACACGAGTAGTGATGTGGAGCTCGAACTGCAGAAAACGCGCCAAAAATGGAGGAAAGCACAGGTTTGAAAAGAAAGCCACAACTTTTTTTAAATTTTTCTACACCTGCGTGGCGCGTTTGTAAGCACGTATAATTACGCGTGTATATGTGCAGATAATGCCTATTACACGCGCTTACAGACGCGCAGGAAAAATTTAGGGAATCAATGCATGAATTTAGGGAATCAATTGACTTATGTGGTGACATATATAACAAAGATTGAGGATAAGAGATAACACATTGGCAAGTCAATTGGCACATATGTAGTGACTTACTAGATCATCCCACTTACAATTGCATGCAAGTATCAATAGGTGGATAAAGCACGAATGGTTTTTAGCTAGAGAGAGATAATGCAATGAAGGTGTATACGAAAGAGATAAAGAAAAGCATATTATCCATCAATCAATCAAAGATATGTACATGAAGTGACTTGATATAGTAATTAAAGTATCGTCATTTTTAGGATGCTCCATTGACTTCTGTAAGTTCCTATAACCTTGAAGTAGAATATAGCCAACCACAATGTCCATGGAAGGAAAACTTGACCTCATCAAATTAACCAAGTTAATTTACTTATACATTTCATAGATAAGACATTTGTAGTTGGCTTGTTGGTATTAGTCACCAACAAGTGGACACACTGGCTAAAGATGATGAAAAGAGGACATGTGCACATTGGCTACATGTGGTCCACCTTATCTAAATTTATATGTGAGCTATAAGTGCACCTTGACATGATTGGAATAGCTTGCACATGCACAAGCCAACTGATTTACATCAATCTACTCATGCTATGAATTGGCATGCATGGCTAGGTTAAGTGCACAACAAATGAGACATGTGAGTGTATTGATCAGTTCTCTCTCTCTCTCTCTCTCTCTCTCTCTATATATATATATATATATATATATTGCAAATGCACAAGTCAACCTTTGATCTATATATACATTCAATCATCATGCCCTATCCAATCACATTTGTATAGGGCATGATTGGATGTATATAGGGCATGAAATCACATATATATAATTAACTTTGAATGATTGGATGTATATTTGTAATACTCAGAAAGAAGTAAAGTTGGTAATGTATATCATGTCCTATGCATGTATATGTCCTATACATGTATATCATGTCATATATACATACATATATATATATATATATATATATATTGCAAATGCACAAGTCAACCTTTGATCTATATATACATCCAATCATCATGCCCTATCCAATCACATTTGTATAGGGCATGATTGATGTATATAGGGCATGAAATCACATATATATAATTAACTTTGAATGATTGGATGTATATTTGTAATACTCAGAAAGAAGTAAAGTTGGTAATGTATATCATGTCCTATGCATGTATATGTCCTATACATGTATATCATGTTGTATATACATGTATATCATGTCTGTATGATCTTATACATATATATCATGTCCTAGCGTATGATCCAAGTGTAATTATGTCGTATATACATCCAATCATGCCCTATTCAAACAAATACTAGCTGTTAAGAGGTTTGGTCATATTCAGGGACTTTATGAGAAATGAAAAATATGTGCGTTTATTTTCGCATCTATAAGCGCATTTACCAGTGCGGATATATAGACGTGTTTTTTATACTAGCGTGAATAGACGCGCTGATACACGCGCTTATAAACACACCCGATTTTTTGCGTGTACAGTGCACGTCTATAGGCCCTTTCTCTTGTAGTGTCCAATCATGCCCTATACATGCATACATGCCACATAGATGATTAGATGCACACAAGGCAATCAGGACTAGCATCTTAAAGTTGGAGTGGTTCGATAGAGAGAATTGGTGGAGACTCAAGGATACAAAAGGGATAGAGAAAGGCATATTATCCATCAATCAATCAAAGATATGTACATGAAGTGACTTGATATAGTAATTAGAGTATCGTCATTTTTAGGATGCTCCATTGACTTCAGCAAGTTCCCATAACAGTGATCTATTTTAGTCACCAACAAGTGGGCACACTGGCTAAAGATGATGAAAAGAGGACATGTGCACATTGGCTACATGTGGTCCACCTTATCTAAAATTATATGTGAGCTATAAGTGCACCTTGACATGATTGGAATAGCTTGCACATGCACAACCCAACTAATTTACATCAATCTACTCATGCTATGAATTGGCATGCATGTCTTGTTGTTGCTTTGATTGTATTGATTATGATGTATATTCCTTGAGAATAATGAGAATCAAGGGACTACGCTAAAAAGTGAGGGTACTCCCTTGAATCACTTATTAAGCTTTGATCTATAAGTTTATCCATGGCTAGGTTAAGTGCACAACAAATGAGACATGTGAGTGTATTGATCAGTTCTCTCTCTCTCTCTCTCCTATATATATATATATATATATATATATATTGCACATGCACAAGTCAACCTTTGATCTATAAGTTTTAGCCATGGCTAGGTTTAGTGCACAACATATGTGACATGTGGACATGTGCACATATCGATCATTTCTCTCTCTCTCTCTCTATTGCACATGCACAAGTCAATTTATTTGCATCATTCTACTCATGCTATGAATTGGTATGCATGTCTTGCTTTTGCTTTGATTGTATTGATTGTGCTGCATATTTGTTGAGACTAATGAGAGTCAAGGGACTACCCTAAAAAGTTAGGATACTCTCTTAAATCACCAACTAACCTTTGATCTATAAGTTTATGCATGGCTAGGTTAAGTGCACAACAGATGCGACATGTGCATGTATCGATCACCTCTCTCTCTCTCTCACTCTCTCTCTTGCTCTCTCTCTCTCTCTCCCTCTCTCTCTCTCTCTCCCTCCCTCCCTCCCTCCCTCCCTCTCTCTCTCTCTCTCTCTCTCTCTCTCTCTCTCTCTCTATTGCACATGCATAAGTCAACCTTTGATCTATAAGCTAGGCATGGCTAGGTTAAGTGCACAATAGATGCAACATATGCATGTATCAATCACTTCTCTGATAACTATGTCATATATACATCCAATCATGTCCTATCCAATCACATTTGTATAGGGCATGATTGGATGTATATAGGGCATGAAATCACATATATATAATTAGCTTTGAATGATTGGATGTATATTTGTAATACTCAGAAAGAAGTAAAGTTGGTAATGTACATCATGTCTTATAATGCATGTATATCATGTCCTTATGATCCGGGTGTAGTTATGTCGTATATACATCCAATCATGCCCTATCCAATCATATTTGTATAGGGCATGATTGGATGTATATAGGGCATGAAATCACATATATATAATTAGATTTGAATGATTGGATGTATATTTGTAATACTCAGAAAGAAGTGAAGTTGGTAATGTATTCAAACAAATACTAGTTGTTAAGAGGTTTGGTCATATTTAGGGACTTTATAAGAAATGAAAAATATGTGTGCTTATTTTCGCATATATAGGCGCGTTTATAAACACGGATATATAGACATGTTCTGTATACTAGCGTAAATAGACGCTTTGATACACTTGTTTATAAACGCTTCCGCTTTTCCGCGTGTACAGTGCGTGTCTATAGGGCCTTTCTCTTGTAGTGCAATCAAACAACTAGTTTTGCTTGCACTTTTTGCTAATGTTAGCATCCGTACAGCCTGCACATCCATTTTAGCCTGTGTTTTGGTACTTTTGCATCTCCTTCTGGCTGGGCGCTTACATCGTCAGGCCATTTTTGCTATTTTTGACTTTTTACAGCAATTTTTGTCTTATTTTGATCAGATTTTGGGTTATACTGCATGTGAACTCTTGCTTTTTGCTGTGTGTGCTCATGGTTTGACTGCGTTCTCTCTCCCAATCCCTTCTTTGCACTATGTAGTCTACCCTATCAGAGGCACATCTTGTTGATAGGGTACTCTACAAGCTTCCTTGAGAGTTTGATGGAGTGGTGAATGCTTTACGGGCGTAGACATCTACGACTTCTGTCAGTTTTCTTCACATGTCCTCCATCCTACTTGAGAATGAGGCTACTTTGCGACTACAGGGGAGGCTTCTGTCACATTATGAAGGTTCAAGTGAGGCTCTTACAGCTTTAGAGAGGGGTACAAAGATGAAGAAGTTGAAGGCCCAGCGTTATCACTATAGCAAGAAATGTCATTTAAGGAAGGATTGCAAAGAGTTAGCGGCTTCCCAGAAGAAAAAGGATCAAAATACGACGGGGGATGGGAACTTCTCTGACGAGTCATTCACTGCCTCAGATTCCGATTCCGATCCTCCAGCCAAGGCAAACTCCAAGGCGTGGAAGGGATCCCTTTCTTTGGATCATGGGAAGGGCTTAGTGGCCCCTTTCTTAGCTACTTTCTAGTGGTGGTGATGTGGACATCTCTCATGACTCTCTAGTGCCAAAGAGGGAGTGTAAGAGAGTGGTGAGATGGGGCAGTCGTGCCTCATCTATATGTCTATATAGATGCACAAGATCCAGAGAGGGACATCCCTGACGCATTAATCGAAGTCTGGCAAGTACAAATCTTGGAGCTAGGATTGACATCCAAGTTCATGATGGGCTGGTTCCTTGACAGAGAGCGGGAGGTTTTTGTCAGGAGCCCACATGAGGGGACACTTTCATGGTTCTAGCCAAAGGCCGGGATTCCATGATCACATGTTTAGAGACATGTTTGGAAGATTGGTCTTATATGTCCTATGTGACATAGGTGACATAACACAAAGAGTAGCTATGATTCTTCTCTATTTGTAGGTGGTGCTGTTATGATCGGCATCAACGTCAAATACTCTCCGAGGCATCTTGGTGGTGGGATGGACACTCATTGCTTGGATATCCATGGTTCTTTTGGTGGCTCTATGTTGTATAGTTATGATTCCCCATCATTGTACTATTGTATTGTATCAGATCACCCCTGATCTGAGAGAGGGTGTTAGCGATTTAGTTAGCTCAGGTGTGAGTCAGTGCTGTAGAGGCTACAAAATTTTATGTAGTATTTATTTGGCATTTTTTGGTGCCCTTTTGGGGCTAGGGAGCATTTAATGCTGGTCGACCAACATTAAATGCTAGCCGACTACATTTATTTCTCTGCCCATTTTATGCCTATATATTGCTGGGCTCCTCCTCCTCTTTGTGTACTTTAGCCATCATTTGTGGATTCTTCTAGGGAGAGAGGAGTCGGTGCCAGGCCCCACAAAGCGAGTGACTCATTGTTGTGTGGTGTTGTCTCGTGTTCGATATGGATTCTGTTTCCTGAGCATACATCTGAGTTCTCATCTGTATTTGTGTTCATTCATTCATTCTTTCTCTTGTCTTGTGTTTCAATAGTTTATTTCAGCATGTTGTTTATGCTTCCATTGCTGCACCACTTTTGACATGTCTTACCACCACCTTTTCAAGTAGAGACTTAGCAATTGTTGTAGTTATTGCATATGGGACTGCATGTAACTTCACGATAGCTTCAATATCTATGTTCTAGCTAGAAAATTGATGGTTCCTTGGGCTTTATGATAGGCACATCCACAAGTGTTTAGCCATGTAGTGAGTATAACACATGTAAATTTCCTTAATAGACTTTTGCTAAAATTTCACCATCTTATTAATGTTGTGCATTGTGAGGCAATTTGTGGCTTTGAAGATGGGAATGCACCTTAGAATGTGGTTAAGGCAACTGGCCATGATGCTAGGAGGCATATTTCACGATGGATTCCGTGCCACGGTGGATTCCGTGAGGTTTTACGATGGATTCCGTAAACTTTGATGACCGGGGCTCATACACAAAGTGGATTCTTTGTGCGAGAAGTTGATGGGGACGCTTATCCTTTTCGGGCATTTCATTAATTTAGTGTGTATATGGGTGATTCCATAGTGGGTGATTCCACAAAATGCATATTAAATTAATAAACGTTTATGAGTTTAGAGTGCGCACTCGTAATAAATTAAGGTTAGGATTGATTTCTAACCAGTTGATTTATTTATGTAGCTGAAGACTGTTAGGTATTCACTTTTGTCCGTTTAATTGTATTATTTTACTAACGATTGTGAATGCTTCAGTTGATGTGTAGAGATAGCAGCAATGGTGGAGGAAAGCATTGAAGGATAGCGAGTATTCGAGTTATTACTTATATTTTGATGGGCGCATACCTTAGGCATGGCGCCTATATTTTGACATGCCTATTTATTGAGGTGCTAGATATTTGTTTATTATTTTGTATGCGCATGGGCACATGATTATGTTATTTATACTTGGACATTGTATTGGATATGCCTGACTCTTTGGGCGCCGCCCATTAGCTTTATTTCTATTTTGTGCCAAAGAAAACTCAAAAGCTAAAAGCTTGCTATTTTGTAATTTGGGCTATTATTTGAGCTTGAAGATGATTAATACATAAAGTACATGCTTTGTGGAGTGCTCACACAAGGCATGGGGGGAGATCGCACCCAATTGGTCTCTCATTCATGTCATGTATACTTTTTACCTTGAGTTTTGTGCAAAAAGTAGAGTTCTTTTGTTCTTGGGGACCTTCCGGCATTCACTACGCGAGTGTACAGCATCCGATCTGTGCACCAGTGGTATCAGAGCGAAGATAATATCAAGAGCTTCCAATCGCTACCCATCTTGTGCGAAGGCGGAGCTCCTGGAACGATCGAGCTCTACGATCAATCTCATCGCGAACGGTCGATACGTGTGGATTCCTAGCGATCAAGAACCTATGTTTCCATCCTCAGATTGCGAAGGACTGGCCTGCAACAGTGGAGGACCACTCCTACATCCTCTCATACAAGTCGTGGAGTTACAGAGATAAGTCTCAAAAATTTAATATTCTTCAAAGCTTAATACTAAGCTTATAAAGCTTAAAGAATCTTTAAAGCTTCTCAAATTTCAAATCGGCACCTTAGAATATGTTTGCGGAATTCTCGGCGGCTGAAAAAATAGCCCTCCCCCTAAAATTCATCGTTTTCTACCATATAAGCTATAAGCTTAATCACTTAAGCTTCCAATCACACAAGTCACAAAAGTTTTGCAAGTCTTCAAAGTTCTCCAAGTTCAAATTCTGCAAGTCTGCTAAATCAACCAAGTTTTGCAAGTTCTGGTACTCTGCAAGTCACATAAGTCTGCAACTCTGCAAGTCAGACAAGTCACCTGAAGTCAAAACTGACTTCTGTTCAAAACTCATAGAAGGGCTGTTCCTGCGCAGAAAATCCGAATTGCAAAGTTGTTCGTTGGAAGATACTGTTCATATACGCAGGTTTGCTGAACCATTTTCAGCACATGCAGAAGGTCAAAACACAGATTTTTCAAAGATTACAAATCTAGCAATAGCCAAAGACGAAGATTGTGAAAGCCACATACAAAAATATATAAGCCTTTTACACCCGATCTTGAGCTATGCTCATCCCGCTAATTGGATTTTGAGAGTGTGAGGTCTTTTGAAGTTTTGCAGGATAACGGAATCACATATGGATGATTTAATGACTGAAGGCAATCTTCCTGAACCTATGATGGAGCAAAAGCTGGATTTAATTATGATGCAGTTGGATGAAGAACGACGAGCTAGGCAAGCATTGCAAGTTCAATTGGCTAATTTACAAAGATCGACTACCAACAAAGAGGAATCTCAATCTGAAGACCTTATTCGACGTACCATCGACGCGACTCTCGAAGCTCAATCCATCCGCAAGGAAACAAAGATAAGTAAAAGAAATTTTGAATTCCATACTTTCAATGGCACCCGAGATGGAAAAATTGTTCTTGCATTCATCAGTCAGTTTGATGATTACTTTCATGAGGAAACATACACAGAAAAAGATAAAATCAAGTGTGTCACTAATCATTTAGTGGATAGAGCATCTCTTTGGTGGACCGTGGTTCGTAAGAGTATAGATTGTCCCACTACCTGGGAGAATTTCAAGAAGAAGTTTATGCAGAATTTCCTCCCTCCACAATTTCATGAAAAATCCATAAAGCAATGGGACCTTCTTTAGCAACGAGATCGTGAGCCTATTCCTCAGTACACCGAGCGCTTTTGGAATGCATTACTCCAGTTGCGCATGCTTGAAGACGTACCTAAAGCGACACACAAGCACAAGTATATGTCTAGATTACTTGGGCATTACTACGCTGAAGTTAATGTGTTCAAGCCTGCAACTCTTGAAGACGCAATTTCTTTAGCTCATGACACTGAAGACAAGCTTCAAGGAAGAGACAAGCGTCCACAGCAATTCCAAACCAATGGTAACTATGGATCTAAGCAATTCAACTCAAATTTTAGAAGATTTAATCAAGGTCGTTTTCCTTCATCATCTTTCCGTAAGACTTGGGCAAAACCACCTACTTTACCATCGAATACCAATCACAACCCCAAGCCCATTCCACAACCGAATCCTAATATTCCTAGACTTCCTGCCATTACAAACAATGTAACCAAAGCCAAACCTATAGTGTGTTCTAAATGCCACTAACTTGGACATCTAGCAGCAAATTGCCATTCGAAGAAGCCACCTGTCCATATCAACTCGAATTCACAGTAATGCCTTTTGGATTGACTAATGCCCCCCCTCACCACCCTCTCACACTCCCTTTCTAGCAATGGAGAGTCATGAGGGATGTCTACATCACCACCACTAGAAAGCAGTTGAGAAAGGGGCCAATAAGCCCTTCCCACAATCCAAAGAAGAGGATCCCTTCCACGCATTGGACTTTACCTTCGCTGGAGGATCGAAATAGGAATCTGAGGCAGAGGATGACTCGTCGGAGGAGTTCGCATCCTGCATCATCTTTTGCTCCTTTTTCTTCTGGGAAGCCGCTAACTCTTTGCAGTCCTTCCTTAAATGACCTTTCTTGCCACAATGATAATACTGGGCCTTTGACTTCTTCATCTTTGAACCCCTCTCTAAAGCTGCAAGAGCCTCACTAGAACCTCCATAATGTGACGGAAGCCTCCCCTATAATCGCAAAGTAGCCTCATGCTCAAGTAGCATGGAGGACATATGTAGAAATCTGATAGGAGTCATAGATGTCTATGCTCGTAAAGCATTCGTCAAAACTGTGGATAAGAAGGTGAAGCCGGTTGCTGTACCGCTTCCACCTGACAGTGATTAGCAAATAGAGAAGGCTGCTAAATAGCAAATTTTGAGGAATCCGGAGCATATTGGTCATAAATTTTCAGCAGAGACTCTTGCTGAATTGAAAATTGGAAATGGTGATTTCTTGTTACCCATAGATAAGCAATGCTTTCAGGAGATGCTTGAACGTCATGGAAGGGGATTTTCTTTTTTCCCACATGAGATTGGATGTGTGAATCCTGATATTGTTGCTCCTATGGTCATTTTTACTATTCCTCATATTCCATGGAATCTCCGACCTATTCCAGTGCCTAAAGCACACTTGCCAAAGCTGATTGATTTATTGAATGAGAAAATCAGGATGGGAATCCTTGAGCCTTCATCTGCTCCATACTCAAACAGGTGGTTTACAGTTCCAAAGAAGAATGGCACTCTTCGATTTATTCAGGACATGCAGCCAGTGAACAGAGTTACTATCAGGAATGCTGGTATAGGTCCAGTTGTGGATGAGTTTGCAGAGGCATTTGCTGGACATGCCATCTATTCTTTGGGTGATTTGTATTCAGAATATGATCAGTTTCAGCTGGCTTTGGAAAGCAGGGACATAACCACCATGAGAACTCCTATTGGGCTTGTCAGGATGTGTACCTTGCCTCAAGGTGCCACTAATTCTGTTGCGCATATGATGAATGCCATGCATAAGGTCCTTCGTGATTACATACCTCAGCTTACTATGCCTTTCTTGGATGATGTGTCCATTAAGGGGTGTGCAGAAGACGAGAAGAATGAGAGCCTAAATGAGCAGGGATGCAGATACTTTGTGGCTCAACATATTTCAGCATGTGAGAAGATTTTGGCCAGGTTAGAAGAAGTGAACTTGACACTTTTAGGGCAAAAATCTGTTTTTGGAGTGAATGAGGTTGTCATTGTTGGACATATGTGTGGATATTATGGCAGGAAACCTTCACCTGATAAGGTGAATGCTATAGGCAAGATTGCAGAGTATTATTCTACTACTACGGAGGTACGGAGATTCATTGGTGCTTGTGTGTTTTATATGATTTGGATACCTCATTTTGCACACATTGCAAATTGTTTGTATCAGCTGCTTCGAAAGGGGCAGAAATTCTCTTGGGATGAGAGCCACACTAAAGCCATGCAGAAATGGAAGAAGTTATTGTAGAATGCTCCTACTCTCAGGAAAGCGGATTATAATTGTGATAGGCCTATTTTATTGACAGTTGACACTAGTCCAATTGGCATAGGTTGGGCTGTGGGTCAAGATGATGCAGATGGAAATAGGTATGCTATTTGGTTTGGGGCGAAAGTCCTAAATGAGAGACAGAGGAGATATCTGCAAATCAAGAGGGAGTTATTGGGGATTGTCACGGCTCTCAAATGTGACAAGGAGTACTTTATTGGAGCTTCAGTTGTGGTAGAGACAGATTGCTTGCCATTGATTGGCATGATCACGAGTTGCTCTACTCCGGATATAGCTATGTTGAGATGGATTGCATATATCAAGTCATTAAATCCGGAATTTAAACACATAGCAGGGAAAGATAATCCAGTGGCAGATATGTTGTCTAGAGCCAGATATGATGATGAGGAGACTCTACTTGCAGAAGAGGATGATGCAGAAATTTCAGCCACTATGGTTGATCATATTTGTCATGTCTATGATATTGTGGGTTTCATAGAAGAACTTTATGATGGAGATTGGTTGCAGATTGGCAGGTACCTTAGTACACTAAACAAAAGAGATGAATGGACGGATGAAGAGTTCAAGAAGATCAGAAGGAAAGCTTATGGTTATTTTCTCAAGGACGGATTTCTTTGGAAGCATCCAAAGAAAAGAAGCGGATTACCTTTGCGGGTTGTCTGCGATAGAGAAACACAGTTACAGGTGATGAGGGAGTTTCATGAGAGTCCTTGGGCTGGTCATAGAGGAGTATGGGCTACTTATGAGAAAATCAAGAAGAAATATTGGTGGAAAGGCATGTATAGAGATGTTTCTCACTTTGTTGAGACTTGCAGAGACTGCTAGATGTATTCAGTAGTGCGTCATAGAGATGAGCTTCATCCGACCTATCCGCTATGCATTCATTATAAGTGGGTAGTTGATTTGGTTACCATGCCTATGGGTCTATGGCAGATGAGATACATTGTTTTGGCTAGAGAGGATCTTATCAATCATGTTGAGGGCAGATCTTTGAGAACGAAGACCACTAGTGTAGTGTGTAAGTTCTTATTGGAGGAAATTTTCTGCAGGTATGGTTGTGTGGGTAAGATCACTGCGGATCATGGTGAATTGGATGTAGATGAAGCTAGGGAGTTTTTCTCTCAGCTAGGAATCAAATTGGCTCTAACCACAGCATACAATCCAGAGGGAAACGGAAAGAGTGAAAGAGGGAATCCACCAATAGTGAAAGCATTAGCCAAAGCATGCAGAGGACGGATTGGAGAATGGCCGAGACTTCTACCATTTTCTTTGTGGGCCGATCGTACGACTCATAGTGTTACCACAGGATATATGCCTGCAGAATTGATGTATGGTCAGAAACCTGTTATGCCGATTGAGACTTGTGCTTTGACTTGGTCAGTTTTACCTTGGCAGGAGGATTTGATGAGAGAAGAGCTCTTAGCTCTTCGGATTCGATAGTTGGAGAGGAGACCTGAGGATATTCAGCTAGCTATTGATAGGTTGAAGGTTGCTAGACTAAGGAATAAGGACAGGTTTGACAGCAGGCATCGCTTGCAGGCTAGAGCAATAGAAGAGGGAGATTGGGTATTGGTCTTTGATAGCAGCCTTGAAAATTAGCATACTGCACTTCGGAAGATGGTGAAAAGATGGTTTGGGCCATACATAGTCAGACATGTCTTTGATAATGCAACATATGAGCTAACAGAATTGGATGGAACAGTGCTCAGAGTGCCTATTGCTGGAAAAAGAATCAAGATTTTCAAGAAAAGGGATGATGAAGATTATGCATTGGAAGAATTTGCAAGAGAAGAGCAACGAGAAGAAACTCCAATGGAAGAAACAGATGATATGATAGATAATCCTGTTGATCTACCAGAAATGCATAACGAAGAGATTGATCTGTTTGTGGATCTTGATGATAATGATCATGGGTAGTTGGCCCATCCGGAGGATGCGCAGGATTAGAGGGGGTGGATGTCGTATTGCTGCGCATTCGAGGTGTGAAAACCACCCAAAAGTTGTGTGTGTGATTTGATACTTTGTACATATTTAGATGTTATGCTTGCTCTTTTATTTTATGCTGAAAATGAAGAAGATCAAGGAGTTTTGGGCTTGAGATGCAATCTCATGGCTATACTTATTTCAAGAGATGTCGATTATGGGTTTCGTGAGGATGTTTCTAACATCTACAACTGGATGTTCTATGTGTGAATGGCAGTAGTATGGGCACAGAACCAATTGATCATGATGAGTCTAGAGAGCTTATCAAAGCGTATCCTAGAAAGACGTGCGAATGTCTTCCGAATCTGAAAGGGGGAGTGTTGTGGAGTGTGATCAAGTTTCTTCCATGCTCACAAAAACATTTTGTGGAGTGTAATTAAATGTAATATGTTAGTGGGTTTATGGGTTTGGATGTTTCTTCAAGGCCGCTTATGGATTCTTGGAGATGTTTTCATGGGGCTTATCACACGGTTTTCGGTTATGGAAAAACACGTGTAGGCTTTGCAAGGAAAGGTTTCAAAGCTAGATAAAGGAGAAGTGTTGATATTAAATATCGGTTCTATGTCTATTGGTGCCCGTGTGCTTGTTGTGAAAACAGATCTTGCTAAGCTGCAGCTTCCAGTTTGTACGAGAAAGGGGAGAAAAGAAAGGTTCGCTTTTGGAGAGGAATTGGGGAAAAGAGGAAGCTATTACGGAAGGAGGAGGCTAAGGAGGGGGATTCAAAAGCTAAAGAGGAGGGAAAAAGCGAGGGGAGAACCAAAAAAGGAAGACGAGGACTAAAAAAGGAGGAAGAGGATAGATGGTACTCTGTGGAGAACAAGGGAGTATTACGCGGAATCGACGGAAAAAAAGAGGACGGACAGAGACGCCTCACGAAGCACACTGTCAATCTAAGAAAAAGGGAAAAACAGCTTCAACAGCGCTGAATCCAGATCAGTGGACAAGCTTCAAGTTAGAGGATACAGGTTTACGTTCGACAATGATAGGAAGCTTTCTCTGGGAGAAAATAGAGGATTCGGGGGGGGGGCGTAGGAAAATTCGGCAATGGTGGCTAATGTAAGTTCTCTCTCGGTCATCGAAAGGAGGAGCAATGGAGGAGAACAGAGAAAGGATGGTTCCTTCCCCTATCTACAATCGAATCCACAAGAGAGGTCGAAGGTGAAGAAGGATGAAGATTCAGAAGAGGACGTCGCTGCTGAAGACAAAGAGAAATAGGACGAGGCTACTGCGAAGAAAGGTCAACGTTTGAGAACGATTGAGGATGACATTATGCGCAAACGTTTATGGCATATGCAAGCAATTCAGAATAAAGGAAACAGGAGATGGTAACATTGGTTTCGATGGGCTAGAGGTTTAGGAAGGCCAAGGAATTCAAATTCGAATTGCTCGATCAACAGGACATTGAACCATCGTCTTCAACCGCTTCCTGGGAATAAAAGAGAAGGACCTCATGAAATGACTCCCTCGACCTTCGGAAGTGGCAGAACCAAGGCAAAGGACGTGTTGCACACTGTGGTCTACAAATTCATGCTAATGGATCATGTTGGTGCAGAGTCAAACAAAGGTCTAAGTTCCTTCATCCACTAAGATGCTCGAAGAGTCTTGACAGAGATCCAGAGGGCAGTGAAGATTATGCCCAGATGGATGAGCTCACTCTGGAATCAGAACTGGATGCTGCTATTCGCTCTGAAAACTATAGCAAAGCAGCAAAATTGAGAGATGAGATACGAGCTTTGCAAGAGGACAACAGATCCGGAGTTCTTGCTGCAAATGCAAAATTTTATAAGGCGTTTGCTTTTGGAGATATGAAGATGATGCAATAGTACTTGCTGCACATGATTACGGTTATTGTTCATATGTTAAAATTATTAACATGAAAGAGAAAAATGTGCTATACATTGCCACAAATCAGTTTGTCAGCTTATGGAGAATGTAAAAGAATATATGGTTCTTGATCATTCCGTGTTCAACCCTCTTGATCTTGGAAAGGAGCCACCTCTGAAAGGATAATGCTAATACTTCTGTCTGAAGCTGATAACCAGATTTGTATTAAATGTTTCAATATTGAAGGATGAATTCTATGCTCAGCTGAAAACTTGCTTTTAGTCTTATCATTGCTGTAAAGACGAGGTCTCGTTGAAAGCTTGGTGGACATAAATCCTTACATCTTGCTTATTCATTTGTTTGATCTTTTATACTGAAATTTATTAAGGTCTTCTGAAGACGCGACTTTGCTTTCATAAATCCTTTGACACCGCTATTGCTAGTCCCCCCTTCGCTATCCTCAACTGCATTAGGGTTCACCTACACAAAGAATTAAGGTATATAAATACCATTACAAACAATAAATTAGAGTTATCTATACTTTTCATGTAAAAAATAAAACATACCTCTTCTGGTGGTGGAATCTTCATGGCACGATTATATTGCTCCTCCGTGATGAGCTCCTCCTCGTAGAAATGCTGCCAAGTGGACGCTTGGTTATGACCTCGATGGTAGTCTACCTCTCTAGGAGTAGGCATCATACCAACGATATGATACTACAAAACAATTTGAACATACAACGTATTAAAACACACTACATAATGAAGTGAAACAAATTACAAAATTTAATTTAAAAAAATAAATCAAATAATACTTACAAACTCAGCCTCCCATGACTCCCTGCCACCCGATCCATAATGCAACGATCCCATGGTTGCCATCTAGATACGTCGCGTCTCTACATGCTGGCGACTTGTCATTTTCTCCGCTGCTCTCTTCTTGGACTCTTTCCACTGCTTGCGGTGGCAATTGGCTGGTTGGCCATATCCAGGGCACCCCTGCTCTTTTCTCCGCAATGACTCCTTGGCGCGTGTCATAAGGTGAGACCTCTTGTTATGAAGCGCATCTCTCACCTTTGACCGTCCCCAATCATCTAAGAATCATGAATTCTTGGGATTAGGGTACCTTTTTTTATGTACTGCCCGCAGCACCTCTTGCCACAAACCATTTTTTTGGTGCTTGAAGGGAATCATGCGATCTTTATATGTGGCATGCATGACACTCCTCAAGTAGGCTATCACTTCCCTCCCCTCAAAGTCATG
Organism: Lygodium microphyllum; assembly: GCF_053477565.2. Taxonomy (NCBI): domain Eukaryota; kingdom Viridiplantae; phylum Streptophyta; class Polypodiopsida; order Schizaeales; family Lygodiaceae; genus Lygodium; species Lygodium microphyllum. The sequence goes on along the minus strand of NC_141136.1, from coordinate 84,609,239 downwards.
CAAGATACCACCAATATCAGTGATAGAGTAGTACATTTATGGAGGCTCACATCTCTCATTTTCCGGTGAGGGTGATCGAGAGCCACCATCTAGGCAACCCTCACAAAGCCCTCAACCTCCTCGTCCTCCCGCACGACTCTCCGTCCTCCCTCGACATGCACTACCCTCTACCTCACTCAATACACATGCTTCTGTAGATGCACATGCTTCGGCCGATCCATGTACCTCAGCTGATCCGTGTGTAGGCAAAGATGTGATAGGTATCCCAGACATCACACTGAAAACCTCCTCTGCAGTGGGAGGGCGACCAAGATAATTGGTCATCTCCCCCATGAATTGCTCCTTGTTGAATGGGATGCTGGAGAATCCAGGATTGCATATCTACACAAGAAAAATCATATTACCCTATTCAGATAAAACATGTTACATGCAGCGTCTATATCTGCGTATCTACACGCGTCTATATCTACGTCTCTGTGGGCGTCTGTTAGCCCGTCTCTGTGGGCGTCTGTCAGCGCGTCTATTTTCGCGTCTATACCTGCGTCTACACTATCATCTGGACACGCTAACAGACGCGCATAGTCGGACCATTTCTTTTCAAACTTGCTTTAAAAACATGCAAAAAAACCTCCATAGTTGACAAGATCCAGCATGTGAAGAGAGAGACAAACAAACAGAGAAAGCAAACAAGATTGAGAGAGAGAAGAAAAACTCATCTTCTTTGCTTGTTCCAACGGGTGGCGGCTAGGTTGCAAGCTCCTTGTCCTCCTTCTCCCTTCCCTTGGTAAGTTGCTTAAATCTTCTTCTCTTCCTTGCTGTTTGGCTCTTGTTCTTTACTCTTTGGCTCTTCTTTCCTCCTGTCCTCTTTTTACTCTTATTTCCTTGCCTCATTGTCTTCATGAAGTGATAGATAGACACGAGTAGTGATGTGGAGCTCGAACTGCAGAAAACGCGCCAAAAATGGAGGAAAGCACAGGTTTGAAAAGAAAGCCACAACTTTTTTTAAATTTTTCTACACCTGCGTGGCGCGTTTGTAAGCACGTATAATTACGCGTGTATATGTGCAGATAATGCCTATTACACGCGCTTACAGACGCGCAGGAAAAATTTAGGGAATCAATGCATGAATTTAGGGAATCAATTGACTTATGTGGTGACATATATAACAAAGATTGAGGATAAGAGATAACACATTGGCAAGTCAATTGGCACATATGTAGTGACTTACTAGATCATCCCACTTACAATTGCATGCAAGTATCAATAGGTGGATAAAGCACGAATGGTTTTTAGCTAGAGAGAGATAATGCAATGAAGGTGTATACGAAAGAGATAAAGAAAAGCATATTATCCATCAATCAATCAAAGATATGTACATGAAGTGACTTGATATAGTAATTAAAGTATCGTCATTTTTAGGATGCTCCATTGACTTCTGTAAGTTCCTATAACCTTGAAGTAGAATATAGCCAACCACACTGTCCATGGAAGGAAAACTTGACCTCATCAAATTAACCAAGTTAATTTACTTATACATTTCATAGATAAGACATTTGTAGTTGGCTTGTTGGTATTAGTCACCAACAAGTGGACACACTGGCTAAAGATGATGAAAAGAGAACATGTGCACATTGGCTACATGTGGTCCACCTTATCTAAATTTATATGTGAGCTATAAGTGCACCTTGACATGATTGGAATAGCTTGCACATGCACAAGCCAACTGATTTACATCAATCTACTCATGCTATGAATTGGCATGCATGGCTAGGTTAAGTGCACAACAAATGAGACATGTGAGTGTATTGATCAGTTCTCTCTCTCTCTCTCTCTCTCTCTCTATATATATATATATATATATATATATTGCAAATGCACAAGTCAACCTTTGATCTATATATACATTCAATCATCATGCCCTATCCAATCACATTTGTATAGGGCATGATTGGATGTATATAGGGCATGAAATCACATATATATAATTAACTTTGAATGATTGGATGTATATTTGTAATACTCAGAAAGAAGTAAAGTTGGTAATGTATATCATGTCCTATGCATGTATATGTCCTATACATGTATATCATGTCATATATACATACATATATATATATATATATATATATATTGCAAATGCACAAGTCAACCTTTGATCTATATATACATCCAATCATCATGCCCTATCCAATCACATTTGTATAGGGCATGATTGATGTATATAGGGCATGAAATCACATATATATAATTAACTTTGAATGATTGGATGTATATTTGTAATACTCAGAAAGAAGTAAAGTTGGTAATGTATATCATGTCCTATGCATGTATATGTCCTATACATGTATATCATGTTGTATATACATGTATATCATGTCTGTATGATCCTATACATATATATCATGTCCTAGCGTATGATCCAAGTGTAATTATGTCGTATATACATCCAATCATGCCCTATTCAAACAAATACTAGCTGTTAAGAGGTTTGGTCATATTCAGGGACTTTATGAGAAATGAAAAATATGTGCGTTTATTTTCGCATCTATAAGCGCATTTACCAGTGCGGATATATAGACGTGTTTTTTATACTAGCGTGAATAGACGCGCTGATACATGCGCTTATAAACACACCCGATTTTTTGCGTGTACAGTGCACGTCTATAGGCCCTTTCTCTTGTAGTGTCCAATCATGCCCTATACATGCATACATGCCACATAGATGATTAGATGCACACAAGGCAATCAGGACTAGCATCTTAAAGTTGGAGTGGTTCGATAGAGAGAATTGGTGGAGACTCAAGGATACAAAAGGGATAGAGAAAGGCATATTATCCATCAATCAATCAAAGATATGTACATGAAGTGACTTGATATAGTAATTAGAGTATCGTCATTTTTAGGATGCTCCATTGACTTCAGCAAGTTCCCATAACAGTGATCTATTTTAGTCACCAACAAGTGGGCACACTGGCTAAAGATGATGAAAAGAGGACATGTGCACATTGGCTACATGTGGTCCACCTTATCTAAAATTATATGTGAGCTATAAGTGCACCTTGACATGATTGGAATAGCTTGCACATGCACAACCCAACTAATTTACATCAATCTACTCATGCTATGAATTGGCATGCATGTCTTGTTGTTGCTTTGATTGTATTGATTATGATGTATATTCCTTGAGAATAATGAGAATCAAGGGACTACGCTAAAAAGTGAGGGTACTCCCTTGAATCACTTATTAAGCTTTGATCTATAAGTTTATCCATGGCTAGGTTAAGTGCACAACAAATGAGACATGTGAGTGTATTGATTAGTTCTCTCTCTCTCTCTCTCCTATATATATATATATATATATATATATATATTGCACATGCACAAGTCAACCTTTGATCTATAAGTTTTAGCCATGGCTAGGTTTAGTGCACAACATATGTGACATGTGGACATGTGCACATATCGATCATTTCTCTCTCTCTCTCTCTATTGCACATGCACAAGTCAATTTATTTGCATCATTCTACTCATGCTATGAATTGGTATGCATGTCTTGCTTTTGCTTTGATTGTATTGATTGTGCTGCATATTTGTTGAGACTAATGAGAGTCAAGGGACTACCCTAAAAAGTTAGGATACTCTCTTAAATCACCAACTAACCTTTGATCTATAAGTTTATGCATGGCTAGGTTAAGTGCACAACAGATGCGACATGTGCATGTATCGATCACCTCTCTCTCTCTCTCACTCTCTCTCTTGCTCTCTCTCTCTCTCTCCCTCTCTCTCTCTCCCTCCCTCCCTCCCTCCCTCCCTCCCTCCCTCCCTCTCTCTCTCTCTCTCTCTCTCTCTCTCTCTCTCTCTCTCTCTCTATTGCACATGCATAAGTCAACCTTTGATCTATAAGCTAGGCATGGCTAGGTTAAGTGCACAATAGATGCAACATATGCATGTATCAATCACTTCTCTGATAACTATGTCATATATACATCCAATCATGTCCTATCCAATCACATTTGTATAGGGCATGATTGGATGTATATAGGGCATGAAATCACATATATATAATTAGCTTTGAATGATTGGATGTATATTTGTAATACTCAGAAAGAAGTAAAGTTGGTAATGTACATCATGTCTTATAATGCATGTATATCATGTCCTTATGATCCGGGTGTAGTTATGTCGTATATACATCCAATCATGCCCTATCCAATCATATTTGTATAGGGCATGATTGGATGTATATAGGGCATGAAATCAATTATATATAATTAGATTTGAATGATTGGATGTATATTTGTAATACTCAGAAAGAAGTGAAGTTGGTAATGTATTCAAACAAATACTAACTGTTAAGAGGTTTGGTCATATTTAGGGACTTTATAAGAAATGAAAAATATGTGTGCTTATTTTCGCATATATAGGCGCGTTTATAAACACGGATATATAGACATGTTCTGTATACTAGCGTAAATAGACGCTTTGATACACTTGTTTATAAACGCTTCCGCTTTTCCGCGTGTACAGTGCGCGTCTATAGGGCCTTTCTCTTGTAGTGCAATCAAACAACTAGTTTTGCTTGCACTTTTTGCTAATGTTAGCATCCGTACAGCCTACACATCCATTTTAGCCTGTGTTTTGGTACTTTTGCATCTCCTTCTGGCTGGGCGCTTACATCGTCAGGCCATTTTTGCTATTTTTGACTTTTTACAGCAATTTTTGTCTTATTTTGATCAGATTTTGGGTTATACTGCATGTGAACTCTTGCTTTTTGCTGTGTGTGCTCGTGGTTTGACTGCGTTCTCTCTCCCAATCCCTTCTTTGCACTATGTAGTCTACCCTATCAGAGGCACATCTTGTTGATAGGGTACTCTACAAGCTTCCTTGAGAGTTTGATGGAGTGGTGAATGCTTTACGGGCGTAGACATCTACGACTTCTGTCAGTTTTCTTCACATGTCCTCCATGCTACTTGAGAATGAGGCTACTTTGCGACTACAAGGGAGGCTTCTGTCACATTATGAAGGTTCAAGTGAGGCTCTTACAGCTTTAGAGAGGGGTACAAAGATGAAGAAGTTGAAGGCCCAGCGTTATCACTATAGCAAGAAATGTCATTTAAGGAAGGACTGCAAAGAGTTAGCGGCTTCCCAGAAGAAAAAGGATCAAAATACGACGGGGGATGGGAACTTCTCTGACGAGTCATTCACTGCCTCAGATTCCGATTCCGATCCTCCAGCCAAGGCAAACTCCAAGGCGTGGAAGGGATCCCTTTCTTTGGATCATGGGAAGGGCTTAGTGGCCCCTTTCTTAGCTACTTTCTAGTGGTGGTGATGTGGACATCTCTCATGACTCTCTAGTGCCAAAGAGGGAGTGTAAGAGAGTGGTGAGATGGGGCAGTCGTGCCTCATCTATATGTCTATATAGATGCACAAGATCCAGAGAGGGACATCCCTGACGCATTAATCGAAGTCTGGCAAGTACAAATCTTGGAGCTAGGATTGACATCCAAGTTCATGATGGGCTGGTTCCTTGACAGAGAGCGGGAGGTTTTTGTCAGGAGCCCACATGAGGGGACACTTTCATGGTTCTAGCCAAAGGCCGGGATTCCATGATCACATGTTTAGAGACATGTTTGGAAGATTGGTCTTATATGTCCTATGTGACATAGGTGACATAACACAAAGAGTAGCTATGATTCTTCTCTATTTGTAGGTGGTGCTGTTATGATCGGCATCAACGTCAAATACTCTCCGAGGCATCTTGGTGGTGGGATGGACACTCATTGCTTGGATATCCATGGTTCTTTTGGTGGCTCTATGTTGTATAGTTATGATTCCCCATCATTGTACTATTGTATTGTATCAGATCACCCCTGATCTGAGAGAGGGTGTTAGCGATTTAGTTAGCTCAGGTGTGAGTCAGTGCTGTAGAGGCTACAAAATTTTATGTAGTATTTATTTGGCATTTTTTGGTGCCCTTTTGGGGCTAGGGAGCATTTAATGCTGGTCGACCAACATTAAATGCTAGCCGACTACATTTATTTCTCTGCCCATTTTATGCCTATATATTGCTGGGCTCCTCCTCCTCTTTGTGTACTTTAGCCATCATTTGTGGATTCTTCTAGGGAGAGAGGAGTCGGTGCCAGGCCCCACAAAGCGAGTGACTCATTGTTGTGTGGTGTTGTCTCGTGTTCGATATGGATTCTGTTTCCTGAGCATACATCTGAGTTCTCATCTGTATTTGTGTTCATTCATTCATTCTTTCTCTTGTCTTGTGTTTCAATAGTTTATTTCAGCATGTTGTTTATGCTTCCATTGCTGCACCACTTTTGACATGTCTTACCACCACCTTTTCAAGTAGAGACTTAGCAATTGTTGTAGTTATTGCATATGGGACTGCATGTAACTTCACGATAGCTTCAATATCTATGTTCTAGCTAGAAAATTGATGGTTCCTTGGGCTTTATGATAGGCACATCCACAAGTGTTTAGCCATGTAGTGAGTATAACACATGTAAATTTCCTTAATAGACTTTTGCTAAAATTTCACCATCTTATTAATGTTGTGCATTGTGAGGCAATTTGTGGCTTTGAAGATGGGAATGCACCTTAGAATGTGGTTAAGGCAACTGGCCATGATGCTAGGAGGCATATTTCACGATGGATTCCGTGCCACGGTGGATTCCGTGAGGTTTTACGATGGATTCCGTAAACTTTGATGACCGGGGCTCATACACAAAGTGGATTCTTTGTGCGAGAAGTTGATGGGGACGCTTATCCTTTTCGGGCATTTCATTAATTTAGTGTGTATATGGGTGATTCCATAGTGGGTGATTCCACAAAATGCATATTAAATTAATAAACGTTTATGAGTTTAGAGTGCGCACTCGTAATAAATTAAGGTTAGGATTGATTTCTAACCAGTTGATTTATTTATGTAGCTGAAGACTGTTAGGTATTCACTTTTGTCCGTTTAATTGTATTATTTTACTAACGATTGTGAATGCTTCAGTTGATGTGTAGAGATAGCAGCAATGGTGGAGGAAAGCATTGAAGGATAGCGAGTATTCGAGTTATTACTTATATTTTGATGGGCGCATACCTTAGGCATGGCGCCTATATTTTGACACGCCTATTTATTGAGGTGCTAGATATTTGTTTATTATTTTGTATGCGCATGGGCACATGATTATGTTATTTATACTTGGACATTGTATTGGATATGCCTGACTCTTTGGGCGCCGCCCATTAGCTTTATTTCTATTTTGTGCCAAAGAAAACTCAAAAGCTAAAAGCTTGCTATTTTGTAATTTGGGCTATTATTTGAGCTTGAAGATGATTAATACATAAAGTACATGCTTTGTGGAGCGCTCACACAAGGCATGGGGGGAGATCGCACCCAATTGGTCTCTCATTCATGTCATGTATACTTTTTACCTTGAGTTTTGTGCAAAAAGTAGAGTTCTTTTGTTCTTGGGGACCTTCCGGCATTCACTACGTGAGTGTACAGCATCCGATCTGTGCACCAGTGGTATCAGAGCGAAGATAATATCAAGAGCTTCCAATCGCTACCCATCTTGTGCGAAGGCGGAGCTCCTGGAATGATCGAGCTCTACGATCAATCTCATCGCGAACGGTCGATACGTGTGGATTCCTAGCGATCAAGAACCTATGTTTCCATCCTCAGATTGCGAAGGACTGGCCTGCAAGAGTGGAGGACCACTCCTACATCCTCTCATACAAGTCGTGGAGTTACAGAGATAAGTCTCAAAAATTTAATATTCTTCAAAGCTTAATACTAAGCTTATAAAGCTTAAAGAATCTTTAAAGCTTCTCAAATTTCAAATCGGCACCTTAGAATATGTTTGCGGAATTCTCGGCGGCTGAAAAAATAGCCCTCCCCCTAAAATTCATCGTTTTCTACCATATAAGCTATAAGCTTAATCACTTAAGCTTCCAATCACACAAGTCACAAAAGTTTTGCAAGTCTTCAAAGTTCTCCAAGTTCAAATTCTGCAAGTCTGCTAAATCAACCAAGTTTTGCAAGTTCTGGTACTCTGCAAGTCACATAAGTCTGCAACTCTGCAAGTCAGACAAGTCACCTGAAGTCAAAACTGACTTCTGTTCAAAACTCATAGAAGGGCTGTTCCTACGCAGAAACTCCGAATTGCAAAGTTGTTCGTTGGAAGATACTGTTCATATACGCAGGTTTGCTGAACCATTTTCAGCACATGCAGAAGGTCAAAACACAGATTTTTCAAATATTACAAATCTAGCAATAGCCAAAGACGAAGATTGTGAAAGCCACATACAAAAATATATAAGCCTTTTACACCCGATCTTGAGCTACGCTCATCCCGCTAATTGGATTTTGAGAGTGTGAGGTCTTTTGAAGTTTTGCAGGATAACGGAATCACATATGGATGATTTAATGGCTGAAGGCAATCTTCCTGAACCTATGATGGAGCAAAAGCTGGATTTAATTATGATGCAGTTGGATGAAGAACGACGAGCTAGGCAAGCATTGCAAGTTCAATTGGCTAATTTACAAAGATCGACTACCAACAAAGAGGAACCTCAATCTGAAGACCTTATTCGACGTACCATCGACGTGACTCTCGAAGCTCAATCCATCCGCAAGGAAACAAAGATAAGTAAAAGAAATTTTGAATTCCATACTTTCAATGGCACCCGAGATGGAAAAACTGTTCTTGCATTCATCAGTCAGTTTGATGATTACTTTCATGAGGAAACATACACAGAAAAAGATAAAATCAAGTGTGTCACTAATCATTTAGTGGATAGAGCATCTCTTTGGTGGACCGTGGTTCGTAAGAGTATAGATTGTCCCACTACCTGGGAGAATTTCAAGAAGAAGTTTATGCAGAATTTCCTCCCTCCACAATTTCATGAAAAATCCATAAAGCAATGGGACCTTCTTTAGCAACGAGATCGTGAGCCTATTCCTCAGTACACCGAGCGCTTTTGGAATGCATTACTCCACTTGCGCATGCTTGAAGACGTACCTAAAGCGACACACAAGCACAAGTATATGTCTAGATTACTTGGGCATTACTACGCTGAAGTTAATGTGTTCAAGCCTGCAACTCTTGAAGACGCAATTTCTTTAGCTCATGACACTGAAGACAAGCTTCAAGGAAGAGACAAGCGTCCACAGCAATTCCAAACCAATGGTAACTATGGATCTAAGCAATTCAACTCAAATTTTAGAAGATTTAATCAAGGTCGTTTTCCTTCATCATCTTTCCGTAAGACTTGGGCAAAACCACCTACTTTACCATCGAATACCAATCACAACCCCAAGCCCATTCCACAGCCGAATCCTAATATTCCTAGACTTCCTGCCATTGCAAAGAATGTAACCAAAGCCAAACCTATAGTGTGTTCTAAATGCCACTAACTTGGACATCTAGCAGCAAATTGCCATTCGAAGAAGCCACCTGTCCATATCAACTACCTTGGAGCAATGGAAGATGAAGAACATGAAGAAATGTCTGATTTCACGGAAGATGAAGACGACATTACCACTCCTTCGGATACTTTACCAGGTATGCGAGCTCCACATTCTTTATTGACAATGAAATGTTTAGTGCATGGAAAGGAAAATATTATTTTGCATGATGATGGTAGTACTCATGATTTTATTTCTGTAAAGTTAGTGAAAGAATTAGAATTACAGATTGTACCTACGCATTATCGCATTAAAGCTGCATTCTTAGGCACAAGGTATAATGGAGCACAAGAAGTGCATGACTTAGAAATTCAAATTGGTGAATACACTGAAAGAAGAAATTTTCTAGTTGTACCATTACAGTCCAGTGATATTATCTTAGGTATACCTTGGCATCATCAGCATAACCCTGATATAGATTATTCCACGCATTCAATTAATATTCAATTTCAAGAAAAACATATTACATTGTATGGTATGCATGCATCTAATGCTTTTCCATTGCTTTCTCATACTCAAGCTAAATGTGCATTACGCAAAAGTAGTAAATCTTATCTCATTTGGGTGAATGAACTGCAAGTTAAAGAAAACCATATGCACCCTAGGCATAAAGAATTTCTTGCACAATTTAAAGACTGTTTTGCAGAAGATCTACCACCTGGTTTACCTCCTTCACGTCCAGAAGACCATAAAATAGATTTGATTCCTGGTACATAACCACCTTGTAAAGCACCATATAGGTATAACCAGATAGAGAAAAAATAAATTCAAAATCAAGTTGAGGAATTACTAAATAGAGGATTGATTAGACCTAGTAGTTCTCCATTTGGTGCACCTGTTTTGTTAGTAAAGAAGAAAAATAATACCTATCGTATGTGCATTGACTATTGTGCTTTAAATAAGATCACTGTAAAGAATAGATATCCAATTCCTAGAGTCGATGACCTTATAGATAAACTGCAAGGTTCTGCTATATTTAGTAAAATAGACCTTAAATCTGGTTATCATCATGTAAGATTAGATAAGTCTGACATATTCAAGACTGCATTTAGGACACAATTTGGTCATTATGAATTTTTAGTGATGCCTTTCGGATTGACTAATGCACCTACTACATTTAGTAGAATGATGAATCGTATATTTTTGAAATATCAGCATTGTGTTATTGTATTCTTTGATGATATTTTGGTGTTTAGTCAAAATGAGAAAGAACATTTTGAACATTTGTCTTTGGTTTTCAAGTTATTAAAAGATAATCAACTATATGCTAATCCAGAAAAGAGTGAGTTCTTTAAAACAGAAATTGAATATTTAGGTCATATCGTATCATCAGATGGTATTAAGGTTGACCCTAAGAAAATAGAAGTAATATTGAACTGGCCTATACCTAAAAATATGCATGAGTTACGATCATTCCTAGGTCTTGCTAGTTTTTACAGGAAGTTTGTGTGTAATTTTTCATTACTTGCTTTGCCTTTGACTAAACTTTTAAAGAAAGGTATTGTTTATCATTGGTCCAATAATCAACAGAAATCCTTTGACTTATTGAAACATGCATTAACCCATGCTCCTATATTACAATTGTCTGATTTTAATAGACCATTCTTTTTAGTAGTGATTGATGCTAGCAGATCTGGAATAGGAGCCGTACTTATGCAGGACAATCATCCTATAGCCTATTCTAGTTGTAAACTGAAACCCTCCGAACTTAAATATTCCACATATGACAAAGAATTATTAGCTGTAGTACAAGCTTTAAGACAATGGAAACACTACTTAATGGGTTCTGAGTTTATGATTAAGACCGATCAACAAAGTATTAGACATTTACTTAGCCAACCCCAAATATCTGACAGACATATCAAATGGGCAGCCTTTATTCAGAGTTTTCACTAACCATGCTATATTTTTGAAAACTGTTTTCACTAACCATGGATTCTATATTTTGTAACAACTTTTGGATTACTTTGTTTGCTAACCTAGGAACAAAAATTGATTTCTCATCTGCATTTCATCCTAAAACTAATGGACAAATAGAAGCCACTAACAGTACTATTCTAGATCTTTTACGTGCTTACACAATTTCTAAACCACAGACATGGGATACACATTTGCATTTACTGCAGTTTGCATATAATAATACACCACACACATCTACAAAGAAAGCACCGTTTGAAGTGATTTATGGTTATAGATTGTCTACACCTGTTGCATCTTTATCAAATAGAATTCACAGTGCTGATGATATTGCTAGTATGCACGCTACTATTTTTTATGAGGTTAAAGACATGATTGCCAAAGCCCAGCAATCATATACCAAACAAGCCAATAAGAAAAGACAAGCAATGAATTTCAAAGTTGATGATTATGTTTGGTTGAGAATAGAAAAACGTAGATTACAAAATGTAGATAGACACCCAGTTGTCAAATTAGCTTCTAGATTCTATGGACCATTTAAGATCATTCACAAAATTAATGACAATGTATTCAAGTTAGAATTACCACCTCACTGGAAAACTCACAACACATTTCACATTAGTTTATTACGACCCTTTAGAGGCCAATTACCTGTACACCTTGTTTATGAAAACCCATCTTTGTTAGAGGAAGAGACTAAAATTCTTGAACCTGAAGTTATCATAGATATTGACTTTATGACCACTAGAAGTGGCCGAAGATATTCTAGATATCTAGTCAAGTTTAAGAACCATCCTGTAGAAGAAGCCCAATGGATGCACGCTAGAGACTTAAATGCTTTCCCCACTTTGCTAGCTCCACATTGAGCTAATAGCAATTGAGGTCAATTGCTATCCCACCCCGGGGGTATGATGCCAGGAGGCATATTTCACAGTGGATTCCGTGCCACGGTGGATTCTGTGAGGTTTTATGGTGGATTCCGTAAACTTTGATGACCGGGGCTCATACACAAAGTGGATTCTTTGTGCGAGAAGTTGATAGGGACGCTTATCCTTTTTGGGCGTTTCATTAATTTAGTGTGTACATGGGTGATTACATAGCAGGTGATTCCACAAAATGCATATTAAATTAATAAACGTTTATGAGTTTAGAGTGCGCACTTGTAATAAATTAAGGTTAGGATTGATTTCTAACCAGTTGATTTATTTATGTAGTTGAAGACTGCAAGATATTCACTTTTGTCAGTTTAATTGTATTATTTTACTAATGATTGTGAATGCTTCAATTTATGTGTAGAGATAGCAGCAGTGGCGGAGGAAAGCATTGAAGGATAGCGAGTATTCGAGTTATTACTTATATTTTGATGGGCGCATACCTTAGGCATGGCACCTATATTTTTTTGGGCCTATTTATTGAGGCATTTGATATTTGCTTATTATTTTGTATGCGCATGGGCACACGATTATGTTATTTGTACTTGGACGTTGTATTGGGTACGCCTGACTCATTGGGCGCCGCCCATTAGCTTTATTTCTATTTTGTGCTAAAGCAAACTCAAAAGCTAAAAGCTTGCTATTTTGTAATTTGGGCTATTATTTGAGCTTGAAGATGATTAATACATAAAATACATGCTTTGTGGAGCGCTCACACAAGGCATGGGGGGAGATTGCACCCAATTGGTCTCTTGTTCATGTCGTGCATGCTTTTTACCTTGAGTTTTGTGCAAAAATTAGAGTTCTTTTGTTCTTGGGGACCTTCCGACATTCACTACGCGAGCGTACAGCATCCGATCTGTGTACCAGGCCAAGGTAGTTTATGCTCTAGGACAATGCACTGACAAATGAGCATGAGATCAGCAAGGTGGTCAAGATTTTGCTTTTGGACATATATACTTTGCATTCTATGCTATGTAAGTTCCTTTTACTTCTAACCAGTTTAAAGTTGACTTGATGGTTATTTTTCTTTTGCTGCAAGGGTTGAAGGTGATTGAGTCATCAATGGAGAACCTAGAAACAGGAGCATGGTAGACCTTTGGAACTGCTTTGAAAGGCAGGGTGAATTTCATTCAAAAGTGAGCACTTAAAGAGCTTTTTTTTGTTTTGGGTTGGGGTGTGGGGGTTGGGATTTGGCAGTGGCAAGCTATTTTTATAGACTTTTGATGCGAGCGACAGAATTTTGAGAATAAAGAAGAATGATTTTGTGGCTTGGATAATTTGATCTTTGTGCAGAATAGAGCAATCAATTGAGAACTTTGTTGAGACATTTCAATAGCAAAAAAGCTTCTCTTACAATGCTGGAACTCTTGCCCCAATATTGCTTGAGGTGCTTTTCTGACACATATTTTACAGCTCTAAGCACTGCCAGGATAAATTAAAATTACTCCTAAGGGTTAACTTGTGAGTTGCATGTAAAATGTGATAAATCAGATTGGGTCTTAACACTAGTTTATCCTTATGGGATGTATTGAATGGTGGGTCTTAACAGAATAGGGCAGGCTAATAGGTTGTAGGGTCTGCTAGTCTACATCTCAATCTTTTTCTTGTACAATTATTGGTTTCAATCATGTTTAAGTCTAGCTTTACCAATATGATATGGTGTTTTTTGAGTCTCTATTTGCTGATGAAAAACTATAGGTTTACTATAACTATGGGTGGCTTGGCGACGAGTGAGGGGGTGCAAAAGAAAATAGATTGGCTTAAGGCTATAAGGGTTGAAGGAGTCCATGTAAGTTATTCTCTCATTAACAACTTTAGCTCTTAAAGGGTGTAGTTAGCCTCATCCTTACGTGTATGGGTACTGGCCAAATATTTATCACTTGTATGGATAAGATTGAAAACCATCTCCTATACAATAACTATTTATTAAAAAAACTGAGGGTTCATGGAACACATAGTTTATAGGCGGTTGTCAAAATGGGATATTGAATGGACAAGGCCTCATGAATGAATAATGCCCAATCAATTATGTCAATTGTTGGTGGGGTTGGGAAGTGAGGACTATATGGCAATTGTGGAGCAGTGTGTTCCTTCTACCTCTGGCCTTGTCATATCTCCCTAACCCTCGTTGTTCCAGAATGCAACAATTCTCCTTACTATAGAAAGTCATTTGAATTTGATGACAGTATACTACCATGTTGTAGAGCCTTGATGTGAGTGATTTGTTATTAGATCATTACCTTATCCCAACTTGAAAAAGATTAGAGATGGCAGCCAATTAAGAGTAAGCCACAAAAAACTCCAAAACCTCTAATTTTTTTCATTTTTGAGACTTTGTAGAACTATGGCATACACAAATTATGAGACTTGGAATGGCTATAAGCCAATTCTATCCCAAGTAAGAGTTTATGGTGGTATGGTATATGCTTTAATGCAATAGCCACTTTCACAAAAGCTACAAGATATACATGTCAAATGCACTTTCATTGGATATAGTGCAAAAAATAAAGGGTAATGTTTCTTCCAACCCTTCATGAAAAGATCTTTGTGAGTATAGATGTGATCTTTGCTAAAAATGCAAGTTAGCCCTTTATGAATTGCAAAAAAGAGTCAATTGTGACCGCCATGGACATGTTTGATAGTTTGTTACCTTTGTGTCAACAAGGAGTGCCTGATTTAGTAGCATTTACATGTTGACAAGGAGCTTGGTTTTCAACCCATTGATCAAGGCACTACCGAGGATGTAGTAGCTAATAAGAAGGCTACTATGTGGGGGAGGCAAAAACCATCCCTAGATGGTTGTTGAATACATTATGGGACAAAAAACAGTCGATTGCTCCACTTCTCAATATTAGAATTAGGGAAGTTGCTTGCCACACATACTTTATTTCCTGCTACTTGTAATGAAGAACCGCTCGTTGGACTCATAGAGTGAGCATTGGGTGGCATCTATGTAGTTGGAGTTGGACTCCACATATTAGAATGGTAGTTGTTAGTCATGTGACTCCCGTCCTCTTAGCAGTATGCTGTAGGCACAATGTAAAACACAAATTTGATGGAATCTCTTGGTAATTATTATACTTAGTAGGGGCTAACTATTACAAAGACTAGTTCTAATTGTCTACTTTAATACAAGAGGAACATATACACCATGACATTATCATTGCCATCAGCTTCTTTGCCTATTGTAATCATCGGGGACGTAAGTGGAAATGTGATAGTGCAGTTGTTTATTATGCTTGAGTACTCCAACATGCAATAGTTAAGCTAGGATAGGCAAATTCCCTATCAATTCCCTAGTGAAAATTATACATAAGTAGGGAAAGTAAATAATAGGGAAAATGGAACATTTCTTAGTTAGAGAAACTAGGGAATTGCATATGGAATTTCCATAGGGAAAATTCCCTACATAGGGGATTCTTCCTATGTGGAAATTTCATATGTGATTCCCTAGTTTCTCTAACTAGGAAATGTTCCACTTTTCCTATTATTTACTTTCCCTACTTATGTGTATTTTTAACTAGGGAATTGATAGGGAATTCCCTTTGTTTTTCCTATGTAGGAAACGATTAAAAGTTCCTTGTGTGTAAGTAGGAGTATTTTCTTTATAGGTATTTTCTTCAAGGTGTTTCATGATAGATTTGGCTCTCTCCAAGCTCCTTACAATTATAGACAGAAGTCCTAAACCATTCTTAGACCTACCAAAAAGAACCTCATTTCTAGCATTCTAAATATGATGTAAAATGGTCGAACAAACTTGCCATGATCCTCTAGTAACATAGCTTGTTTGACAAAAAATCTAGTCATCATGCCAATTGGATGCATAGGCTAGAGAAGCTTAGACCACACATTATTAACTTTAAGAAAAGACAAAAAAGGGTATATTAAATCTTCTCCTTACATTTTCATAGACAATACATCATGGAGATGAGTTAACACTATAGTTGTATGGAGATGAGTTAACACTATAGCTGTATCCTTAGAGAGAGTTAATTTATTAGCAATTTCTAGAGAAAGATACTAAGTGTAGCAAAGGAGTGGCCTCAAGGAGGATGACTCATAAATATCTTGGAATATCAAATGGATTTAGAGGAAGTGTTTTTTATTTTTATTTTTTTTCACACTTATGTAAGGTGCCTTATAAAAAGATTACTCACAAATTGAATAGAAAATGGATGGGCTTTATTGAGTGAAAATCCATAGATAAGAGTAATTTCAAATAGACCTTGAACCTTGGGGAAGTTACTATATGTATATCCTTTACATCATGTGTGTTAAAGGCCTATTTATAAATATCCTTACATGTGATTTTAAAGGAAAAGATCGTAATGTTGATCCTTCACTTTGGACTTTCCCCATTGACTCAATTCGGATGTTACCAGTGCAGATGATATGTCTCTTCATATGCAAAATTTGTTTAACATTTAGCAGCCTACAAAAGCTAAAAGGGCATATTGAGCAAAAGGTGGTTATATTTTGTAGGCTTTAGCTGACAAAGAAAATATATTTTGCATGAGTGAGAATGTATTTTCAGTAGACATGGAAGTCCTGGATCCCTTTTGAAACACTCAAATAATGTATACTAATCCAGATAGCAACCAAGCTGTACTTCCAGAAGTCAAAAGTACTTCACAAGCATGATATGTTTATGGTAAGAATAAGATGTCTATTACCAGTGAAGACAAGGAGGAAGTGAGCCTTATGGAAGTAGAGGATGATCCTATAGACAAGAGTACTGGTGCTTCATGGCAATGTACAAAGTGGATTCATTCTATGGTGAAGCTATTGCTCAATGCCATACTTTTTGCAGGGGAGTATGGACTTGAAATTGTTCATGGTAATAAGAGAAAGCATGGCTATTTAATCCAAAAGAAAGGAAAATGGAAACTACTTTTCCATTTTATGATGCAAAGAGGATTCTGTGAGTCACCAAAGCAATGCGAGGATAAGATTTAATGACCTTATGTTGGGAAAGAGCACAATGCCTTGATTGCCCACTCTATTGTTGAGAAACCATGTTTTCTTTATGAAATAGAAACTATATCTTCAAAGGTAAAGGAAGATGTGAAAAGAATTCTCACCTCAAAATAACTCTTTTCCAAAGAAATGTGTGAATATTTTAATGGCTGCAACATAAGTCCAATAGGCTTAGATTTCCAACCATTTGTATACCATTGACTTTCAAGCAAGAGCCAAGATAGTTTCTTGGATAATGAGGTGGAAGACTATAATGAAGATGAAGAGATAGAAGAGCAGCATGAAGATGGAGGGGCTATTCATGGAGGATGTGATAGCTATTTTGTTTCCCACAAGAATCACAACCAAACCTTAAGAATGCCTAAAGAAAAAAATAGCTTAGTGTCACTGCACACACACACTTTGCAACTTGAATCCTCGACTGGTAAACCTACCTTACTAGTAGAGCCTTGCACCATGATGACTACAGAAAGAAGATTGATGAGAACACACATAGTAGATCTTGAAAAAGAGAAGCTTGCACTTAATCTCAAGCTTTAGAGCTTGAGAAGTAACACTTTAAATGAAAAAGTCCAAGCAGCATGAAAGAGAGAGAGTGTGTGTGAGAAATAAGAAGAATGACAATTGTTGGGTGATGTCACAATGATGCAAGGTGACCACACTGAATAAGAAGGATGTAACCTTATGGAAGAACAACTACTAGTAAGAGGTTGCTTGTTGAGCTTGTGCTTTGGGTGGCCGTCAGCTTCTAGTGGCATTGGAGCTTATGGTGGCATGAGTGAAGCTAGATCACTAGCATCAATCTCATCGACTTGATACACCCAGCATACAAAATAGTCATTGCCATCGATAATATGGCAACGAGTGCGAGTAGGATGCCGTCATGGCTGATGCTCATCCTCTCCATCATGGTAGTGAGTTACTTCCAAGCATGCCAAGCCGTATAATTGATTGCCTCTAATTGCATCAACCAATCTGATGCCTGCATTAGTGACGCGGACAAGACGACGACTTCCTAAAATAAAGGATGTTGATATGTCTGTTCGGAGATTCAAATTTTGGCACAGCTATGACGGCATTCAGAACATTGTGATGATGGAATTGATAAGAAGGATGGCGAAAGCTATTTGATTATAGGTTTAAACATTTATGTTTTATCCTTAAGAAAAAGCTAAGGTTTGAAAAGCCTGAGGATTTTATAAAAAAGCTAAAAGCACAACGTGTGAAGATGGAAGAAGAAAAACTATATAATGGGGACACGATGAGAGCCTTAGGGCAATTAATTCAAGGGAGAGAGGTTAGAGGTTGAGCTTTAATCCCTCGCCTTCTTGAATATCTCACTTCAAATTCATGAGTTTAGGCTTGAGGTGGAGCTTGTATCCCTCACCTTCTTCAAAGTTTGCCATCGAATTCAAGAGTGAAGGCTTGAGGTCGGAGCTTCAAGCCCCTCGCCTACATTGAAAGTTCTGTCGCGAGTGATTTATGAATATTGGCTTGAGTTGAGCTTTAAGCTTCTTGCCTACTTTTGAAGATTGTCATCAAGTTCCATGACATGGCTTCTAAGTTGAGCTATGAACTTCTTGCCCTCTTCAAAATTCTCATCATCAATTCTACAAGAGTGGGTTGAGTTTGAGCTTGGTGCTCCTCACCTTCCTCGGAATTCTTCTCTTAAAATCTAACAATCCATCTTCTTCTCTTATCTCTTAGTTCTAAATCTATGAACATGAAACTTGCTCAAAATTCTTCTGGATAAGTTCTATTTCATTGAATTCTTCCATCTCAAAGCGTCCTTACGATGAGCAACTTTCACAAACCCTCATGCTGCGAATCTTGTGCAACATGAAGCTAGTCAAGACTATTGTATAGAAGAGAAGCACCGCGCTTGATTTAAGGAATGGTTTACTTAGTTTTGACTTTATTGTTGTAATAACTAGGGCCAAAGCCTTTTTGGTCAGTGTATATGCTCTATCTATTGGTCACCGTTGCTTCTCGAGTGACTCATATGACTACACTGATGTAAACAGAGGTTTCCACATGTCTTGTATTGCTCTAGAATGCCTTTTGACCTTTGATCAAGCTCTATCTTGGTTGGAATTTGATTGAAATTGGTCTATAGTGGCATGCTTTGTGACAGTCATTATGCCTATGGTCTATGCTTGACCCTTCAATACATGCTTTGATACATATGTTAGAAATGCATGCTAGCTATATTGTTTGTATTTGGTTGCCACTTGGAACTTAATGTGGGCTTTTATTTTCATACTTCAAATCTCTTGGATGCTTATTTGGGTTTTGAATTCTTCCATCTCAAAGCGTCCTTACGATGAGCAACTTTCACAAACCCTCATGCTGCGAATCTCGTGCAACATGAAGCTAGTCAAGACTATTGTATAGAAGAGAAGCACCGTGCTTGATTTAAGGAATGATTTACTTAGTTTTGACTTTATTGTTGTAATAACTAGGGCCAAAGCCTTTTTGGTCAGTGTATATGCTCTATCTATTGGTCACCGTTGCTTCTCGAGTGACTCATATGACTACACCGATGTAAACAGAGGTTTCCACATGTCTTGTATTGCTCTAGAATGCCTTTTGACCTTTAATCAAGCTCTATCTTGGTTGGCATTTGATTGAAATTGGTCTATAGTGGCATGCTTTGTGACTGTCATTATGCCTATGGTCTATGCTTGACCCTTCAATACATGCTTTGATACATATGTTAGAAATGCATGCTAGCTATATTGTTAGTATTTGATTGCCACTTGGAACTTAATGTGGGCTTTTATTTTCATACTTTGAATCTCTTGGATGCTTATTTGGGTTCTAAGAGATTTGACATTAACTGTTACATGATGTATTGGATGTTATGGGTGATGAACGGATCCCTAAAATAATGTGATATGTGAATGCAACCAATTTAATGCAAGTCTAACTTCCCTCTTCATTCAGTCTTCTTGGCCCAATGTGGCTCTAAGGTACAAATTATGGCCACCCTCTTGGTCTGCTCAGGGTTTCTATTGGGCATGGTTAGCGGTTGCAATCACTCCTAGACTGCCAAGTGCCAAGTCTTTCAGAGAATCTGCTCTTTGTCCTATCTACTTGCTCGGAAGCGCCCTAGGGTGTCCTATGGCTAGGGTTTTCCCTATTGGATTTGATTAGGTTAAAAATTGGGTTCGGTTCATCTGTCTGATTTTGCTAGTTTTTTCTATCTGATTCCTATAATCGAGCGTTTGATTTTTTACTATCATCCTGAAGGAAGTGCCATCAATTCAAGCCATCCAAGTAAGAGGATTTGAAGAAACAATTGAAGTTGGAGAGAGCAAGAAGAGAGAATTGAAGTCCATGCCTATTCCATAGCCATTACCATGTCTTCTCCTTCTACCTCCATTTTGTATCCTTTCTCTTCTCTTCTCTCTTAGTCATCAACATAAAACCATGGAAGCTAAGCTCGTATGTTTGGACTTAATCAAGATTAAGTCTTAAAAGAGTTACAAGTGGCTATTTCCATGGCAACAATGCAATTGACCAACTGATTTCTTGGGAGAGGGAAAATGATGAGCTCACCATTGGGAACGATTGGATAGACTCTCCTTGGCTGGACTACAAAGGACACGGCTTCCAAAGACGCAATTACGAATCTCGTACTTTACGTAAGTGCCTTAACTTGTTTAACATTAAAAAAATAATTTTACATAAATATTTCTTTAGTTTGGAATTTTTACAAAATGTCTTTGAATCTCAATTTCAACTCTAGATAGTTTTTAGAATTTATGTAGGTCTTATTTTTATTTTAAAAATTAAAAAACTGTTAAAGATGTTTTAAAATGACTTAAAAATGACACAAATAATTTTTTATAAACTGGTTGATTGAAAATTTATAAGTTATGATATTTTTTATATAAAGGTTATGACTCACAATATTAACTGAATTTTTATCACAAATTTTAAAGATGGTTTATATATATATTTAAAAATTCTAAAATAGTTATTTTTAAAGCAAAATAGTAGTTTACATTTAAATAAAAAATGTTCTCTATCAATAAAAATATGGATCTTTACATGAAAAGCTGAAAAGACAATTCCTGATTACTGATGAATTTTTGTAAGCTTTAAGATGAAAAGAAACATCAGTTTAATTATATTTTACTGAAAGAACATTTACATGAACATGGTGTTTTTATTTTAAGTAAATAAAACGATACGTGGTGTACTATTCAATAACACAGGGATGGGTGAAAAATGAGAGATGCAATAGTATTTTATGATATTTTCTGATGATAAGAAAATTATAACCTTAAATTTAGTTTACAAATATAAAAAACGTAATAAAATAATTATTTGATGGCATGAGGGAAAGCCTCAACATCAATATTTAAGATCTAGAACGTTAGATGCTTTGATTTGAATGTTTGCTGTTATTTAGTAAATAAAATGAATTAATTTTTAATCAGTTGGAGAAGAGGAATATAAAAGGAAATTTAAATGGGGGTATTCAAATAGATGCAAGGGATCTACACCATGAAACAAACTTCTTAAAGTCAAACATCAAAGATTCTTGGATAAACCACCACTAGTATGGCAGGAAAAATTTATAAGAAGCCGCTCTTGAAAGATGGAGGGAAACTGTAGTTATCCTAGGTTAGCGTTTTAGTACCCAATATAAAGACCTAGCTGAAAAAGGTTGAAAAGAAACGAAGTGTGAGATTAAATATGTTTACTGGAGTTTAGATATCTATAGTTGGACTACTACAAACGAGTGTCGTAACTATTGAGGAAGGCTACTACAAATCATAGAAATTAGTTATCATTATCACCTATTCAGTGCAACAACTCCCAGGAGTTGGCTTGACATCCGGGTTAAAAGTGGCTTGGTCTTTGGCCAGTCATTTTTTGGTGCGTTTGCCGGGAGCCAAGTGCGCTCGAACGGGTGATCAATCTTTCTAGGGTATTTAAATCCTAGGTGTTATTAATGAGTGAATACACAGTCTCTTTTCTAAGGGACTATTTTCCTTATTTGCCCCAGGAGTGCCAAAAAAGAGTGCTATATTGGGCGAGAGATACAGAGTTAGTAGAGGGAGGTGAATATTTTGGCCCTAAATTAACTGTGGACGTAGAGCAATTATCCTCTTGGAGTTGGGGTTACAACGATTGTGCACAAACCATAGTTCTACTAGCAACACATTTTAGGCTAATAGAGGCAGTAGAGATAAATACAATTAGTGTATCGTACCACTTCGATTGGTATTATCGCAGCTCTTACCGAACCTTTAGAAGAGTGGTCTGGGATGATGTGCTGCCCTGGATACGTGTGTCTAGAGGTTTAAAAATTACTTTTGATACAAAAGACGTTAGAGAGGTTGTTGAAATCTTAGGCTTAATCCCCAAGCAAGAAGAAAAGTTGCCTTATGGGGAAATAGACCCAGAGTTGCCGACTATATTGAATCTTCTAAGTGCGCATACAAGCGAAAACCTAATTTTATAGCTTCAAATAAACCGTGCGTAATTTTGGAGTATGACAGTAAGAGTTAGTTTAGTAATCGTGGATGAATTCAGAAGAGAGACGGAGGCAGCAAAACGAAGCTAGAGATCAACGAGCTAGAGAACGAGCGGCGCAACAAGAGGCTTGGTTATTAGAAAGGCTTGAGAGGGTCAATGCATTACTGAACTTAGGGATAGACACTGTGTCTAATTCAAACGTAGAATCCTTAGAGCCTAACATATCATTTGATAGAACACCATCAAAGGAAAGTGAAGCAGCTTCATACCAGTGGGATCGAGTGGTTTCAAGCACTGATAGTGCCACTGAGATAAAGAGTACACAAAGTGAGAGCGTGGAAAGTGAAGCTAATGCCACTATAGGGAGTAATGAATCTACAGTTAGTTCGAATTTAGAATCTACTTTTGGGTTAAATTACTTATTTAATGCACCAAAAGAACCCTTGTGGATTGATAGAGTGACAGATCTGGGATTACATTCTTTGTTTCGTATTCCCCGTCAAAGAGAGCAATCAAGAGCCGTATATGACTTTGGACTAAGGTCCTTATTCAGAGAATCCAAGGGACCCATGTGGTCTGACTCTATTTCAGATTTTGGACTAGGAAGACTATTTAAGGAAACAATGGCTCGAAACCCAGTCAGATTAGCTGACTTTACGCAATTTGGGGGACTCTGGGATGAAGATCCCGATGCCCATTCGCAAAGATTTGAGGTTACCTGTGTTGCCAACGAGATAATAGACGATGACCAAAAACTTCATATTTTCTCTGCAACATTAAAAGATGAAGCAACGAGGTGGTATGGGAACCTGGATGCTCAACATAAAGGAACCTATGCTGCCTTATCAAGAGCTTTTCTCGAAAAATTTAGGTGACAAGGTTTTCAAGATAGATTGGCTCTGCAATTGGATTATTTATCCCAAGGGGCAGCTCAAAGTGTCGAACATTACATTGAGCGTATGGAGACAATTATACGAAAGATGAATCCAGCTCCTAACGATCCCATGCAAAAGCGTAAATTTATTGATGGGTTTAATCCTGAAGTTCATCAGCATGTTAGTTTACAACGACCAGCCACACTAGCAGATGCTAAAACACATGCCAGATGGTGGGAAGAAGTGCAGCTTAGTCAACAACAACGGAGGGATTTATTCAGAGAACCTCGGATGGAATATTCGAGCACTTCAGGCGGGGTACCTAAGAACGTGTCTTATGTGACCGTTGCCTTAAATCCATCGGCAACTACAAATTCCAATGTATCAAGTGTACCTTTAAATCCGTACACTTCAATTCCAGCCTTTATGATGCAGACAGGGATGCCCTCTATGCCTCAACCTCAGTCCCCTCTTGATGAAGCAAAAGTAGCACCCTTGAAAGAAATTTATTCAATAACAACACGAGGTTCTAATGCGCAACAGCCTTCGAGCAGCTCGACCTTAAACCCACCTAGATCAAATATCTGGTGTGGTAAGTATCATGGTTATGGCCATGTGGCTACTGAATGTCCGACGCCTTTGCGATTAATGCCTGATCATCCTCCATTTTGTACTTTTTGTCTAAAAACAGGTCATTTAGAAACAAATTGTTGGCACAAGATCGGCCAACAACAACAACAAGATCGTTCGATGCAAACAAATTACAATTACATGGATCGTAATAATACTACTTATGAGATCGGGCCACCCAATCAACCTTTCAGGCCCCGTGGATTGCCTACCCAAGGCAGACCTCCAGTGCCACGAAACAATTATAATAGTGATGGAAACCGAGGAAGAAATTCTCCTTTTAGGAGAAACGAATGTAACTTTCATAACCCAATGGGCCAGAGTGGACAATAAAGGCCTAGAGGACCAATAATTTGTTATCAATGCCAACAAGAAGGTCATATAGCTACTTATTGTCCAAATGCACGGAAAAATCAGGACTATACTCCCCTTTGTAGGAGGTGTAGCGGTGAAGGGCATCATGAAGAGAATTGCCCTAAGCGAGAGGATAATAAAAATAATGATAGGGGTAAACAAGTTTCTAATGAACCCTCAACCTCATCCGCAGATTTAGTTGAAGTAGAAACAACAAGGCAAGAGATTGGGTTTAGGTCTAAATTCATACCACGTAGGGTGACCTTTAAGGCTGACCCCATGATTAGTGTTGTTACTAGAGTACAAAAGCAACAACAAAAGGAGCATGGTCTAGAGGAAGGAAGTCCCCAATCAAAAGAAGCCGTGAAGGATAAATCTAAGGACATAGATCCTAACATAGAGCTACCTGAATCGGATTCTCCTCAGCAGTCTTCAAACCATCCGTTATTGCCCGTGCCTCTAGCAAATCCTAATATTCAGTTGGGGGTGGCTCCTTTTCTTGAAAGACTTGTACCTCCAAAAGAAGGGAGTAAAGAGCAAGCGGAAACAGTGAATAAGGCCTATGATCTTTGGGCAACATTGGAGGAAATAAACTTAACAATTAATCTTAGGCAGCTGCTTGAAGTAGCGCCTATATATCGAAGGCAGCTTTATCATAAGCTAGTTTGACGTAGGAGGAAAAGGATTGAGACTAACGCTTCTAAAGTAATTGCAAATGCATCCAAAAGGAGAACGACTAACGAAGTAAAAATAGTAGATTTATTTGTGGATCTAGGAGCACCAGTTATAGACACTACCATTAATGGACATTTGCTGAGTGAAGTACAATTGGATGGTGGTTCAGGAGTCAATTTAATGACAGACCAAACGATGCAAGAATGAGGTTTGAAGAATTTAGAAACTACTCATATAGTTTTACGAATGGATGTTCAAAGGAAAGTGACTCCTTTGGGGTTACTTCGCAACGTGAAATCTGTAATTGTTGTACTAGAATTTTATGTAAATTACTTAGTAGTTTGCTCATTGTCAAATATCTCTTCATATTCTGTGTTGCTGGGTCGACCTTGGTTGTACCAAGCAAGGTGCATTCAGGATTGGTATAAAGGTTCAGTTGTGATTGGTCCTCGAAGTGATAGGGTCAAGATTCAAGTTACCACGAAAGGGTTTTTTAGGGAGTCAGGAGATGAAATAGTTAGTGAGATGGATGAAAAGTCTAATAGTGAATTCTATGATTCAGAAGTAGAGAGGACCGATAACGAAGGGCCTTATGCTTGGTTATTTAAAACACAACGACCAAAAAAAGCAGAAAAATTAGAGGTTAATATTGTGCATCAGCCTAGCAAAGCAGAACAAGTGGGTATTGGTGAATATGCTGTTAATTTTTCATCAGACAATGATTCTGATAGTGATATTACTCGCTGGTTGTCTACCTCGGAAGATACAACCCTAGACTGTTTAATGGTTTCAGCAAAGGAGGATAAAAATCCTGTGGATGTAATCCATGAATTCAATGATTTGAATGATTCATTTTTCGATGCATGTCCTGGATTTGGTAAAAATGAGGAAGAAGGTGACTTTGGAGATGCATTTTTTGCATATAACAGATCGGAAATCTTTTCCCCTAATGACTTAGAAGGGGAGGGGGAGAATGAAGCAGGAACATCAGACTTAAATGAAGTTTCAGTAAGCTCCTCTATGGAGGAAGTCAATACTATTGAGAATGATCATGATGAACCTGAGGAGAGTTTAGTTACAACATTTCTTTATGAGTTAGATATTCTGCCTTTTGGGTTCGAACAACTTCCAGTTGTTGCTAAAAGATCTTACTATCGTCAGCTAGAAAAGAAAGAAAGAGAAAGAAGAAAAAGGAATGGTTGCAAACCTTTACAACAGCCGATATTACATGATGATAGAGATGACCCATCTCCAGCTTTAAATAGATTTGCGCAGACTTTTAATGAATGCCATGGTAATTATGATAGGATAGTCAATGATTTAAATGAGACTTTGGAAATAGAACATGAGGCAGCAGTGACAGCTGTGAATGAAGCAATGAAGAAAATTGCGGAGTTACAAAAAGAAAAGTCAGAATTCCAAAATAGGGAGAGGCGGTATCTAGAAGAAATTTCACTTCTAGAGATGTATTTAGAAGAGCAAGAATCTAAATTAAAAAATGATGTACAACAAATGGAACGAATATCGCCTATTCCTAGGAAATGCTCAGTGGAATGTGGGCAAACAAATGAATTTTATACAAGAAGTAAACCTCTGGCTATTTCTGGAATTGGATTGCAAGAGAAAAACTCAACTACTGCTCCTTGGCTATGTTATTCCCTTAAGCGCTCTATGAGCAGTAGACAAAAGCCGTATCATTATTTTAAAAGAAGGAAAAAAAGTTTTAAAAAAAGTACCAAATAATCCTTTTAAAAAAAACTTTTTGATTTGTTGTTAACTTCATATTTTAGGTTTTTGCGCACCTTAGCTTAGTTAGTCTTCACCTAGTTAGGTAGTTAGTTGCACGCACGGTCGGGATACTCCTTCAGTGCTAGGAACTTATTACACGGGAGTTTGACTAGGTGGCCAGTTTCTAAAGGAGCTTCATTCTTTATTGAGCTAACCTATTAATGGTTTAGTGGTTAGTGGTTGTGTTCTGTGCAGGTTTAATGATTTTTGCAAATTTGTGAACCACTACGTGTTTATTCTCGCATTATTTTGGAGCCGCCACGTCAACATTCATAACAGGTTGTTTCATATCTAATTTATCTATTTATATTCATTTGAAATAAAGGACAGTAACAATCTCTATAACTTGATTGAAATAATTTAGAGATTTCACAACCTAAGTAATTACAGAAGGAACATAAAACATTTAAAACATAAATACACTGAAAGATACATAAACAATTTAGTCTATATGAGAGTCCACTCACATGGGATGGGACTTAGTACCAGGGAGTGCTTAAAAGAGGGTGATGTGTGTGCATGACATAGTGAATTCCATTGTATGGATGTCTAATTAGGAATCCAATCGAGTTTTCCCTGGACTTTTTGTCGCTTTTTCGCGATGTGGGGTAGCTGAATAACAAGGTTCTCTCCATGAAATTTTGACTAGGAGTAGAGTGGAAGAGAGATGCTGAGCTGGTGAGTATCTTTGCTTGTCATTTGCCTAGGCAAGGTGACTCATATTATGTGCTAGATTAGATTCCTCACGTGACGCTGTTGAGCTAAAATGTTTGAAAGTTCAATTTGGTGATGTATTCCTAGGCTTCTAGTCATTCCTATAAGTCACGAGATTCAAAACTAAAGTAATAATAATAAATTAAGTTCCGGAGAGTCTATCTATAAGTCTATCTATTAACTGCTAACCCTCACTAGAACATGGAGGGTTAGCAGTTAAACCATAGGAGTCCTATTTGGTATTGTAGTATTGGATTGCCTTGTTTGGGTTCTTTGATAGGCATGAACCTTATTAGTGATGCTATTTCAGAAGCAATAATCAAGCTCAAAATGACTACATAAACTCATGAATAAGCTCCTCCAATCATTAATGGGTAAATCTCGGATGTTAAGAGGTCATTTCCTTCTATTACAACCACAAGAATCACTTGTTTGTTCATCAAAATGGACAAGAACTGTGGGATGCTCTATTTATGACTAGTTATTTCAGCCCATAACAGCCCATACACCTTCAAAATCCTCACCCTTTGCTTGCCCCTGACAACACCTAGAAACAATGCCTAGCATTGCAAATTTTTTTAGCAATACTCTATACAATTGACACATTGTTACCAAATTTTCACATTAATTTAATGCAGATGCGATCGTAATTTCATCTTTGGAGAACGTGTCTCAGTAGTCCGACAAGTGGAAAATCCTAGTTCAAAGGATTTTTGTGCTAGAGGGTGGACTTAGGAAAATACCAAATAGAATTTGATAGTTTTATCTAATCAGAAGGGATTATTTTTTATTAGTGAAACCATGAGTATTTGAGTTAATATGAGCAAGGAGGGGAAACATTTTGATAATGGCAACCTCATAGGCAAAAATGCAAGAGAGGGTAGTTGTATAATGAAGGTGGAAAAGTAGCTAACATTTTAGCTTAACAAAAAAATATTATGTAAGAGGGGATGCTAGTTGAAAGAGAAGGGGGGGGTTTCTTCTATGTGTTATGGCTCTAAAGGTTAGGAAATGAGTTTTTAAAAAACCATAACTAAAAGAAAAAATGTTGCATGTGGATTTGAAGAGGTTATGACCAAGAAGAGGGCGCCCTCATCCTAGGGGGCACATCATAGTGGGAGATGAAGAGAGGGAGAATGGGAAAAGACTAACTGGAAGAGGAAGAGGAAAGGGAGAGGAAGTCCAAAAGCCAATTGGAGAAGAGGAAGGGGAGGAGTTAGTGGAAGTTGAAGAGTCATGAGAAAGAGAGGAGGGGGTACCATCCTATAAAGAGGGAGAGAGAGTAAACTAAAGGGGGAGAAGGGCGTCATCATCAAGAAGGGGACACTATCATCCTGAAGGAAGTGCCATCAATTCAAGCCATCCAAGCAAGAGGATTTGAAGAAACAATTGAAGTTGGAGAGAGCAAGAAGAGAGAATTGAAGCCCATGCCTATTCCATAGCCATTACCATGTCTTCTCCTTCTACCTCCATTTTGGAGCCTTTCTCTTCTCTTCTCTCTTAGTCATCAACATAAAACCATGGAAGCTAAGCTCGTATGTTTGGACTTAATCAAGATTAAGTCTTAAAAGAGTTACAAGTTGCTATTTCCATGGCAACAATGCAATTGACCAATTGATTTCTTAGGAGAGGGAAAATGATGAGCTCACCATTGGGAACGATTGAATAGACTCTCCTTGGCTGGACTACAAAGGGCACGGCTTCCAAAGACGGAATTACGAATCTCGTACTTTATGTAAGTGCCTTAACTTGTTTAACATTAAAAAAATAATTTGACTTAAATATTTCTTTAGTTTCAAATTTTTACAAAATGTCTTTGAATCTCAATTTCAACTCTAGATAAGTTTTTAGAATTTATGTAGTTCTTATTTTTATTTTAAAAATTAAAAAACTGTTAAAGATGTTTTAAAATGACTTAAAAATGACACAAATAAATTTTTATAAACTAGCTGATTGAAAATTTATAAGTTATTATATTTTTCCAATAAAGGTTATGACTCAGAATATTTACTGAATTTTTATCACAATTTTTAAATATGTTTTATATATTTAAAAATTCAAAAATAGTTATTTTTAAAGCACAATAGCAGTTTACATTTAAATAAAAAATGTTCTCTATCAATAAAAATATGGATCTTTACATGAAAAGCTGAAAAGACAATTCCTGATTGCTGATGAATTTTTGTAAGCTTTAAGATGAAAAGAAACATCAGTTTAATTATATTTTACTGAAAGAACATTTACATGAACATGGTGTTTTTATTTTAAGTAAATAAAACGATACGTGGTGTACTATTCAATAACACAGGGATGGGTGAAAAATGAGAGATGCAATAGTATTTTATGATATTTACTGATGATAAGAAAATTATAACCTTAAATTTAATTTACAAATATCAGTAACGTAATAAAATAATTATTTGATGGCATGAGGGAAAGCCTCAACATCCATATTTAAGATCTACATTTTGTTATATTAAAAAGAAGTCATCTGATGATTGTGATTAAGAGTGAAGGGCCACTAGGACTAACTGATAAATTAAACAGAAATATGGGGATTGAAAATGAATTATGTATGTGTTTATCGCTAGAGTAGAGAAAGAGAGTGCATGTTTTTATCCTGATTGATATTTAGTGAAGAGAAAAAAGGAAAGGACGTCATACTCACAAAATGAAGTAAGTATTTAAATACTAAAAAGCAAACGACGAAATTGCAGTACGGAGTGGAGAAACGTTTATCAAGGGATTAAAGTTTAGGGATTTTTAGAACATTAGATGCTTTGATTTGAATGTTTGCTGTTATTTAATAAATAAAATAAATTAAGTCTAATCAATTGGAGAAGAGAAAATAAAAGAAACTTTAAATGGGGGTATTCAAATAGATCCAAGGGATCTACACCATGAAACAAAATTCTTAAAGTTAAACATCAAAGCTTCCTGGATAAACCGCCACTAGTATGGCAGGAAAAATTTATAAGGAGCCGCTCCTGAAAGATGGAGGAAAACTGTAGTTATCCTAGGTTAGCATTTTAGTGCCCAATATAAAGACCTAGCTGAAAAAGGTTGAAAAGAAACGAAGTGTGAGATTAAATATGTTTACTGGAGTTTAGATATCTATAGTTGGACTACTACAAACGAGTGTCGTAACTATTGAGGAAGGCTAGTACAAATCATAGAAATTAATTATCATTATCACCTATTCAGTGCAACAACTCCCAGGAGTTGGCTTGACATCCGGGTTAAAAGTGGCTTGGTCTTTGGCCAGTCAGCCCCAAAGTCACTTAAGTACTTGGGTACAAGTCGGGCTTCATTGGACCATGAATAAGGTAGACAAAATGAGAGAAGACGTACATAAGAGCAGGTTGAACACTTTTCTCTCAGATTTTCCCCTTTTATAGACTGTCACACCATGCATTTTTGTCAGACCAAATGGACGGATCAGTGGAGCTCTCACCTTGTTTGTATCTTCATATTCAGCTCTTGTTAATCTTTAGTTTGCATGCTCCAAAGCATACACCATAGCTCCCAGCTTTCTCCAGTTACAGCAGGTTGTACAGGCCCGCATTTTGTGCGGCCTATCAGGAGTTCTGTGTCATTGTCCATGGCGGGCAGCCATCGCTGTTGCACGGCTTGGCTCGTGAAGAAAGGCAGTGTGAGGATCCGTCTGGCTCGCTACCAGTGGGGCCACAATCCACGAATGCGAGGTCATGGTCAGTCCTCCGTGAAGATGCAGTACTTAGAAGCTCCCCTACTTAGATGTCTGGGTAAGTTTTGAGACTTGCATGTAAGTTTATGAAGGCATAATGTGTTCCTAGTTTTGATTATAAAAAGGGATGATTTTGATTGTGTTTAAGAAGAGGCATCATTTGAAGAGATGTCTTTCCTAAAACAGAGTACATAAGAATTGACAGAAGAAAATGCTTCAATCTTTCTTTAAACTCGGATTCTGGGTTTGAATTCCACCTACTTCTGATATATCTGAGGGATACAAGAGACAATATAGGAATTATTTGATCAGATAACAACTCAATTAGGACCAATTGAAGTATTGGCAATGCATAAATCTATGCTTGAAGATGTCTTAAATTAGCTAATTCTAAGCTATAATTTGACTTGAGTGTTGATGCCACATCAAATAAGAGCTAATCATAACACGTATATATTAGCACGTGATGGAAATCCAATTTGGTACAACAATGGTCAAAACAACACTTTTATCAACATATAAATGCAAAGTAATCAAGTTTTAAGACAAAATGATAAGTCTAGTGTAGTTACAAAGGCTGGTTTTAGTACATACAGTTATAATGCAGGGAAATCTAAGAGCTCTCCTAAAATGGCATGTGTCAATTAAACACACCATCTCCCATGACTGTGGGTGTACCCAGGAGAATGATAATTAAGAGCAATGTTTTAGCACATTTACTTCTTTCAAGATATTCTTTGATGCTTGCTCCTCTCTTGGAATCATGGTTTGGGATTCTCAGTTTGTATCCTGACAATCCTTCATCTTCCACTTGTGCATTTTGAAGACTGCTAATCTTTGCATGACGGCACATGAAGACATACTTGATCAAAGGTACGAGAGTGAGTGCATAGATAATCAATGACAGTGCCCCCAACACATCCTCTTTGTCTAGAGTGGAATTTGGAAATGTGTTGCTGTAGACATACAAAGGGGAGATACCCACATCCCCATAAATAACACTGATGCTTTGAAGGGCCAACTTGAGTATGTCTGCTGTTGAAAGGGCATGCATTTTTCAATAAATGATGATAAAGAACAGAATTATGAGTTGCACAATATATGTAAGTGGTGTAACAACAAGCTAATATTATGTTTTGATATATGTCATAGCCCCCTAATCTAGCAAGGTTAGTGAAATAGAAGAGCTAGCTGGATGGTTAGTGATCAAATTACAAAACCTACTCTTAATAATTCAACTGGACATAAAGATAAAGATAATGCAACTACAAATCTATGGTGGTGTTCAATACTAAACTACTCATGTTATATTGAAAATGTGCAACTGGTGCCTCTTAGGGAGTGTTGCAGGTACTTGGATGGCTGGTAATCAATCTAATCATGATATCATTAAGTAGATAGTCACTGTGTGGATGGATGATGATGAGAATATTCATGTGACGTTGATTTAAATGCACTTAGCTGGATGGATCAAATCATGTACCATGGATCATGTTGAGATATAAGTTGTTGTAAGCAATGGGGGCTTACCTTGGCAGGAGGATGATGAATATCCAGTGAACCATGGGCGCTAGGGACAAGGTTGGCTTCTACCTTGTGTTCGATAGCAGCAACAATAGTCCACAGATGTCCAATGATGTTGGGTATGCAGCCAAATGTGGAAAAAATGCAGGGTTTGCTGACTAGATGATGACATCAACACTTCTGGATGGTGTAGCAGTTGGGCAAATAGTAGGGCAACCTCCATGCTTTGAAAACACAGTTGTGACAGTAGATGAAGACCTCTAAATTGCCTTGTTACAAGACATAGATTTAGAGAATATTCAATCCTAAACTTCCTGGTCATAAGATGCATATATTTTGATATGTTCCCACCAATACAAGCCTTGTCAACATCATTGACACCCAAGCATAGGAACACCTCATGGCCTTGGCTTTCAAGTGAGTACAATAAACATGGTTTGTTTGAACAATTCCACTAAGCCAACTGGTTAGTTCACAGAAGCTTGTGATGCACATCAATTAGAGGCAGCTGAAATTAGAGCCAACTGGGTAGTCCAAAAGTTTAGAGATTCAACCTGGCCATCACATTTAGATGCCATACTAGATAGTCTAAAGGTGGAGGAGCACAAGGAGTTTTAACCCACATTGGGTTTACTATTGGGAAAGCTCTAAATAGAACCAAATGAAGACTCCACAGGTTTAGAGACATGCATACAGCTCTGGATAGGTATGTCTTGTTAGCAGATTAGTCAGCTTAGGTGTGAGTCTATGTTGCAGAGGCTACATCATTTTATGTAGTATTTACTTGGCATTTTTTGGTGCCCTTTTTAGGGATAGGGAGCATTTAATGCTGGCCGATTGCATTTATTGATCCCCCCATTTTATGCCTATATATTGTTGGGCTCCTCCTCCTCTTTGTGTACTTTAGCCATCATTTGTGGATTCTTCTAGGGAGAGAGGAGCGGGTGTCAAGGTGCCCACACAGCCAATGACTCAATGTTGTATGTTGTTGTCTCATATTTGATATGGATTCTGTTTCCTGAGCATACATTTGAGTTCTCATTTGTATTTGTGTTCATTCATTCATTCATTCTCTTGTCTTGTGTTTCATTAGTTTATTTTAGCAGGTTGTTTATGCTTCCATTGCTGCACCACTTCTGACATGGTATCAAATTTTAGGATTTATGTTTCTAGTATCTTTTATTGCTGATTTAAGGATTTTTTTTCCTCTTGCTGATTAGGCAGCTGCTGCTCTAATCAGGCAACTAGTTTTTGCTTGTGTTTTTTGCTAACGTCAGCATCCGTACAGCCTATGCGTCCATTTTAGCCTATGGTCGAAGTTATAGGTATATACGAGGCTCCTTCCATCATGAGGGCCATTACTCTTTATGGATAGCTCCAGCAATTGAAGTTTGAATCCACAGATACGATTCAATCCTTCCTACTTTGTGTTACCCAACTCCAGGACGAGCTTTGCATTATGTAGTCTGCCCTATCAAAGGCACATCTTGTTGATACGATACTCCACAAGCTTTCTCGGCACTTCAATTTTGTAGCTAGGATTGCAATCAAGACTCTATCTGGTTCAGTTGTTTACACAAGGTCCTAGATACATTCCAGCTGTTCAAGAAGGGATATATGAAATTTTGATTACAGAGATTGGACACAGGTGGACGGGCCCAGAACAGCCATTCCCCTTTGCAAACAAGATATCCAACTCGTCCATGATAGGCAGAGATGCTGGGGTCCTCATATTAAAAAGGCCATCCAGCTTAATATGCAGTTTAATCCAAGAGGAATCTATTGGCAGGATGATAAACCCCTGCTGCCACTTCCCAACATGGTACTCTTTAACACATGTGTGTTGAGAAGCTAACCCATTTTCCTTGGGATTTTGATATCTATCACATTTTCTATTACAAGACTTTAAAGCTCAACTATGCTTGATCATAGGTAAGATGGTCAATGTGTCCTTAAACTCTAACATGATTTGAGATAATTGAAGTAAGTGCAACAAACTTATGTATGTGAGAAAATGAAAAACACTAACCTTACCAAGATGGAATGCCACATCATTCTATGTAAGTTTTATATGTTTCTTTGGAGGTTAGTTATGTTAATGCTTATTTTAGGTTATGTATCCTTCAATGATATCGTTCTACGGGTCATCTAGTCATTAAGGAGATCCAACAAAGTGCTAGATCTAACCAAGACAAGTTTGGCCCGTTACACACTAGGTCAGTAAAATTTCTCCTCAGCTAGTTGACGAATCATGTTCCACAAAAAGAAACAATAGCAATCACACATATTTGGTAGACGAACGCACGAGTTGAGGCTTATGTGGATAGTGTTTTCTTATCCGGACCCACCATATTTTTAGGGATCTAGTCTCATCGGCCAAAACTTGTGTCTATGAGCTCAATGAATCATATCACTCACCCTTTCAGAAGAATATGTTGAGAAAACTTGAGAATTATACTTATGTTGTAATAAATGCAAGCTTTGCCAATGCACTGCTCGGTTGAATGTAAAATCTAGACAGACAATAAGAATTTTATTATAGTGGATAGAGGTTTATATGGTCTCCGAGAAGTTACTATATGTATATCCTATACTTAAGTTACATGCAGTCCCGTATGCAATAACTACAACAATTGCTAAGTTTCTACTTGAAAAGGTGGTGGTGAGACATGTCAGAAGTGGTGTAGCAATGGAAGCATAAACAACATGTTGAAATAAATTGTTGAAACAAAAGACAAGAGAAAGAATGAATGAATGAATACAAGTACATATGAAAACTCAGATGTATGCTCGGGAAACGGAATCCATATCGAACATGAGACAACAGCATACAACAGTGAGCCACTGGCTGTGTGGGCACCCTAGCATCGGCTCCTCTCTCCCTAGAAGAATCCACAAATGATGGTTGAAGTACACAAAGAGGAGGAGGAGCCCAGAAACATATAGGCATAAAATGGTGGGAGCAATAAATGCAGTTGTCCAACATTTAATGTTGGACAACCGGCACTAAATGCTCCCTGGCCCTAGAAAGGCACAAGAAAATGCCAAATAAATACTACATAAAATGTTTTAGCCTCTGCAGCACATACTCACACCTGAGCTGACTAATCTCTAGCACCCTCTCTCAAATTAGGGGTGATCTAATACAATACAATAGTACAATGATGGGGAATCATAAAATATACAACATGGAACCACCAGAAGAACCATGGATATCCAAGTAGTGAGTGGTCAGCCCACCACCAAGATGCCTTGGAGAGTATCTGATGTTGATGCCAATCGTAATAGCACCACCTTAAAATAGAGAAGAATCATAGCAGCTCTCTGTGTTACGTCACCTATGTCACGTAGGACATACAAGACCAATCTGCCAAACATGTCTCTGAACATGTGACCATGGAATCCTTGCCTTCGGCCAGAACCACCAAAGTGTCCCCTTATGTGGGCTCCAGATGAAAAACTCCCATCTTTGTCACGGAACCAACCCATCATGAACCTGGAGGTCAATCCTAGCTCCAGGATTTGTACTTGCCATACTTGGATCGATGCATCAAGGATATCCCTCTCTGGATCCTGTGCATCTATATAGACATATAGATGAGGCACGGCTACCCCGTCTCATCACCCTCTCACACTCCCTTTCTGGCACTGGAGAGTCATGACGGATGTCCACATCACCACCACTAGAAAGCAATTGAGAAAGGGGCCAGTAAGCCCTTCCCACAATCCAAAGAAGAGGATCCCTTCCGCGCCTTGGACTTTACCTTCGCTAGAGGATCAAAATAGGAATCTGAGGGAGAGGATGACTCGTCGGAGGAGTTCACATCCTGCGTCATCTTTTGTTCATTTTTCTTCTGGGAAGCCGCTAACTCTTTGCAATCCTTCCTTAAATGACCTTTCTTGCCACAATGATAATACTGGGTCTTCAACTTCTTCATCTTTGAACCCCTCTCTAAAGCTGCAAGAATCTTTCCTGAACCTCCATAATGTGACGGAAGCCTCCCTTATAGTCGCAAAGTAGCCTCATGCTCAAGTAGCATGGAGGACATCTGAAGAAAACTGATAGGAGTCATAGATGTCTACGCTTGTAAAGAATTCGCCACTCCATCAAACTCTCAAGGAAGCTTGTGGAGTACCGTATCAACAAGATGTGCCTTTGATAGGGCAAACTACATAGTGTGAAGCTGGTCCTGGAGTTGGGTAACACAAAGTAGGAAGGATTGAATCGTATCTGTGGATTCAAACTTCAATTGCGGGAGCTGTCCATAGAGAGTAACGGCCCTCATGATGGAAGGAGTCTCGTAGATCAACTATAACTTCGACCATACATCTGAAGTTCTCGTACGGGAGGTGGTGACGGCCGGTGGGACTTCTTTGGAAATACACCAAAGTAATGCCAAATAAGCATGGGCATCATCCGAATCCCATGTAAGCATATCCTCCTCATGGTTGTCTTCATCAAAATCAGATGGAACAGGAGAAGGTTGTTGAGGATGTGCCATAGCTCTGTCAACCACGTACCATAACCGCTTCTATATAAACCAAGCCTTCATCACGGCACTCCACGTGTAATAATCAAGTCCATGGAGCTTGTCATCAGTGGATGTGCATGGAGGAGCCATCTGGAGAGGATTTAGAAAAGAAATAGAGAAAATAAGGGATTGCAAGAGGGAGCACAACCAAACCACTAGCAGAAACTGCAAAAAGCAAGAGCTCACACATAGTATAACCCAAAATTTGATCAAAATAAGACAAAAACTGCTGTAAAAAGTCAAGAGATCAGTAAAAAACTGTCAAAAATACCAAAAATAGCCTGATGATGTAAGCACCCAGCGAGGAGGAGATGCAAAAACACCAAAACACAGGATAAAATGGATGCGTAGGCTATACAAATGATGCTAACGTTAGTAAAAAAACACAAGCAAAATTGGTTGCCTGATTAGAGTAGCAGCTGCTTGATCAGCAAGAGGAAAAACAATCCTTAAATCAGTAATAAAAGACAACAGAAACACAAATCCTAAAATTTGATACCATGTCAGAAGTGGTGCAGCAATGGAAGCATAAACAACCTGCTAAAATAAACTGTTGAAACACAAGACAAGAGAAAGAATGAATGAATGAACACAAATACAAATGAGAACTCAGATGTATGCTCAAGAAACGGAATCCATATCAAACATGAGACAACAGCATACAATAATGAGTCATTGACTGTGTGGGCACCCTAGCACCGGCTCCTCTCTCCCTAGAAGAATCCACAAATGATGGCTGAAGTACACAAAGAGGAGGAGGAGCCCAATAATATATAGGCATAAAATGGGGGGATCAATAAATGCAATCGGCCAACATTAAATGCTCCCTAGCCCTAAAAAGGGCACCAAAAAATGCCAAATAAATACTAAATAAAATGATGTAGCCTCTGCAACATAGACTCACACCTGAGTTGACTAATCTGCTAATAAGACATACCTATCTAGAGTTGTATGCATGTCTCTAAACCTGTGGAGTATTCATTTGGTTCTCTTTAGAGCTTATCCAATAGTAACCCCAATGTGGATTAAAGCTCCTTGTGCTCCTCCACCTTTATACTATCTACTCTAGCGTCTAAATGTCATGGCCAGGTTGAATCCTTAGACTTTTGGACTACCGAGTTGGCTCTAATTTCAGCTCCCTCTAATTGAGGTGCATCACAGGCTTCTGTGAACTAACCAGTTGGCTCTGTGGGATTGTTCAATCAAACCATGTTTATTGTACTCATTTGAAAGCCAAGGCCATGAGGTGTTCCTATGCTTGGGTGTTAATGATGGTGACAAGGCTTTTATTGGTGGGAACATATCAAAATATATGCATCTTATGACCAGGCAGTTTAGGATTGAATATTCTCTAAATCTATGTCTTGTAACAAGGCAGTTTAGAGGTCTTCATCTACTGTCAGGACTATGTTTTCAGAGCATGCAAGTTGCCCTACTGTTTCAGAGCATGCAGGTTGCCGTACTGTCAGGAGTGTCTTCATCTAAGTCTTGTAACAAGGCAGTTTAGAGGTCTTCATCTACTGTCAGAACTGTGTTTTCAGAGCATGCAGGTTGCCCTACTGTTTGCCCAACTGCTACACCATCTCGGAGTGTTGATGACATCATCTAGTCAGCAAGCTCTGCATTTTTTCCACACTTGACTGCATACCCAACATCATTGGACATTTTTGGACTATTGTTGTTGCTGCTATCGAACACAAGGTAGAAGCCAACCTTGTCCCTAGTGCCCATGGTTCACTGGATATTCATCATGCTCCCGCCATGGTAAGCCCCCATTGCTTACAACAACTTATATCTCAACATGATCCATGGTACATGATTTGATCCATCCAGCTAAGTGCATTTAAATCAACTTCACATGAATATTCTCATCATCATCCGTCCATACACTGACTAGTCTAATGAATGATATCATGATTAGTCTGATTACCAGCCATCCAGGTACCTACAACACTGCCTAAGAGGTACCAGCTGCACATTTTCAATATAACATGAGTAGTTTAGTATTGAACACCACCATAGATTTGTAATTGCAAATTACTTCTTTATCTTTATGTGCAGTTGAATTATCAAGAGTAGGTTTTGTAATTTGATCACTAAGCATCCAGCTAGCTCTTCTATTTCACTAACCTTGCTAGATTAGGGGGCTATGACATATATCAAAACATAATATTAGCTTGTTGTTACATCGCTTACATATATTGTGCAACTCATAATTCTATTCTTTATCATCATTTATTGAAAAATGCAAGCCCTTTCAATAGCACACATAAGTTGGCCCTTCAAAGCATCAGTGTTATTTATGGGGATGTGGGTACCTCCCCTTTGTATGTCTACAACAGCACATTTCCAAATTCCACTCTAGACAGAGAGGATGTGCTAGAGGCACTATCATTGATTATCTATGCACTCACTATGGTACCTTTGATCAAGTATGTCTTCATGTGCCATCATGCAAAGATTAGCAGTCTACAGAATGCACAAGTGGAAGATGAAGGATTGTCAAGATACAAACTTAGAATCCCAAACCGTGATTCCAAGAGAGGAGCAAGCATCAAAGAATATCTCGAAAGAAGCAAATGTGCTGACACATTGCTCCTAACTATCATTCTCTTGGGTACACCCGTAGTCATGGGAGATGGTGTGTTGACACCTACCATTTTAGGAAAGTATTTAGATTTCCCGGCATTATAACTGTATGTACTAAAACCAGCCTTTGTAACTACACTGGACTTATCATTTTGTCTTAACACTTGATCACTCTGCATTTATATGCTGATAGAAGTGCTGTTCTGACAGTTGTTGTACCAAACTAAATTTCCATCATGTGCTAATATATATGTTATGATTATGTAACATGTCCACTTGTATCTTCAGGAAATGTCTTAGCAGTCCATTGGAAAGGATGTCTAGAAAGCTCCGCCCGGCACTCCCATGGAATGTTACAGGGTTTTCGATCTAGGGCTTTCTGCGTCCGCCACATAGCGGTACTATTTCAGCCGTTCCCACTTAGGATCGACTTGAATTAGGGTTTTTCCTTATTGGTCATTTCCTAACGGCAACTAGCGTCAGACCCAAGCGAACTACTTTACGCAGAAATGCCAGGTCCGAAGCAGATTCACACTGCACTTGGTTCAAGGAGAAAGGAAAACGAGAGGGATGCAAAGCTCAACCTCTCTCCCATAACGCATATGGTGCACAGATCAGATGTTGTATGCTTGCGTAGTGAACGCCGCAAGGTCCCCAAGAACAAAATAACTCTACTTTTTGCACAAAACTCAAGGTAGAAAGCATGCACGACATGAACAAGAGACCAATTGGGTGCAATCTCCCCCCATGCCTTGTGTGAGAGCTCCACAAAACAGGTATTTTTATGTATTAATCATCTTCAAGCTCAAAAAATAGCCCAAATTACAAAATAGCACGCTTTTGGCTTTTGAGTTTGCTTTAGCACAAAATAGAAATAAAGATAATGGGCGGGCGCCCAAAGAGTCAAGCATACCCAATACAATGTCCAAATACAAATATCATAATTGTGCGCCCATGCGCATATAAAATAATAAATAAATATCCAATGACTTAATAAATAGGCGTGACAAAATATCGGTGCCATGCCTAAGGTATGCGCCCATCATTAATATATAAGTGATAACTCGAATACACGCTATCCTCCAATGCTTTCCTCCGCCACTATTGCTATCTCTACACATCAACTGAAGCATTCACAATCATTAGTAAAATAATACAATTAAACCAACAAAAGTAAATACCTAGCAGTCTTCAACTACATAAATAAATCAACTGGTTAGAAATCAATCCTAACCTTAATTTATCACGAGTGTGCACTCTAAACTCATAAACGTTTATTAATTTAATATGTATTTTGCGGAATCACCCGCTATGGAATCACCCATGTACACACTAAGTTAATGAAACGCCTGAAAAGGATAGGCGTCCCCATCAACTTTTCGCACAAAGAATCCACTTTGTGTATGAGCCCCAGTCAATAAAGTTTAGGGAATCCACCATAAAACCTCACGGAATCCACCGTGAAATATGCCTCCTGGCATCATACCCCCAGGGTGGGATAGCAATTGTCCTCAATTACTATTAGCTCAATGTGGAGCTA
Source organism: Lygodium microphyllum (assembly GCF_053477565.2). Taxonomy (NCBI): domain Eukaryota; kingdom Viridiplantae; phylum Streptophyta; class Polypodiopsida; order Schizaeales; family Lygodiaceae; genus Lygodium; species Lygodium microphyllum. Next base: position 84,567,521 of record NC_141136.1, on the reverse strand, counting down.
ACAGAGTGGGGAAAGCATTTAAGTCTCTAGCGTGCATCCATTGGGCTTCTTCAACAGGATGGTTTTTAAACTTGACCAAATATCTAGAATATCTACGGCCAGTTCTAGTGGTCATAAAGTCAGTATCTATGATAGCTTCATGTTCAAGTATTTCAGTCTCTTCATCTAGCAAAGGTGGGTTTTCATAAATAGGGTGTACAAGTAATTGGCCTCTAAAGGGTCGTGATAAACTAATGTGAAAAGCGTTGTGAACTTTCCAGTGAGGTGGTAGTTCTAACTTGAATACATTGTCATTGATTTTGTGAATGATCTTAAATGGTCCATAGAATCTAGGTGCTAATTTCACAACTGGGTGTGTATCTACACTTTGTAATCTATGTTTTTCTATTCTCAACCAAACATAGTCATCAAGTTTAAAATTCATGGCCTGTCTTTTCTTATTGGCTTGCTTTGTATATGATTACTGGGCTTTGGCAATCATATCTTTAACTTCAAAAAAATAGTAGCGTGCATGTTAGCAATATCATCAGCACTCTGAATTCTATTTGATAAAGATGCAACAGGTGTAGACAATCTATAACCATAAATCACTTCAAATGGTGCTTTCTTTGTAGCTGTGTGTGGTGTATTGTTATATGTAAACTGCAGTAAATGCAAATGTGTGTCCCATGTATGTGGTTTAGAAATAGTGTAAGCACGTAAAAGATCTAAAATAGTACTGTTAGTAGCTTCTGTTTGTCCATTAGTTTCATGATGAAATGCAGATGAGAAATCATATCATGGTTAGCTTTAGTATTAGGTAAACCAGTAATAAAGTCCATAGAAATCTGTTCCCATGGTCTTGATAGAATAGATAAAGGCATAAGTAAACTATAATGTTTACCATGATGTCTCTTAACTCTTTGACAAACCAAATATTTAGAAACAAAGTTAGATACATCAGTATCCATATGTGGCCAATAAAAATCTTCAGTCAATGTACGCAAAGTAGATATAATACCTCTATGACCTTGATATGGAGGACAATGAATCTCATTCAAAACAAAGGATCTAAATGGTACTGTAACACATAATCTATTTTCATAAAACATGAATCCATCATTGTAAGACAGTGAATCAATAGGAATCTAGTTATTTCCAACTAATTTATGCCTATCAGCATGAAAAGTAATGTCGTGATGATAAGTATCTTTCATAGGAGTTAGACAATCAAATGATAAAACAGAGATATTATGAATGGTAGGTCTTCTACTTAAAGCATCAGCTACTACATTTTCTTTACATGGTTGATATTGGATAAGGGGATGAAAACTCTAAATAAAATCTGTCCATTTGATATGTCGGTCAGATATTTGAGGTTGACTAAGTAAATATCTAATACTTTGTTGGTTAGTCTTAATCATAAACTCAGAACCCATTAAGTAATGTTTCCATTATCTTAAAGCTTGTACAACAGCTAACAATTCTTTATCATATGTTTAATATTTAAGTTCGCATGGTTTCAGTTTACAACAAGAATAGGCTATGGGATGATTATCTTGCATAAGTACGACTCCTATTCCAAATCCGCTAGCATCAATAACTACTAAAAAGAATGGTCTATTAAAATCAGGTAGTTGTAATACAGGAGCATGGGTTAATGCATATTTCAATAAATCAAAAGATTTCTATTGATTATCAGACCAATGATAAACAATACCTTTCTTTCAAATTTTGGTCAAAGGCAAAGCAAGTAATGAAAAATTTCACACAAACTTCTTGTAAAAACTAGTAAGACCTAGAAAAGAACGTAACTCATGCACATTTTTGGGTATAGGCCAGTTCAATATTGCTTGTATCTTCTTAGGGTCAACCTTAATACCTTCTGATGACACAATATGACCTAGATATTCAATTTTTGTTTGAAAGAACTCACTCTTTACCGGATTAGCATACAATTGATTATCTTTCAACAACTTGAAAACCAAAGACAAATGTTCATAATGCTTTCTCATTTTTACTGAATACCAAGATATCATCAAAGAATACTATAACACAATGCTGATATTTCAAAAATATGCGATTCATCATTTTACTAAATATAGCAGGTGCGTTAGTCAATCCAAAAGGCATCACTAGAAATTCATAATGACCAAATTGTGTTCTAAATGCAGTCTTGAATATATCAGATTTATCTAATCTCACCTGATGATAACCAGATTTAAGATCTATTTTACTAAATATGGCAGAACCTTGTAGTTTATCCATAAGATCATCTACCCTAGGAATTGGATATCTATTCTTTACAGTAATCTTATTTAGGGCACAATAATAAATGCACATACGATAAGTATTATTATTCTTCTTTACCAATAAAACATGTGCGCCAAATGGAGAACTACTAGGTCTAATTAATCCTCTGTTTAATAATTCCTCAACTTGATTTTGAATTTCTTTTTGCTCTATCTGCTTATGCCTATATGGTGCTTTACAAGGTGGTTGTGTACTAGGAATTAAATCTATTTTGTGGTCTTCAGGACGTGAAGGAGGTAGTCCAGGTGGTAGATCTTCAGCAAAACAATCTTTAAATTGTGCAAGGAAGTCTTTATGCCTAGGGTGCATATGTTTTTCTTTAACTTGAAGTTCATTCACCCAAATTAGATAAAATTTACTACTTTTGCGTAATGCACATTTAGCTTGAGTATGAGTAAGTAGTGGAAAATTATTAGATGCGTGCATACCATAAAATGTAATATTTTTTCCTTGAAAATGAATTTTAATTGAATGCGTAGAATAATCTATGTCAGGATTATGCTGATGATGCCAAGGCAGACCTAGGATAATATCACTAGACTATAATGGTACAACTTGAATATTCCTTCTTTCAGTGTATTCACCAATTTGAATTTCTAAATCATGCACCTCTTGTGTTCCATTATATATTGTGCCTAAGAATGCTACTTTAATGTGATAATGCGTAGGAACAGTTTGTAATTTCAATTCTTTCACTAACTTTGCAGAAATAAAATCATGTGTACTACCATCATCATGCAAAATAATCTTTTCTTTTCCATGCACTAAACATTTCATTGTCAACAAAGAATGTGGAGTTGGCATACCTGGTAAAGTATCCGAAGGAGTAGTAACATTGCCCTCATCTTCCGTAAAGTTAGGCATTTCCTCATGTTCTTCATCTTCCATTGCTCCAAGATAGTTGATATGGACAGGTGGCTTCTTCGATTGGCAATTGGCTGCTAGATGTCCAGGTTGATGGCATTTGTAACACACTATAGGTTTGGGTTTAGATACATTGTTTGCAATGGCAGGAAGTCTAGGAATATTAGGATTTGGCTGTGAAGATAGCTTAGGGTTTTGATTGGTATTTGATGGCAAAGCAAGTGGTTTTGTCCAAGACTTACGGAAAGATGATGAAGGAAATCGACTTTGATTGAATCTTCTAAAATTAAAATTGAATTGCTTAGAACCATAGTTACCATTTGCTTGAAATTGTTGTGGACGCTTGTCTCTTCCTCCAAGCTTGTCTTCAGTGTCATGAGCTAAAGAAATTGCATCTTCAAGAGTTGTAGGCTTGAACATATTGACTTCAACATAGAAATGCCCAAGTAATGCAGACATATACTTGCGTCTATGAGTTGCTTCAGGTACGTCTTCAAGCGTGTGTAGTCGGAGTAAGGCATTCCAAAAGCATTTGGTATACTGAGAAATAGGCTCACGATCTCTTTCCTGAAGAAGGTCCCATTGCTTTATGGCTTTTTCATGGAATTGTAGAGGAAGGAAATTCTGCATAAACTTCTTCTTGAAACTCTCCCAAGTAGTGGAATAATCTATGCTCTTACGAACCACGGTCCACCAAAGAGATGCTCTATCCAATAAATGATTAGTGACACACTTGATTTTATCTTTTTCAGCATTTGTCTCTTCATGAAAGTAATCATCAAACTGACTGATGAATGTAAGAACAATTTTTCCATCTCGAGTGCCATTGAAAGTACGGAATTTGAAATTTATTTTACTTATCTTAGTTTCTTTGAGGATGGATTGAGCTTCAAAAGTCGCATTGATAGTTCGTTGGATAAGATCTTCAGGTTGTGGTCCATCTTTGTCGGTAGTCAATCTTCGTAAATTGACCAATTGAACTTGCAAGGCTTGTCGGGCTCTTCGTTCTTTGTCTAACTGCATCATAATTAAATCTAACTTTTCTTCCATCGTAGGTTCAGGAAGATCACCTTCAGCCATTAAATCATCCATATTTTGTTCTGTCATCTTGTAAAAATTCAAAAGACCTCACACTCTCAAAATCTAATTAGCGGGATGAGCGTAGCTCAAAGTCGGGTGTACAAGGCTTATAGATTTTTGTTTGGCTTCCATGGTCTTCGACTTTTGCAATTGCGAGGTTTGAAATCTTTGTAAAATCTGCATATGACCTTCTATGTGTGCTGAAACTGGTTCAGCAAGTCTCCGTATGCGAACATATTCTTCCAAGGAACAACTTTGTAGTTCAGTGCTTCTAGGCAGGAACAGTCCTTATGGGAGTTTTTAGCATAAGTCAGTTTTGACTTCTTGAAACTTGCTGGACTTGTAGAGTAATTAAGTTTGTACTTGGGAAGTAAGAAAGACTTAGTAAATTTGATTTACTAAGAAGATTTAAGCTTCTTATACTATCGTGGATTTTTAGGACATATTCATGTCCTTGGCGGATTCGTCGTCACCGCCCAAAACATACCGCTGCCATTTGTCGCCAAATTTTAGGATTGAAGCTTTATAAGCTTCTTATAGAGCTTTCCAAGCTTTATTTAAAGCTTAAGAACTTTTAGATATGGTGAAGGTTTAAGCTTCTTATATTATCGTGGATTTTTAGGACATATTCATGTCCTTGGCGGATTCGTCGTCGCCGCCCAAAACATACCACTGCCGTCCGTCACCAAATTTTAGGATTGAAGCTTTATAAGCTTCTTATAGAGCTTTCCAAGCTTTAGTTAAAGCTTAAGAACTTTTAGATATGGTGAAGGTTACTATTTTTCTCTGTAGAAAAACGTCTTGAAGAAGAAGATGTTGACGTGGTCCTCCACCATTTCAGGCCGGTCCTTCACGATCAGAGGTTGTTAACAGAGGTTCTTGACCGCCAAGAATCCACCCATATCAACCGTTCGCGATGAGACTGGCTGTAGAGATCGATCATTCCAGGAGCTCCGCCTTCGCACAAGATGAGTAGCGATTGGAAGCTCTCGATCTCAGCTTCGCTCTGATACCACTAGTGCACAGATCGGATGATGTATGCTCGCGTAGTGAATGCCGGAAGGTCCCCAAGAACAAAAGAACTCTACTTTTTGTACAAAACTCAAGGTAGAAAGCATACACGACATGACCAAGAGACCAATTGGGTGCAATCTCCCCCCATTCCTTGTGTGAGCGCTTCACAAAGCATGTATTTTTATGTATTAATCATCTTCAAGCTCAAATAATATCCCAAATTACAAAATAGCACGCTTTTGGGCTTTGAGTTTGCTTTAGCACAAAATAGAAATAAAGCTAATGGGCAGGCGCCCAAAGAGTCAGGCATATCCAATACAATGTTCAAATACAAATATCATAATCGTGCATCCATGCACACATAAAATAATAAATAAATATCCAACTCCTTAATAAATAGGAGCGACAAAATATAGGCGCCATGCCTAAGGTATGCGCCCATCAAAACATAAGTGATAACTCGAATACACGCTATCCTCCAATGCTTTCCTCCGCCACTATTGCTATCTCTACACATCAACTAAAGCATTCGCAATCATTAGTAAAATAATACAATTAAACCGATAAAAGTGAATACCCAACAGTCTTCAGCTACATAAATAAATCAACTGGTTAGAAATCAATCCTAACCTTAATTTATCACGAGTGCGTACTCTAAATTCATAAACATTTATTAATTTAATATGTATTTTGTGGAATCACCTGTTATGGAATCACCCATGTACACACTAAATTAATGAAACGCCCGAAAAGGATAGGCATCCCCATCAACTTCTCGCACAAAGAATCCACTTTGTGTATGAGCCCCAGTCAATAAAATTTACAAAATCCACTGTAAAACCTCACGGAATCTACCGTGGCATGGAATCCACCATGAAATATGACTCCTGGCATCACCATAGTCCCATTCCGTTCCCCTAAAACAGCGTAAATTGGGTTCAATCATGACTCTAGGTCAATGCTTTTATTGTTCATGTTCTTTGACGATCTTCTTGCTATCCATCATGATTTGAGAAAAGTTCCATACCAACCGGGACCACCCATCTATAGGACGGACCTATGGCCCATCCTCCACACTTTCCTCGGGTTATTTTAGTTATTTAATTACCTAACACATTAGTTAGACATGTAACAACCAACTTCTTTAATTAACCCATTACACACTAGTTCTTTCACGTAATCTTATCACATGACATAGAAAAAACAATATCAGACAAGTTCCTTATTAACATGTTATTATATTTATCTTTGAAATATAAGAGTCCAGCCCGTTGGCTTATCCACAATCCGCATAAAGGCTATCCAGAAATCCACATGGATCACTAATCCAAGTTTCCGCCCGTAGACTAGTATGCGGGCCTCGAGATCGAATCTCGATAAGGTTAGCCTCTTGTGCAGGACCCGAAAGGTGAGGGATTTATGGCCAGAGCCCCCTTGGCACCCAAGCCTTCTCCTGTTCCAAGTAGCGCTCAACGGAGAGACCTCTCGTGGTGGGTTCAGTCCACTCGCCTGGCGTGGATAACAACCCCCTTGGTTAGGGTTAGGCAGGTAGTCGGGGGTAATTGAAGCTGCCTATCCCTTCAGGCCTTCAACTTGAAGTATAGATATTCATTTATCTTTTAATTCATTGATCAAACAAAGCCAAACAGTGCTCTAAAATTTGTAGCAAGCACGAACATTTCCATTGATCGTTTTTGTTGTTGGTAAACTGCTAAGGAATGAATCCTTCCTTTCGAATGCATCCAGCACTCGATCGGAGATGACTTGCAACTTGGCAAGATCCCCCTATATCCTGGGTTAGGGCGTACCCTATTATCCTGACTTGGTCAAACCTTAAGTTTATTGGTTACTTCAGTCTATCGGCTAGTCTTTAGTTTCCAATCAATCCTCTTTACTCAAGAAGGACCACTAAATTAGGATGATTATTCATCCTCTTGCAAGATAAATTGCATAAGGACATGCTAACTTTATTGCGAGAACTTGGCTCTCTCTTGTGATCTAATCACAAGATCATATGACTCTGCACTTGTTGCATAAGTGTCGCTTTGAACTATGACACCATGGAGTCATGAAACAATCTATTTTAGGTTACTAGGCTGACGTCATTAGGCCTAGGGTTTCCAAGTTTCATCTTGTACGATTCTTAGGGACTCACTTTACGATTACATTTCCCTGTCCCTACATTCAGTGAAGGTAGACAAGTATTTAAGGTATAGACATTTCTTAAAATTTAACTTATTCCGAACGAGTACTCCGCGGCTTAGGTGCTTTAAGTTTATGCCAATTTGGTTAACTCTAGAAGATAATTTCGAGATTACTTCCACATGATTCGTTGTCTATACGTAAATTGATTTTCAACCTTAACTTATCGGTTTGAGGTCAGGATAGGTTAGGTTAATTCCAACTAACCTTCCTATAATCATGCGAATAAAATTCATGCTAACAAGTAACCTTTTTCTTGCTAATTTATGCAGTTGACAACGATAATTTCATAGTTTATGCATCGTAAGAATCATTTCATGCTTTTCACTTTCCATGATGATTCATTGCGATATGGGTTGATAGTACGAGATGTTGTTTATACCTCTAGGCTTCATCGAAGCATACTATTTTAATGGATAATAATCCAGTCTTATAATTCAATTCAATGCATAATCTATTTGCTAGAAATGTGTTTATGCTTTCTTAATTTGCATGTTTCATTTAAAAGTACAGATGACTAAGTTCCTTCGTCGTGAACAACTAGGACGAAAATATATCCTATTTCTAACAATTAACCTTGCATGATTGAATTACAAAAATATCAAATAAAAGTTAGGAAGGAAAACCTGGGTTTGGGGTGAGATATCCACGTGGATGCCCGGAGATGACCCTCCCGTGGCTGCGCCTTGGACTTTCTAAGGAGGCATCTCACTTGTAGTCTTTCGGATGTGGAAGCAGCTTTATAACTCCTCTTTGGAATTCCACCGTCGCTCTCTTGCACCGTCTATCGAAGTAATTTTTAGAAGGCTTCCTTCTTGAAGTCGGGAATTTGAAAGGGGTGTTTCAGAATATTTCACAATTAAGACCCATTAAGCCATGGGGACGGCTTAATGGCCTTTGTAAACTCACACGAACGGGGAATAGAAAGGTGTGGAAAAGAAACAAGGTGCGGGAGAGTTCCATTAAGGGGTATTTTTGCATGGCCTAAGGGGAATTTCTAACAAAACATGGGGGAAAAAGGAAAGGTTATTGAAGTAACCTTTTATGGGGGAGCTCTAAGGGGAAACTCCAAGGGAAAATAATAATCGTAAAGGTTATAAGTAAGGGTCTAAGGACCCTTAGGCAAATTAGGAAAAAAGAGGGCTTATGAGGGTTTACACATGGGGGGGGTGAAAGGTTTTGAAGCCAAGGGAAAGGCTTAAGGGATAAAACATGGGGGTTTCAAGGTGCCTCCAGGGAACGGCCTTAAGGCGTTAAAACACGAGGGGGTAATAAGACCTTTTAAGGCCTTAGTACTTTTGGGGGAAAAGGGACTTATAAAGCCCAAGGAAAAGGGGGCTTATAGGGGGTTAAAACCGAGGGGTGACTTCAAGGTGAAAGGAAAGGGGTTTAAGGGATTAAGTATGGGGGGGGGGAGGGTTCCAAAATGGCACAAGGGAAGGGGACCAAGGGTTTAAACATGGAGGGGAGCCCAAGGGAAAGGGGCTAAGGGGATTTTAAAACCCGGGGGAAGGGGGATTCAAGAGCCACAGGAAGGGGGCTTTTAAGGGATTAACACCGCGGGGGGGGGGGGGGGGGTTTCGAAGCCAAGGAAAGGGGGCTTATCTAGCCCCCTTAGAAGCTTCCACTCAAAAGCTTCTACGGCTTCTTTTTGGTACGTGGGAGGAGGGGGAAATCAATGTCGAAGGCGGCATTCTAACGGCCTGTTAGTCAGGCGGCGAGGCCTGCGGCTGCAAGCGGTGGCGCTGGGAGGACAGGCAGCAGGTAGCTCACACCCTTACGAGTCGAGGGGAGAGGCTCACTCTCTCCCTCTCGGAAATGATGGTGCACGACATCTCTTCTCCGAAATCTCTGGGCCTCCGTCCTCAATGCAGCGTTCAGCCGTCCCTCTGCCTCGTCATAGCAGCCCTCGTTTGTTAAAATAGGGGAGGGGAGGGGGATCCTCCCTCTCCTAATGTGACAGGCGGCATGGCATTGAGGCTAAGCAAGCTCCAACGAGGAGCTTCCTGTCCCTTCTATATCCCTCTCCCTCTCCAACACGACCATCGCCAACAGGAGAAAAGGAAAAAAATTTCTGATTAACCTTAATATGAGGTTCATATATAAATTTGCAGTATTTGATATATTACATTCTCTCCCCCTTAGAGGAATCGAGATGTCCTCATCTCGAGATAAACTGGGGATATTGATGGTTGAGTGTGCCTTCATCTATTCAAGTGGCATCATCTTCAAGATAATATTTCCACTGCACGAGGCATTCTCTCAAGGTTCTGGATCTTAATTGTCTCTCCCTAATGTCTAAGATCCTGTCAGGCCTTAGTTCAAGGACTCCTTGACTAGGCATTACAACTTGTTGATCGTCAAGTACATAGTTAGGGTTAGGTACATACTTTTTCAATAAGCTGATATGGAATACATTGTGAACCTTTAGGTTTTCCGGGAGTTGCAGTTTATAAGCATTAGGTCCTAGGCACTTGAGGATCTTGTACGGTCCACAATACCTTGGACTTAGCTTCTTGCAATCTCCTAAAGATAGGGAACTCTTTTTAGGGCGTACGTGAATGCAAACCATGTCTCCTTCTTCGAAGACTATCTTGACGCTTCAAATCTGCGTATGCCTTATGTCTATCCTTGGCTGCTTGGATGTCTTGTCTTATTGACTTTATTTGGTCATCCATCTCTTCCAACATCTGCCTTGAAGCTTCAACCCTTAAGGTTGGATCTAAAAAGTTTAGGGGACTTCGACAGTCATGACTATACAATGCTTGGAAAGGGGTCATCTGAATGCTTTGCTGGTAAGAAGCATTGTAGGCAAATTCAACCAAAGGCAAATATTGAATCCACCTCTTCGGCTCACGATAGTAGTATGCCCTTAGCATATCCTCCATGACTTGATTTACGTGCTCTGTTTGGCCATCCATTTGGGGATGGTAAGCGGTGCTAAAGCAGAGTTGAGTCCCAATAGCTTCAAAGATAGCTCTCCAGAAGTGTGACGTGAAGAGAGAATCACGATCACTAATGATTCTTCTGGGTAAACCATGTAGCTTGAATATCTCCTTGATAAACAATCTTGCAATGTCTAAGGCCTTATAGTTTGTCTTTACTGGAATAAGGTGTGCAACCTTAGTAAGCATGTCAACCACAACCATGATGGAGTTGTATCCTCCCTGGACTTGAGGTAGCCTTACAACAAAATCCATACTGATGAATTCCCATTTCATTTGGGGAATGTCAAGCGGTTGTAGTTTCCTTGGCATCTTGACATGTTCGGCTTTGATACGTTGACAAGAAAAACACTCGGTGACATATTTGAGAACCTCACCTTTAAGCCTCTCCCAATGGTAGCTCTTCATAACTGCATTGAGAGTCTTGGCATAGCCACGATGTCTTGCTTAAGTGACTGGCTTGTTGGTATACATAGCCTCGTTCTATAGTAGACAAGCCCATTATTGATAGAAAATTCATGATACTTAGCATGCAGTTTTTGATTTTGATCCTTGATAGAGATTTCCCTTAGCATTGTTTGGTAGGCCGGATCATGGCATGCTTCCTCTCTAGCTAGCTCAAGTATAGGGTTTTTTGGCATAGATACTTTTGTAGCTAGAGATCTGGCTGTTGATAGATTTTCCAAGATTAGGGAATTAAGGAATGCCTTGCGACTAAGTGCATCGGCAACTACATTCTCTTTTCCTAGTCGGTACTTGATTTCGAAGTCATATTCCTCCAACTACATTCTCTTTTCCTGGTCGGTACTTGATTTCGAAGTCATATTCCCCCAACACTTCAATCCACCAACGTTGCCTCATGTTGAGCTCGTTCTGAGTAAAGATTCATTTGAGACTTTTATGGTCAGTTACTAGAGTAAACTTGTTACCCAACACGTAGTGTCTCCAAAGCTTTAGAGTGTGGATGATAGCTAGCAATTCCAGATCATGCGTAGCATAATTCTTTTCATGACTCTTCAATTTCCTTGAAGAATATGCTATAAGATGACCTTCTGTGCATGAGTACACATCCCAAGGCAATAATGCTAGCATCAGTTACTACCTCGAACTCCTTATTGAGGTCTGGAAGTTTTAGAATAGGTGCTGATACCAAACTTTGCTTCAATCTGTTGAAGCTATTTTGTTCAGGAGCTGACTATGCAATGGAAGTTTGCTTCTTTAGTAAGTCCGTCAGGGATGCTGCAATCAAAGCATAGTTTTTTATGAAGACCCTATACCATCCTATCAATCTAAGAAAGCTGCATATCTCTTTGAGAGATGTTGCTATTGGCCACTCAAGCACATCTCTGACCTTGGCTGGGTCCACTGAGATTCCTTCCACTGATACTATGAATCCCAGGTATTCAATCTGACACTTGAAGAATGCACACTTCTTCATCTTAGCATACAGCTTATGTGACTTCATTTTCTCAAGGACAATCCGAAGTTGGGGTTCATGATCTTCTTCATGTTTAGAATAGACTAAAGTGTCGTCGAAGAAGACAAGTACAAAATCGTCAAGATATGGTCTAAAGATATCTTGCATTAACATGTTGAAGGTGGCAGGTGCATTTGTAAGTCCGAATGACATAACTAGGAACTCAAAGTGCCCATATCTTGTATTGAAGGACGTCTTGGGAATATCTTATTCCTTGATCCTTATCTGATAATAACCTGACATGAGATCAATCTTAGAGAAGATCTTTGCACCCTGAAGACGATCAAGAAGCTCATCTATTTTAGGAATAGGGTACTTGTTCTTGACCGTTGATTGATTCAATCCTCAGTAATCAATACATAGACGAAGTGTCTCATCTTTCTTTTTTTGAAATAGTACTGGAGCTCCCCATGGTGAACTAATAGGACGGATGTAACCCTGATCTAGCAGTTGCTTGAGTTGTTCCTTTAGCTCAATTGCTTCTGGTATGGGCATTCTATAAGGTCTCTTTACAATTGGCGCAGCTCCTCGTACTAACTTAATCTCATGATCCACTTCTCTTTGGGCTGGGAGTTTAGTCAACTCTTCAGGGAATACGTCCGCGTATTCCTTTAGCCAAGAAGGTTCTTCATTCGACTCTTGTTTCTGATCTAACTTCTTGAGTTTGATCAAGTAAACAGGTAGTTCTTTTCTGACTCCTTTTATGATTCGAGATACTTTGGCTAATTGGATTCTTGGCACTCGAGCCTCACCTTGAGTTATGACTAATTCCCTTTCAGAGTTTCGAAAGGAAAGTTGACCCTTTCCACAATGAATGTGGGCGTCGTTAGGCTTAAGCCAATCCATTCCAAGTAGACACTCATGGATACCTAAATTCATGACTCTGAATTTGATCGAAGTCTTCTTTCCTCCCAGAAAGAATTCCACCTTAGCAGTTTGCCTGGTACAAGTAACCTAACGACCATTTGCCAATTCCACAAGCAAGGTAGGTGCTTCCACTGTGGCTATTCCTAATCTTTTTGCACAAGTTGGTGAGATAAAGGAATGTTTATTGCCACAATCAATCAAGGTCTTGAAACTTTTACCTTGATAGTCTGATGGTGGACTGTCACCCTTTCGAACTCTGCTTTCATGGTCGGATCTTCTTCTTCTTCTTCTTCTTGACACACTTGCCTATTGGCAACGCAGGCGGTTCTTCCTCTGCCTCGTGTAGTGGCTCCTTGACCACAGCCCGTTCCTTGGAAAGGTGCTTGGCGATGTCCTCCACCAAGCTTGGGACATTGCCTCTTGAAGTGACCGGTTTCATTGTAGTGGAAACAACGAAGGTTTCGGTCATTGCTTTGAGTAGGAACAAATTTGTTGACATTGTTAGTCCTTGCTTTCTTTCTTTGTCCCCGATTATGACCTTGCACTCTCTTCATTTGAGGTCTGAATGCACCTCTATTCGGGTCATTATAAGACCAAGCTTTGTTACCCCTTGGTCTAGACTGTACCTCCTGAATTATAGGCACCACTCGAATGAGTGTGTCCTGAAGATTTGATGGATGCATAGATTCGAGACATGTATTTACTGGTGGATTTAAACCCGCACAAAATTTGGACACCTGGTGTGTTATGTCCATCTGCGGCGCATACTTTAAAAGTATGACGAATTTAGAGTAGTATGCGTCAAGAGTGAGTCCCAGCTGTTTTAGCTCATAGAACTTATTCATTTTTTGTGTGCGATATGTAGGTGGTAAGTATCTTCCTTGCACGGCTTTCTTCAGCTTCTCCCAGGTAATGAATCCCTCCGCGATCCCTTGATCCCTGCACCATTGCTTCCACCAAAGCCTAGTTTCACTGATGAGCTTTAGCTTGGCAAGCATAGCCTGATTGGTGGGTGCAGTACCGGCTGCTTCGAAGTAATCTTCATGGATTCAATCCAAATTTCAGCATCAACTTGAACGGACCTGCCTCTCCCATCAAACTCGGATGGCTTAATATGCTTGAGAAGGAACTTCTTCTCCTAGATTACAGTAGTACTTGATGTAGGAGGCGAACTAGGAACCTGTACCTGGGGTTGTGCCTGGATAAAGGTTTCTTAACGTTATTATACGATAATCATTATTGATTACATCTTCAATTCTGCTATTATGTAAGCAATGTAACTACTTAACCTTTTATCAATTCTTATGCACAATCAGACATTGATAAAAGGAAATCTTGTTTGTATTTATATGGGCATAGCCCTTTCGGAATACAACATTTATTGCGATGATAAGCCAACTATTACATTTAGTTTGGGGAGAACAAAGTTGTATTATATTTATCTATAGCAACTGTATACTAATATATTTTCGGGTCATGGATTTTCAGGAATCGGTAAATCATTGGAAGTTCAGGATATCCTTTCCGTTGGAATCCATTCTTCTCATGGCGGCCCAACACTTTAATCTTGTTGGCGGGGACTACATGGGTTACTTCCTCATATACATATGAGTTCATCTCAACCTTCCGACCTCGAATATGTAAAGTTGAGTTTACGTGAGCTTCCACAAAAATGAATAGCTTCACGACTTTCAAGACTTCCAACCACTTGATCCTCTTTAGGTTGGTTTGTAGGTAAGCAAATAGGTGGGTGGCTATATAATAGATTCCTGAACCCCGCGATAGAAGAGTTCAGTTTCCAAAAAAGTTTGTCCATCTGTAATAAAAATGACATTGGTAGGAATGTGAACAAAGACATCTCCAGCTTATGTTTCAATGACAAGTAAGGCAATTAAGCTACCCGCACCAGTCTAGTCTAACCTTTTGGCGGCTCTTTCCGATGAACGCAAATATGGATAAAAGACATCTCCAGGGAAAACCTCACGACCTGGTGGTCAGCGTGGCAATAATAACATTTATCAATATGCCACTAATTACTTACTGAGATCATCGTAAATGATTAATGCGTACATTCCATGATCTCTAAAATATTCTCCCATAGCACAACCGGAATATAGTGCCAGAAATTACGGAGGAGCAGGGTCCAAAACAATAACTGCCACAACGATAAAATATTCCAAAGCACCAGCTTCCGACAGAATCTTAACCAATTATGCCACGGTTGAACGTTTTTATCCAATCGCTACATACACACAAAACAATTTTTCACTATCGCAAGTGCTCTGTGTGTTGATTGCTTTTTAATTCAAGATGGTATCAATGGCTATAGCAGTCTTTCCAGTCTATCAGTCGCCGATTATCAATTCTCATTAACCACGACCTATAGGAACCAAGCTATCTACTGCTTTTAACCCCGTTTACATAGGTTCATGGACGGATTTACGTGCAATAATGCCAGAGGCTTTAACTTCCACACGTCTTCATTCCACTGCACTCAAGGATAGAGTCAAGCTTCTGCCAAAAAAAGTGGTCGTAACCGTGCTCTTTAAACCATGCAAAATAGTTGCCTATTACATGGCTTTCTAACCTAACTTTATTGAAATTTTATTTTATCTGCAAGCTGGCCGCAAAAGAAAACTCCTCTCGTCCGGCCTCTAGCCGGGAACTTACTTTGTGTTTTTTCAGAGTCCATCGTAAATCGCTAGAAAGTATAGTCAGGCAAAACCCTTTGTTATTATTCTCCATCGAAGAGCATAACAAATGCATAGGCTCCTTTCCTTATACCTGGCCTTTATCAAGTGCCTTTCTATTGCTAGATTTTCGACAGGTAATATGGGCCCTCTGACCTCTATTCAGGGCTTTCCTCCCCTTAAAGATCTCGCCATTGTTATCTATAGGTAGTTGGGATCCTAGTAATAAAGGGTTCAACTTCACCTCAAGATGTTATTCAGTCCCCTTTGCTCAATACGGTAATAAAGCATTCATTTTTTGCAGGCTCCAAAAGATGTCAATCTATTCCATCAAGTCTGCTACAAGCAAAAGACATATCTGTGTTTATCTGACAGGACATGGTCTCTTGGAAAAGACTCCAATTCGCTGGCTTTTGCCCTCATCTCGTGGCAAACTAGCAAGCTTGCATGATGATCTTTATCCATCCGGCTTCAATCGTGCTGCTCTTGCGACATGCTATGGTTCCGATTTTCCTTGGTGGGTTTTGGTGAGTCTTATGTTTGTATACAATGCCAACTTCACATTTATTAACTATAGATAACTTAAAGGCCGCCCCACCTAAACCATCAATAAGTACTCCTAGCGCATCTACTACGCAACCTGGCATAGCCTTTCCTACGGGAACATCAACAATGGATCCGGTACGCTTAACCGTATCTCCTTCTTTAATGGCAGTATCACTACCAAATATGACAATTCCAACACTTTCATTTTCGGAATTCAAAGCCATTCCTTTGACACCGCTGGCAAATTCTACCATTTCTCCTGCTTAAGTCTTGTTCAATCCATAAACACGTGCAATTCCATCCCCGACCGATATCACTCAACCGGTCTCATCTACTGGCAATTTAGTGTAATAGTCGGTAACTCTTCCTTCCGGGATCGTAGATGGTTATTCCGTTGTTCTAGCTTTAGATAATCTCATACTTTCGGCTAGTCTCTAAAAAGCTAATAATTAGGATAGTCTATTATATTGATGGCAATTCCAAACGTTTATCAATTGTGGGTGTGAACCAAAGAATTCTTTGAAGGTTATTATTAACGGGGCAGACGTTACTAATTCTCTGGGAGGTACTAAATGTTTACGCCTAACGGCTTTACGAACATTTTGTCGAATAGAACTCTCCAAACGATTCAAAGCTAATTTGAATTGTTTTTGTAAAAGATCCGCTATAGATTGAACGCGTTGATTTTTCAAATGGTCTATATTGTCAAGACTGCCTGTTCTGTAACTTATTTCAATTAAGTGATCTGCAGTCGCTAGCACATCTTGAGGTAGTAAAAAATGTTCCGTCTGGGGTACATCAAGATTAAGTCTGACGTTTGGATTCCGTCGACCGAGTTGTCCCAATTTGCACTTTTGTTGAAATTTTTTTTTCCATAATTCCTTAAATATCGATTCTGAAAAGACGAGATCGACGTCTGCATTAGGGTACAAATGCTTGTAAAGCTCCACTAAAGCGTCTTCTGATGATTAGATGGTTCCTTTCTGTTTATCTAAGAGGTTCATAAAAATCTTGAGGCATTTCGTAAAATACTTCCTTCGTTTAATCCCATAGCTAAAGGTAAAATCAAGATGGACACTTTTCGTTTTCTACTGATACGAACCCATGTTCTATCCCTTTTGTCTATCCCCAGTTTGAATCTTCCCCCCCCCCATCTGAAATTATAGTGCTAGTATACGCGGAAACTCCTTTATGGTCTAATTCGCGGTTATAATGGATACCGGGACTCCTTAGTACTTAGTTGATAAGGACCCTCGCGATTCCATTGATTACAAACGTTCCTTCGGGATTCATCCAAGGAATGGATCCGAGACATACAATTTATTTCTGTATTGATTTGTTCCTCTTCCAGATCGATTGAGCCGGTACATATAGATCAGATAAATATGTGATACATTGATATACAGCATCTCTTTCTTTAATTGTAGGTTTTGATCACTGGTACTGCCCGGTAAGTAATCAAAATTTCACTTCCTTATTTGCATCTTCGATTTTCGGAAAATTGTTTGAGCTCCTCAAACAATTTTTCACAAATGAAACAGTTGAATCCCCTAATTTGGATTCTTCCAGGTTCCGGCAATACAAACGTTTTGCTATCTCCTCCTAATGTTATCTCAAGAGTATCCCTTCCCCATGGTTTTACTTTTTTTTTAGCTACTGGGTTTTATGGATTTTATGTTATTATAGGGACCATTTTTTTAATAATATGCAGTATTCGTCAATATATGGGTTATTTTAGCCCCTCACATCACTTCGGTTTTGAAGCAGCTGCTTGGTATTGGCATTTCGTGGACGTGGTTTGGTTATTTTTATTTGTTTCTATTTATTGGTGGGGAGGTTTCTAAAAAGGCATGGGCCTGGCCTCGCCATCTTCTAAACGAAAGAAAAATAGCCACTAAACCTGCTTAACAAAACAGAAACGCTTCGCTTTCCAAATTTGGCAAACTATCACAATATTTGCTCAAAAAGGAAGGGTTTCCTTAATTAAAAAGGGGGTGACCCCCGCTTTCTCCCACAGAGTGCCTCAGCTTGCCTATCCTTTTCCTTCTGCCTCTCCTACCCTTAAATCTCCCCTTTGACTCTTTCTATCTCATTATCTTGAACATGAGTAGAAGTACCAATTATGTGACAATTCAAAGATTTCTTTTTTTCAAACTATTCCTTTTTTTATTTCCTTCGACAGAAACAATAATCCAATGAATTTAGACAAGGAGAATATATCGAGCATATTATAGCAACTTTATAGATTGCTAAGAAAGCATAATCAAAATAGATAACAAAATTATATTTTCAAGGCAAAAAAGAGAATTTGGAATGAGAATAAAGCAGTACTAAGTCTTGGGTTTGTATCTAAGCAGCCAATCTCTTTCGGATTGAAAGGGAAATCAGGAAAGATTTTTCCGGATGTTGGAATCCCTCCCAGAGGCAAAACCTTTCCTTCACAGAGAATCAAAGAGATTCTTTAGAATATTTATGAATAGTGATGGAAATCTGCGGGTAGCAATGATCCAGATTAGATCCTCACGAGAAGAATAACCAAATTGCTTAAGTTACGAAAAGTTATATTTAAAAATATATAGAATAAAAAATAGATATATCTACTGTAGATAACTTCATTTTTCTCAATGCTTCCGTTCGAATTGGTCAGGTAAGGAATAGCGGAAAAGGCTAAACCCTTTATTATTACCATATTTTTTTCTTATTAGTTATAATAAGAATTTTTTAAAACACTTCAAAATAGTTTATGGGGGGGGTTAGTTTACCTGGCAGTCCTAGATTTTCTCTAGGATGTTCATCATCCCAACCCTTTGTCTATAATGCGGAGAATGCATTGCAGTCATAAACATGACTCGAAATACCAAGAACTTGTTCCACGCTTTGTAATTCTGTAAGACAACATTGAAGGTAAGGAAATGTTTGGAATATCACATTTTCTTTACTTCTTCTTATTAAGATTTCATAAAACAATTCCGTTGTTGGTTAGCTCTGATACCAAGTGTAACGTGTCCACTTGTATCTTCAGGACACGTCTTAGCAGTCTATCGGAAAGGATGTCTAGAAAGCTCCGCCCGACACTCCCATGGAATGTTACGGGGTTTGTGATCTAGGGCTTTCCGCGTCTGCCACATAGTGGAAGTATTCCGACCGTTCCCACTTAGGATCGACCTGAATTAGGGTTTTTCCTTACTCGTCATTTCCTAACAGCAACTAGCGTCGGACCCAAGCGAACTACTTTACGCAGACACACCAGGTCCGAAGCGGATTCACGCTGCACTTGGTTCAAGGAGAAAGGGAAATGAGAGGGATGCAAAGCTCAACCTCTCTGCCATAACGCATAGTCCCATTCCGTTCCCCTAAAACAGCATAAATCGAGTTCAATCATAACTCTAGGTCAACGCTTTTGTTGTTCGTGTTCTTTGATGATATTCATGCTGTCCATCGTGATTTGAGAAAAGTTCCCGGCCAACCAAGACCACCCATCTGTAGGATGGATCTATGGCCCATCCTCCGCACTTTCCTCGGGTTGTTTTAGTTATTTAATTACCTAACACATTAGTTGGACATATAACAACCAACTTATTTAATTAACCCATTAGGTACAAGTTCTTTCACGTAATCTTATCACTTGACATAGAAAAAACAATATCAGACAAGTTTCTTATTAACATATTATCATATTTATCTTTGAAATACAAGAGTCCAGCCCGTAGGCTTATCCACAATCTATCGGAAGGCTATCCAGAAATCCACATGGAACACTAATCCAAGTTTCCACCCGTAGACTAGTATGCGGGCCTCGAAATCCAATCCCAAGTCACGTTAGCCTCTTGTGCATGACTCGAAAGGCGAGGGATTTACATCCAGAGCCTCTCCTGGCACCCAAGCGTCCTCCTGCTCCAAGTAGTGCTCAACAGAGAGACCTCTCGCGGGGCGGGTTCAGTCCACTTTCCTGGCGCGGATAACAACCCCCTTGGTTAGGGTCAGGCAGACACTCGAGGGTAACTGAAGTTGCCTATCCCTTCACGCCTTTAACCTGAAGTATAGATATTCATTTATCTTTTAATTCATTGATCAAACAAAGCCAAACAGTGCTCTAAAATTTGTAACAAGCACAAATATTTCCATTGATCGTTTTTGTTGTTGGCAAACTGCTAAGGAATGAATCCTTCCTTTTGAATACATCCAGCACTCGATCCGGGATGACTTGCAACTTGGCAACATCCCCTATATCCTGGGTTAGGGCGTTGTCATATTGCTGCGCATTCGAGGTGTGAAAACCACCCAAAAGTTGTGTGTGGGATTTGATACTTTGTACATATTTAGTTGTTGTGTTTATACTTTTGTTTTACGTGGAAGAGGGTTTGGAGCAAGAGGAATTAATCAATAATGCTTTGGTTGACATGTATGTCAAATGTGAAAGTTTAAACAAAGCGCATAAAGTCTTCAAGGACTTGCTAGAAAGAAATTAAGTGTCATGGAATGCTTTAATGTCAAGATATATTCAAAATGGAGGTTTAGGTTGAATGGTTTCTGCAATGAGGTGGAATTGGTGAACTACTTCCTGAGAACAAGCAAGCTTCCTGCAATCTCATGAGAGTTAAGGGACTGATAGACTTGATCTCCCATGGATTTGCACTGTGACATGAGAAGATCGAGTTCCTGGGTTTTCCCATGTGAGCTTTCTAAATGATTATTAAGTAATGATTAGAGATTGGACACATAAGAGGGGAATTGCAATCCTGATGGGCATCTCTAAAGCAGGCAGCTAGCAGTTCTGGGCAACTGAATGGCATGAGATCAAGTCCATTTGCAGTATCAAGTAAACCATCACTTAAGGGTCAAAGGACATTCAATTTTGGGCAATCAGATCACATTGGAGATGGTTGCAACATAGCAGAGGACCTGGTTGTCTTTCAAGGAGAGGATGTGTCCAGATACTCAACCTGTGCTTCTCAGAGTGCGCAATAAGGGATATCCATGTGTCTCCTGTGGTTGGTCACCTCAGCCTCATTCATAAACCCATAACTATTCAAGCGGGTGAAATATGGGAACTGCATTGTCAATGGAGGGAAGCCTGCATGCAGGGGAGACCTTCACGAGATGTCCATCTCCTCTGCTAATTATACGTGCCTCCATTAATTATACACACAAGACCACACAACTGCTACGAAAAGCCAAAATAGTGCAGATGTTGGGACCGCTTTTTTGTAACAAAAAGCTGCATGCTGTATGGCAAAAAGGGGGGAAAAAAGAACACTATTTTGGGAGGGACATTGTGATCGTCGTCTGGTCGGAGGAAAAGGAGGGAAATCTCAGCAACGGAAAAAGGACGAAATCAGAGAGCTCTACGAGAATTTGGGGGGTCCTTGTTGATCATTATGTGGAGGACAAAGAGGTGGATAGCTGGAATGTCCAGTGTGAATTTGGGGGCTTCAAGGCTGACGGCGCTGGAGACCTGAACTGTGATCGAAGATCAATTGACTGATCAATCTCTGCAACTTTAGAAGGAAATCAGAGAGGAAGAACATGAGGGCAAAGACTCCAATGAGGAGGCTGCTGGAAGATGGATTAGTGAAGCTCTATAAGACAGCAACGAGAAAGAACAAGCGAAGAAAAAGCTTTGACGAAAACAAAAATTCGGAAGGAACCTTTCTTTATGAAGTATGTTTGGGAGATTCTAGAGATGATGACAGATAAATCCGGAAAAGGGAGTATGCTCAGGGGGATCAGAATCACGAGGGAAAGGACAGCCTGAATTTTACCACCAGGAAACACAGAAAAAGAGATGGCCATCGCTCTGATCAGATTCGGAAAGGAAAATTGTGACTCTGGTGATGGTGTGACTCATATTGTCCCTATATATGAGGGATATGCTCTTCCTCATGCTAGTTTTGTTTACGACTTGACCTTACTGGGCGTGATTTAACTGATGCACTCATGAAGATCCTCACCGAGCGTGGTTATTCATTCACTACAACTGCAGAAAGGAAAAATGGTGGCCATCGCTAAAAGGGTATAAAAGGGAAAGTGGAACATCAGGACGAATGCTGTGAACGGGATTGTCTGTGAGAATGTGCTGTTTTGAGGCCTTAAATGCATCATGGCAATTCAGTCGATGAAGAAGATGATCGCAAATTCGCTCAGAGAAGACATCAAGTGATTTTTTAAAGTGCTTAAGGAGACAAAATAAGCTTTAATACAGTTGATTCTGAATTCGGATCTGTTTGCAAATGATTTTACAAAGCTTGGGGAGTCGATACAGGGCGGCAGAATCATCAGTGGCGCAGGTGCAATACTACGAGTCCTGCTGCCAGTGTCTTCCAAAAGCTCAATCGTCGCTTCAAGGCATTCCTACTCTCTCTAATGTATTGGTGTATTGTCTTCTCTGTACTCATAATCGCACTTGCTAGATTCGTGGAATTGAAGCCTATCCAAACTGCCAAGGAGCACAGAGGTATTCATGCAATTCGGGCAGTTGAATGTCATTTTGCTCACAATATCCTGAAATCTTGAAGCTAAAAAGGAAATTTTAGCATAAAGGGTGAAAAAGAGAGAAGGATCATAAAGCTCTTACTAGCATGGGTGTTCTTGATGATAAAACAAATGAGCATAAAACTATTATGAAGAGCTAATCATATGATTGTTGTTTTGCTACTTGTAGACATTTTCGTTTATACAAACACTGTGCTGCAACATGTAAAGAATGTCCACTTTGTTGGAGTGCAATCACTGATCAGATAATAGCTTTGACAGCTTGATAAAAGCTAGAGAGTACTGAAGTGTCAAGTTTTGATCCTTAAGAACTGGCTGAAGTATTTCATGGTTACTTGATACAAAATTTCTGCATAGAATTCTGAGTGAAAAGACAGTGAATTTACAGCAAACACATGATATATACCATGCAGAACTCTTCCATGTTTTTGAAGGATTACTGGTTCATTCAATCCAAAGAATTATGTATGATCATGAACATTATTGATCTTTCCAACTGATCAACATCACAGGAAGTAATTGCAGTCATAACAGATTTGACTTCATTCACTTGTTTGATTTTCTATCCTGAAATTCGTCAAGGTCTTCTGTAGACACGACTTTGCTTTGCTTTGGCAAACCCTTCGACATCTTTAGTAAACCCGACGTGAAAGCATCGCAGAAATTTCAGGATGGGAGATACTTCAGCCTCTATTTCAGCCTCACGATTCCAGCTGCGTCCTCTACTTCAGCTGCAGCAATGAGTGCTGCGTCAAGTACTTCAACAGAGGATCTAAAGTAGATTTTGCAGAATATGTTCATGTATATGTAGCTCCAAAATCAGCAGACACAATTGTATATGTAGCAGCAGCAACAATTGCATCAACAATAGTTGTCTCAGCAAAGGCAACTCTATTCGGAATAGGAGAATGCAAATAGTGCGACTAAGGCGATTGAAGTAGTTGAGAATGAGAAGAAGCTATTTGATGGCCGTAATGTTTCAGTATATTTGAAGACATATGAGATCAAGATGGGGTTTTTTGGAGTTCCTGCTGGACTTATGAGTAAGTACTTCCTGCGTCTTGTCACACCTGCCTTGAGGGCAAAAGTGACTGATCATTTTATTCAAAATACACATTGGCAAGATTTTAAGAAGGCCCTGAAAGAAGAATATTTCCTTGAGGACTTTGGTATGGCTACTCGGCGATCATTCCAAGAGTGGGTCTACATGCCAAACAAAGGTCTAGCTGCTTCAGAGTTGATTCGAGAATTCGAAGAGAGGTATAGTCAGCTTGATGCCATTGAACAAAGAGCATTGGATGTTGAAAAAGTTGAGCTTTTCTTGCAAGCTGCAGATCCTGCTCTTCAGAAAAAGTTGGGTGAGCTTCTTGAGGATCGCACGAAGCCTATGGGTCTTAAAACGGATTGGCAGGATGCCCAGGATGCAGTCTCGACTTTGACCAAGAGGAGGATATGGAAGACCCGCCTACAGAATGGTTCCATGACACTGACACCATCATCTGCTCCTATGCATGCTTCTATTCCTGTTATTTCTTCTCCTCTTCAGCCAGTTTCTTGGCCTATGCCAGTGCCTACTGTTTCTATTCCTCATATTCCTCTTGTCGTGATCAATGCTGGCACCTTCTGCTCCAAATCCATCCGCTCCATCGATGTCTACCTCTCTTGATGAAATAATCAAAGGCATAACAGATTTGACACTAGAGTCAGTTAAAGCGGAGTTGGTGGGAAAATTGAAAGAGCAGTTTGCTTCGACTGCACCTACTACTTCTTCTAGTGCTCCTACTGCACCTAGGAGTGCTCCTAGTGCACCTAGGAGAGATCGGAGATGTATTTGGTACGATAGTACGGACCATCAACATTGCAGGGATTGTGAATCTTTTCAGGATGCAAGGAGGAAGAATTTGGTATATTGGGGACAAGATGGTAAGATTTGGTTGACTGAGACAGGAGCTCCACTTGCTACCAACTTTGGTAAAGGTGGAATGAAGAAGTAAGTGGATGACATGGCTGCGCGTATTTCTTATGTGACAGCTAGAGGTGATGCTTCTGCATATTGAGTCTAGATTGAGAAGGGATCAGAGACTCAGTCACAGCACTATGGACTTATGCTATGGAGATTGCAAACAAGGGAAAAATTTAGCAAACTGTTTTGACTAGTGTAGGCTCTAACATCAAATCAGAGACAGGTTGGGATTCGCCTGTTGACATGTACTCTATTTATGCTTCTTTGGCTAAGTCTCATGGAGCAGATGTACTTGTTGAGGAGAAGCGTAAGAGGGATGAAGAAAATCCAATTGCAGCTAAGAAGACTAGAGGGGGTGAGTTTGTTACTCCACCTACTGCAGGACCGTCTTTGAGACCAGGGCCAGAACGACAGATGGAAGATGCTCAAAAGAAAGAAAAGAGGCAAGAGCCTAGAGAGAGAAAGCAGCTAGGGTTTAGATTGATGTCCGATATTGAGAGATCTACAGACATGGAAAAAATCTTTAATGACAAGATACTTGGTAGTGAGGTGACTTTCACTATTTTTGAGGTTTTGGGCATCTCAAAAAGAGAGTTTCAGGAGGTCCTGAAGAGGAAAAGGCATGCATTGCCTACTATTGATACACAGGGAGTTTTGATTGGAGAGTTGGATGAGGATGAGGATGAGGTTATGGTTGAGAATGCTTCTGTTTTTCCGCAGGTAGAGAAGAGGATTCAGCCTATGCATTATGCTGAAATTGATGAGCCTATCTTGATACCGCGTAGTCACTTTTCACGGAGCCATTGGGCTAGGGCAACTACAGAGACGATGGTAAAGATTGGAGAGAAACAGGTGCCTTATGTTGCATTGGTGGATCATGGTTTGGAGATTAATCTCATAGTTCGTGGAGTTTATGAGAGTAACAGATGGCCTATGGATGTAGAGCATGGGTGGCGTATGAGAGTCACCAATAACACTGCAGGTGATTTGTATGCTACCTGTCCCAGTGTCAGGGTTTCTATTGGTGATGTAGAGGAGGATTTCCATTTCTTTGTGCAGGATTCATGCTCTTATCCTATAATTCTTGGACAGCCATTCATCACAGAGATGCGCATGGAAACAAAGGTAATGGATGATGGTTCTGCTTATGCACGGATTCACAGTAAAGATGGTATGAGAGCAGTTCAGTTTATGACTGTGTGTGTGAACCATGTTAAAAACAAAGATACTCTTAGAGATGCACCTTTGCCCACTGTGAGGGATTCGGGTTTTCATTAGGTACCACCGTTTCGCGAGACGACGGTGGAGCAGAGGAGATTGGAGTTCTCGCCTCCTGGTAGCAGTGTTTTCTCCTCCGGTTTTGTTGGGATTTGAGCAAACAGTTCGATGAGCTATCAGAAGATTTCTAGGTTGCCTAGAGCTACCAGGTAGTACATATGTAGGAAGGAGAAAATTTAAAAAATGTAGGAATTTTGGAGGATGATGAGCACATAGATGGGATGTATGACAGTATGATTTGTGCAAATACGATGGAAGAGATGGAAGATATGCTGAAAACTGATATGTAGAATTGTCACAATAATGTATTAGTGCAGTCCTTGGACATGTTTCATGAAATTGCAGATTTTGTGTCACAGATTGAGTCAGAGGCTGAGGTGGCTCAGCAAAAAGTGTTGAGTGCTGAAGAAATTCAGCAAACAGAGTTTCCAGCTGGTTATGATCAACTTTCAAAGACACAGAGGGCTGAAAACTTTCAGCCAACAGAGTTTATTGCTGAAATATTTCAGCATCCAGAGTTTAGGGTTGTTTCTATGCAGTCCATAGTGCAGAGGGCTGAGGATATTCAGCCATTGGAGTGCAGAATTGCTGATTTACAGCAAGATTTGAGTAATGCAGAAGGGCATAATGAAGCCAGGGTTGACACGAAATACAAAACTGTGGGTAAGAAGGTGAAGCCGGTTGCTGTACCGCTTCCATCTGATAGTGATCAACAAATAGAGAGAGCTACTAAACAACCAATTTTCAGGAATCCGGAGCATATTGGTCATAAATTTTTAGCAGAGACTCTTGTTGAATTGAAAATTGGAAATGGTGATTTTTTGTTACCCATAGAGAAGCAATGCTTTCAGGAGATACTTGAGCGACATGGAAGGGGATTTACTTTTTCCCCGCATGAGATTGGATATGTAAATCCTGATATTGTTGCTCCTATGGTGATCTTTACTATTCCTCATATTCCATGGAATCTCCGACCTATTCCAGTGCCTAAAGCACACTTGCCAAAGCTGATTGATTTATTGAATGAGAAAATCAGGATGGGAATTCTTGAGCCTTCATCTGCACCATACTCAAACAGGTGGTTTACAGTTCCAAAGAAGAATGGTACTCTCCGATTTATACAGGACATGCAGCTAGTAAATAGAGTTACTATCAGGAATGTTGGTATAGGTCTAGTTGTGGATGAGTTTGCAGAAGCATTTGCTGGACGTGCCATCTATTCTTTAGGTGATTTGTATTCGGGATATGATCAGTTTCAGCTGGCTTTGGAAAGCAGGGACATAACCACCATGAGAACTTCTATTGGGCTTGTTAGGGTACCTTGCCTCAAGGTGCTACTAATTCTGTTGCGCATATGATGAATGCCATACATAAGGTCCTTCGAGATTACATACCTCAGCTTACTATGCCTTTCTTGGATGATGTGCCCATTAAGGGGTGTGCAGAAGAAGAGAAAAATGAGAGTCTAAATGAGCAGGGATGCAGATACTTTGTGGCTGATCATATTTCAGCATGTGAGAAGATTTTGGCCAGGTTAGAAGAAGTGAACTTGACACTTTCAGGGCAAAAATCTATTTTTGGAGTGAATGAGGTTGTCATTGTTGGACATATGTGTGGATATTATGGCAGGAAACCCTCACCTGATAAGGTGAATGCTATAGGCAAGATTGCGGAGTATTGTTCTACCACTTTAGAGCTTGTGTGTTTTATATGATTTGGATACCTCATTTTGCACACATAGCAGATTGTTTATATCAGCTGCTTCGAAAGGGGCAGAAATTCTATTGGAATGAGAGCCACACTAGAGCCATGCGGAAATTGAAGAAGTTATTGCAGAATACTCCTACTCTCAGGAAAGCGGATTATAATTGTGGAAAGCCTATTGTATTGATAGTTGACACTAGTCCAATTGGCATAGGTTGGGCTGTGGGTCAAGATGATGCAGATGGAAATAGGTATGCTATTGGGTTTGGGGCGAAAGTCCTAAATGAGAGACAGAGGAGATATCCGCAAATCAAGAGGGAGTTATTGGGGATTGTTACGGCTCTCAAATGTGACAAGGAGTACTTTATTGGAGCTTCAGTTGTGGTAGAGACAGATTGCTTACCATTGATTGGTATGATTACGAGTTGCTCTACTCCGGATATAGCTATGCTGAGATGGATTGCATACATCAAGTCATTAAATCCGGAATTTAAACACATAGCAGGGAAGGATAATCCAGTGGCAGATATGTTGTCTAGAGCCAGATATGATGATGAGGAGATGCTATTTGCAGAAGAGGATGATGCAAAAATTTCAGCCACTATGGTTGATCATGTTTGCCATGTCTATGATATTGTGGCTTTCATAGAAGAACTCTATGTTGGAGATTGGTTGCAGATTGGCAGGTACCTTAGTACACTAAGCACAAGAGATGAATGGACAGATGAAGAGTTCAAGAAGATCAGAAGGAAAGCCTATGGTTATTTTCTCAAGGACGGATTTCTTTGGAAGCATCCGAAGAAAAGAGGCGGATTACCTTTGCGGGTTGTCTGCGATAGAGAGACACATTTACAGGTGATGAGGAAGTTTCATGAGAGTCCTTGGGCTGGTCATAGAGGAGTGTGGGCTACTTATGAGAAAATCAAGGAGAAATATTGGTGGAAAGGCATGTATAGAGATGTTTCTCACTTTGTTGAGACTTGCAGAGACTGCCAGATGTATTCAGTAGTGCGTCATCGAGATGAGCTTCATCCGACTTATCCGCTATGCATTCATTATAAGTGGGTAGTTGATTTGGTTACTTTGCCTATGGGTCTATGGCAGATGAGATACATTGTTTTGGCTAGAGAGGATCTTACCAATCATGTTGAGGGCAGATCTTTGAGAACGAAGACCACTAGTGCAGTGTGTAAGTTCTTATTGGAGGAAATTTTCTGCAGGTATGGTTGTGTGGGTAAGATCACTGCGGATCGCGGTGAATTGGATGCAGATGAAGCTAGGGAGTTTTTCTCTCAGCTAGGAATCAAGTTGGCTCTAACTATAGTATATAATCCAGAGGGAAATGGGAAGAGTGAAAGAGGGCATTCGCCGATAGTGAAAGCATTAGCCAAAGCATGTAGAGGACGGATTGGAGAATGGCCGAGACTTCTACCATTTGCTTTGTGGGCTGATCATACGACTCATAGTGTTACCACAGGATATATGCCTGCAGAGTTGATGTATGGTCAGAAACCGGTTATGCCGACTGAGACTTGTGCTTTGACTTGGTCAGTTTTACCTTGGCAAGAGGATTTGATGAGAGAGGAGCTCTTAGCTCTTCGGATTCGGCAATTGGAGAGAAGACCAGAGGATATTCAGCTAGCTATTGACAGGTTGAAGGTTGCTAGACTAAGAAATAAGGACAGGTTTGACAGCAGGCATCGCTTGCGGCCTAGAGCAATAGAAGAGGGAGATTGGGTATTAGTCTTTGATAGCAGCCTTGAAAATCAGCATACTGCACTTCGGAAGATGGTGAAAAGATGGTTTCGGCCGTACATAGTCAAACATGTCTTTGATAATGCAACATATGAGCTGACAAAATTGGATGGGACAGTGCTTAGAGTGCCTATTGCTGGAAAAAGAATCAAGATTTTCAAGAAAAGAGATGAAGAAGATTATGCATTGGAAGAATTTGCAAGAGAAGAGCAACGAGAAGAAACTCCAATGGAAGAGATAGATGATATGACAGATAATCTTGTTGATATACCAAAAATGCATAATGAAGAGATTGATCTATTTGTGGATCTTGATGATAATGATCATGGGTAGTTGGCCCATCCGGAGGATGCGCAGGATTAGAGGGGGTGGATGTCGTATTGCTGCGCATTCGAGGTGTGAAAACCACCCAAAAGTTGTTTGTGGGTTTTGATACTTTGTACATATTTAGTTGTTGTGTTTATACTTTTGTTCTACATGGAAGAGGGTTTGGAGCAAGAGGAATTAATCAATAATGCTTTGGTTGACATGTATGTCAAATGTGGAAGTTTAAACAAAGCGCATAAAGTCTTCAAGGGCTTACTGGAAAGAAATTAAGTGTCATGGAATGCTTTAATGTCAGGATATATTCAAAATGGAGGTTCAGGTTGAATGGTTTCTGGAATGAGGTGGAATTGGTGAACTACTTCCTGAGAACGAGCAAGCTTCCTGCAATCTCATGAGAGTTAAGGGACTGATAGACTTGATCTCCCATGGATTTGCACTGTGACATGAGAAGATCGAGTTCCTGGGTTTTCCCATGTGAGCTTTCTAAATGATTATTAAGTAATGATTAGAGATTGGACACATAAGAGGGGAATTGCAATCCTAATGGGCATCTCTAAAGCAGGCAGCTCGCAGTTCTGGGCAAGTGAATGGCATGAGATCAAGTCCATTTGCAGTATCAAGTAAACCATCACTTAAGGGTCAAAGGACATTCAATTTTGGGCAATCAGATCACATTGGAGATGGTTGCAACATAGCAGAGGACCTGGTTGTCTTTCAAGGAGAGGATGTGTCCAGATACTCAACCTGTGCTTCTCAGAGTGCACAATAAGGGATATCCATGTGTCTCCTGTGGTTGGTCGCCTCAGCCTCATTCATAAACCCATAACTGTTCAAGTGGGTGAAATATGGGAACTGCATTGTCAATGGAGGGAAGCCTGCATGCAGGGGAGACCTTCACGAGATGTCCATCTCCTCTGCTAATTATACGTGCCTCCATTAATTATACACACAAGACCACACAACTGCTACGAAAAGCCAAAATAGTGCAGATGTTGGGACCGCTTTTCTGTAACAAAAAGCTACGTGCTGTATGGCAAAAAGGGGGGAAAAAAGAACACTATTTTGGGAGGGACATTGTGATCGTCGTCTGGTCGGAGGAAAAGGGGGGAAATCTCAGCAACGAAAAAAGGACCAAATTAGAGAGCTCTACGGGAATTTGGGGGGTCCTTGCTGATCATTATGTGGAGGACGAAGAGGTGGATAGCTGGAATGTCCAGTGTGAATTTGGGGGCTCCAAGGCTGACGACGCTGGAGACCTGAACTGTGATCGAAGATCAATTGACTGATCAATCTCTGCAACTTTAGAAGGAAATCAGAGAGGAAGAACATGAGGGCAAAGACTCCAATGAGGAGGCTGTTGGAAGATGGATTAGCAAAGCTCTACAAGACAGCAACGAGAAAGAACAAGGGAAGAAAAAGCTTTGACGAAAACAAAAATTCGGAAGGAACCCTTCTTTATGAAGTATGTTTGGGAGATGCTAGAGATGATGACAGATAAATCCGGAAAAGCGAGTATGCTTAGGGGGATCAGAATCACGAGGGAAAGGACAGCCTGAATTTTACCACCAGGAACCACAGAAAATAAGATGGCCATTGCTCTGATCAGATTTGGAAAGGAAAATTGTGACTCTGGTGATGGCGTGACTCATACTGTCCCTATATATGAGGGATATGCTCTTCCTCATGCTTTTTTTTTTTACGACTTGACCTTGCTGGGCGTGATTTAACTGATGCACTCATGAAGATCCTCATCGAGTGTGGTTATTCATTCACTACAACTGCAGAAAGGAAAAATGGTGGCCATCACTAAAAGCGTATAAAAGGGAAAGCGGAACATCAGGACGAATGCTGTGAACGTGATTGGCTGTGAGAATGTGCTGTTTCGAGGCTTTAAATGCATCATGGCAATTCAGTCGATGAAGAAGATGATCGCAGATTCGCTCAGAGAAGACGTCAAGTGATTTTTTAAAGCGCTTAAGGAGACAAAAGAAGCTTTAATACAGTTGATTTTGAATTCGGATCTGTTTGCAATTGATTTTGCGAAGCTTGGGGAGTCGATACAGGGTGGCAGAATCATCAGTGGCGCAGGTGCAATACTACGAGTCCTGCTGCTAGTGTCTTCCAAAAGCTCAATCGTCGCTTCAAGGCATTCCTACTCTCTCTAATGTATTGGTGTATTGTCTTCTCCATACTCATAATCACACTTGCTAGATTCGTGGAATTGAAGCCTATCCAAACTGCCAAGGAGCACAGAGGTATTCATGCTATTCCGGCAGCTGAATGTCATTCTACTCACAATATCCTGAAATCCTAAAGCTAAAAAGGAAATTTTAGCATAAAGGGTGAAAAAGAGAGAAGGATCATGAAGCTCTAACTAGCATGGGTGTTCTTGATGATGAAACAAATGAGCATAAAACTGTTATGAAGAGCTAATGGTATGATTGTTGTTTTGCTACCTTATAGACATTTCTGTTTATACAAACACTGTGCTGCAACATGTAAAGAATGTCCACTTTGTTGGAGTGCAATCATTGATCAGATAATAGCTTTGACAGCTTGATAAAAGCTAGAGAGTCCTGAAGTGTCAAGTTTTGATCCTTAAGAACTGGCTGAAGTATTTCATGGTTACTTGATACAAAATTTTTGCATAGAATTCTGAGTGAAAAGACAGTGAATTTATAGCAAACACATGATATATACCATGCAGAACTCTTCCATGTTTTTGAAGGATTACTGGTTCATTCAATCCAAAGAATTATACATGATCATGAACATTATTGATCTTTCCAACTGATCAACATCACAGGAAGTAATTGAAGTCATAACAGATTTGACTTCATTCACTTGCTTGATCTTCTATCCTGAAATTCGTCAAGGTCTTCTGTAGACACGACTTTGCTTTGCTTTGGCAAACCCTTCGACAGCGTACCCTATTATCCTGACTTGGTCAAACCTTAAGTTTATTGGTTACTTCAGTTTATCTGCTAGTCTTTAGTTTCCAATCAATCCTCTTTACTCAAGAAGGACCACTAAATTAGAATGATTATTCATTCTCTTGCAAGATAAATTGCGTAAGGACATGCCAACTTTATTGCGAGAACTTGGCCATTCTCTTGTGATCCAATCACAAGATCATATGACTCCGCACTTGTGCAAGTGTCGCTTCAAACTATGAGGCCATGGAGTCACGAAACAATCTGTTTCAGGTTACTAGGCTGACATCGTTAGGCCTAGGGTTTCCAAGTTTCATATTGTAAGATTCTTAGGGACAAACCCTAGCTCACTTTACGATTACATTTCACTGTCCCTACATTCAGTAAAGGTGGGCAAGTATTCAAGGTATAGGTGTTTCTTGGAATTTAACTTATTCCGAATAAGCACTCTGCAGCTTAGGTGTTTTAAGTTTATGCCAATTTGGTTAACTCTAGAAGATAATTTTGAGATTACTTCCACATGATTCGTTGTCTATGCGTAAATTGATTTTCAACCTTAACTTATCGGTTTGAGGTCAGGCATAGGTTAATTCTAACTAACCTTCCTATAATCATGAGAATAAAATTCATGCTAACAAGCAACCTTTTTCTTGCTAATTTATGCAGTTGACAATGATAATTTTATAGAGTTTATGCATCGTAAGAATCATTTCATGCTTTGCACTTTCCATGATGATTCATTGCGATATGGGTTAATAGTGCGAGATGCTGTTTATACTTATAGGCTTCACCGAAGCATACTATTTTAATGGATAATAATCCACTCTTATAATTCATTTCAATGTATAAGCTATTTGCTAGAAATGCATTTATGCTTTCCTAATTTGCATGTTTCATTTAAAAGTATTGATGTGTAACGTGTCCACTAGAATCCTCTAGAACACGTCTTAGCAGCCCATCGGAAAGGTTGCTTAGAAAACTCCACCCGGCACTCCCATGGAATGTTGCAGGTTTTGCAATCTAGGACTTTCCGCGTCTGCCACGTAACAGAAGTGTCCTGGCCGTTCCCACTTAGGATCGATCGGAATTGTTTGGTCATTTACTAACAGCGACTAGCGTCAGACCTGATCGAACTACTTTACGCAGAAACGCCTGGTCTGAAGCGGATTCATGCTGCACTTGGTTCAAGGAGAATGGGAAACGAGAGGGATGCAAGGCTCGACCTCTCTGCCAAAAGGCATAGTCCCATTCCGTTCCCCTAAAACAGCGTGAATCGGGTAATCGGTAATTCCAAGTCATCGTTCTCATTACTTGTTTCGGTGATGTTGATCATCCTTCTGTTCGTCGAAGACTTTGAGAAAAGTTCCCGGCTAACCGGGACCACCCATCCGTAGGATGGACCCATGGTCCATCCTCCGCACTTTCCTCGGTTGGTTTTAGTTATGTAATTACCTACCACATTAGTTTGACATATACAAACAACTTCTTTGAATTAATCCTCTTATGCACTGGTTCCTTCACGTAATCTTATCACAGGACATAAAGAAAACAATGCCAAACAACTTCTTTATTATTATTTTATCCTTTTATCTTTGAAATACAAGGAGTTCCCGCCTGTAGGCGTATTCATAATCCGCCCGAAGGCTATCCAGTAATCCACCAGGGATCACTAATCCAAGTTTCCGCCCGTAGACTAGTATGCGGGCCTCGAGATCCAATCCCGAGTCACGTTAGTCTCTTGTGCAGGGCCCGGAAGGCGAGGGATTTACGGCCAGAGCCCCCCCCTGGCACCCAAGCGTCCTCCTGCTCCAAGTAGACCTCAACGGCAAGACCTCTCACGGCGGGTTCGGTCCACGTTCCCGGCGCGGCTAACAACCCCCTTGGTTAGGGTCAGGCAGGCAATCGAGGGTAACTGAAGCTGCCTCTCCCTTCAGGCTTCAACCTGAAGTATTTAGATATATTTTCGTCCTTTAGTTCATTGAGCAAACAATGCAAATAGTGCTTTCCAAACTGTTACAAGCACAATCAATTTCCAATGGTCGTTTAGCTGGCAAACTGTTAAGGAGTGACTCCTTTTCTCCGAATGCAACCCGCATTCGATCCGGAATCAATTGCAACTTGGCAAGATTCCAAGTATTCTTGGGTTAGGGTCATACCCTACCAATACTTTAGGTTTTGTTGTGGTAGGTTCCAGCGACCGTGTCGCTTTAGTTTATTGTCTGGTCATTTGCTCCAAGGCAAATACCTAACCTTCCTTTTCCTTGGTAATTATCCCCCAAGAAAAGTGAATAACAGGATGATTACTCATCCTCTTGTAAGTTAAATTCTTTCAATAACTTGCCAACCTCATTTCGAGAGATGATAAAACTCTCTTGTGGACAAATCTTAAGTCTATACAATATTGCAGCTTTTTGCACATGTATTGCATCTATTCCACGGGATCATTCTACCCATTGCTTAGCGTTTTCCGGTCATGGAATTTACCTCCAGCCGAATAGCAGGGTTTTAGGGTATCCTCCAACCCATTCCTAATTATGTTGGCCCATGGTCTTAGAAGTTTGCAACTCCGTCGGAGTTTCATCATTTGAACGAATGATCCTTAAACCTTAGATCATTTCATGCAGGAACATCCAATTGCTTCGACATTTCGTGATCATGTGTAAGATCTTTAGATTCGCAGGTTTTGTCTTGGCAACCAGTGTAAAACTAGGTCAAATTATTATTGCGCTAAACCCTAGTTAACACTTGGGATACCTATCATATCGACTCAATCATGCCCATATGAATCCTTGTGGTTTAGGTGACCTAGTCAACTCAATAAACTTGTCTTGCGTCAAGGATGATCCTTTCCTCAAGGTAATAAACTAAATCTAATGGCAAACAATAGTTACAACTACACCAATACGCGTAAACATGCGATTTATTGCTTCTATGCATCACATGGTTCACGATAACCCTATCCTTCCTTGGTAAGGTAAAATGCTTGATAATCTGTACACTAACTTTCCTAGGTCCTACTAGGATTTACATCAATTAATCTTACCTACAACCTTGTTGTCTACCTTCGAATCTTATGCTTTGACGAACCATGCAACCTTTCCTAAATGCGGCTTCTGATGGATGACGTTTTCGCATGATGACTATGCAATACGCAACATCCTCCTAGCTACAATGTAGTTAACGAAGTTTATACCAAACTAAAGCTAGTGTCAACTCATTCCATTTTACATGCTATTTGCAAGTTCATAAGATCATTTTCGTATTCTATTATTTCCTTTTCGGATAATACCTTATTGTGTTAACCTTGCCTCATGAAATCATTACGAGGAGGATGTTGCCTAACATGCGGCACACACTTATTCCTACCATGTCTAGGACGAAAGAGAATGCACTTATAAATTCCATTTCTTTGCCTAAGTTTAGACTCATTACTTTGATAATGTACCAAAAAAACTACATGCGACTAGTCTTCTAAGGTGGATAACTCGTTCAAATTCATGATATATTTCCAATCTTGCCTAATGTTTCAAGAGATGCTTTATCAAATGTATTTTTTTTCCAATTTCCATATGCATTAAGCGTAAAAATGCAATTCCCTTCATGAACTAAGCGCGCCTAATCATTTCTTTATGCGGAAATAACTCGAAAGAACCTGGACTTGAGGGCTCGGGGAGATGTCCACTTGTATATTCGGAGATGAGCCTCCCGCGGTCGCACCTTGTGATCTTTTTGGGGCCATCGTAGGAGTAAATTCGACTTCTGATTTGCCTTTGTGGTCTATGGAGTGTCTTGCCTTGGCATGCAACCTTCCAACCTTTACCTTTCCTCGTATGCGGAAGATTTCTTTGCGGGATGGCGCTTGCGGAAAAGGCTTTAGAAGATCTTTAGGGAAAACCCCGGGTTGGCATGGAGTTGATTCTTGGATGGCTTGCGTCTTTAATGTCTTTTTACGAAAGCCTTTTCAATGGGTCTAGTGGGGGGTCTTTACGGCTTCACCTTCCCCTCTTCAAAGTCCCGGGGAGGGTATGAATGGGCCTTTGGGAAATGTGGTGGGAAGGGGCCTTAAAGAAGCCCCCTCCTTAGAAGCTTCTAAAGAAGCTTGTGAGAAGCTTCTGCTTCTACAGAACACGTGGGGGGGGGGTCGTTATCCAGGCGGCGGGTCTGCGGCAGTCTAGGCGGCAACGATGGCGGACTGGCAGCAGCGTTGGCGGACTGGCGACTGCGGCACGGCGGCGACCTCCACCTCGATCAGCACGGCGACCTCCACCTCCCACGCTTTCCCTCTCTCTGCACGGCCCTCTCTCCTTCAGCTCCTCTCCCACGGCTCCTCTAGCACACCCCCTTGCTAGGGGGTGTTTATATAGGCATGGGGGGTGGGGAAGAGGGCCTCCACACACGTGGAGGACTCCCCCTCATGCAGTCCCACTTCACTCCCTCTTGGCCATTCCCCCCCACACTCCCTCTCCTCCAGCCATGCATCGGCTGGGGGAAGGGATAATAATAAAAAAATTTGCCTTGAATTTATCCAATTGCCCTTCCCAAGCGGTCGTTTCCTCGCGGTTTTATGGTCTTCAACCCCGGCCTTTAATTCTCGACGTGGAGACCTCATTTTCGAGCGTGCATGGTGTGGATTAGGTTACCAATAATCACGAAGTAGGGAATACTCTTGCACAGGGTTTACACGGCGTGCGGGAAGTTAATACTTGCGGTACGGGGTACGCGGAAATATTACATTCTCTCCCCCTTAGAAGAATCGAGATGTCCTCATCTCGAGATAAACTGGGGATATTGAAGATTGAGAGAGCTTTCATCCATCCAGGTAGCATCCTCTTCGGGATAATCTTTCCACTGGACGAGGCATTCTCTCAAGGTTCTAGATCTCAACTGTCTCTCCCTAACATCTAAAATCTTTTCCGGTCTTAGTTCAAGGATTCCTTGACTAGGCATTACAATTTGTTGGTCATCAAGTACATGATTTGGGTTGGGTACATACTTTTTCAAGAGACTAATATGGAATACATTGTGAACTTTTAGGTTATCAGGAAGTTGCAATTTATAAGCATTGGGTCCTAGGCATTTGAGGATTTTATATGGTCCACAATACCTTGGACTTAGCTTCTTGCATTTACCTAGAGATAAAGAGCTCCTCTTGGGGCGTACACGAATAAAAACCATGTCTCCTTCTCCGAAGACCCTCTCTTGGCGCTTCAAATCCGTATATGCCTTTTGTCTATCTTTGGCTGCTTGTATGTCTTGTCTTATTGACCTTATTTGGTCATCCATGTCCTCCAACATTTGTCTTGAAGCTTCCACTCTCAGGGTAGGATCAGAAAAATTTAGAGGACTTCGACAATCATGACCATACAATGCCTGAAAAGGCGTCATTTGAATGCTCTGCTGGTAAGAAGCATTGTAGGCAAATTCTACTAACGGTAAGTATTGAATCCATCTCTTTGGCTCTCGACAGCAGTAAGCCCTAAGCATATCCTCAATGATTTGATTTACTCGCTCTGTTTGTCCATCTGTTTGGGGATGGTAGGCAGTGCTAAAACAGAGTTGGGTTCCAATAGCTTCAAAGATAGCTCTCCAGAAGTGTGAAGTGAAAAGAGAGTCTCGATCGCTAATGATCCTTCTAGGTAACCCATGTAGCTTGAATATTTCTTTGATAAACACTCTTGCGATATCGGAGGCTTTATAGTTTGTCTTTACTGGAATCAGGTGTGCAACCTTAGTAAGCATGTCAACTACAACCATAATGGAGTTGTATCCTCCTTGGACTTGAGGTAAGCCCACCACAAAATCCATACTGACGAATTCCCATTTCATTTGGGGAATGTCAAGTGGTTGTAATTTTCCTGGCATCATGACATGTTCAGCCTTGATACGTTGGCAAGACAAACATTCGGTGACATATTTGAGGACGTCACCTTTGAGCCTCTCCCAATGATAGCTCTTCCTGACTACATTGAGAGTTTTTGCATAGCCAGGATGTCCTGCGAAAGGGGAGTCATGAGCTTCCCACAATATCTTCTGCTTAAGTGACCGGCTTGCTGGTATACATAGCCTTGTTCTATAGTAAATAAGTCCATTGTCAACAGAAAATTCATGATACTTGGCCTGTAACTTCAAATTCTGATCCTTGGTAGATATTTCTTTTATCATTGCTTGGTAGGCTAAGTCATGGCATGCTTCCTCTCTAGCTAGTTCGAGTATAGGGTTGCTTGGCATAGATACCTTTGTAGCCAGAGATCTGGCCGTTGATGGATTCTGCAAGATTAGGGAATTTAGGAATGCCTTGCGACTAAGTGCATCGGCAACCACATTCTCTTTCCCCGGTCGATACTTGATTTCAAAATCATATTCCTCCAATACTTCAATCCATCGACATTGCCTCATGTTGAGCTCGTTCTGGGTAAAAATCCATTTGAGACTCTTATGATCGGTTACTAGAGTGAACTTATTTCCCAACAGATAGTGTCTCCAAAGCTTTAGAGCATGGATGACAGCTAATAACTCCAGATCATGAGTGGCATAATTCTTTTCGTGACTCTTCAATTTCCTTGAAGAATATGCTACTGGATGACCTTCCTGCATAAGAACACACCCCAAGGCAAGAATGCTGGCATCAGCTACTACCTCGAACTCCTTATTGAGGTCAGGAAGTTTTAGAATAGGTGTTGATACCAAACATTGCTTCAATTGGTCGAAGCTATTTTGCTCGAGAGTTGACCATGTAATGGAAGTCTGCTTCTTTAGTAAGTCGGTAAGAGGTGCTGCAATCAAAGCATAGTTTTTGATAAAGACCCTATGTGCGTATCTCTTTGACGGATAATGGTATTGGCTATTCAAGCACATCTCTGACTTTGGCTGGATCTACTGATATTCCTTCTGATGATACTATGAATCCTAGATATTCAATCTGACGTTTGAAGAATGCACACTTCTTCATTTTTGCATACAAGTTATGAGACCTCATTGTCTCCAACACAATTCGTAGTTGGGGTTCATGATCTTCTTCCTGTTTAGAATAGAATAAAATGTCATCGAAGAAGACAAGCACGAAATCATCAAGATATGGTCTAAAAATATCCTGCATTAGTCTATTGAAGGTGGCCGGTGCATTTGTAAGGCCGAATGACATAACCAAGAATTCAAAGTGCCCATATCTTGTATTGAAGGCCGTTTTTGGAATATC
This sequence comes from Lygodium microphyllum, assembly GCF_053477565.2. NCBI lineage: Eukaryota > Viridiplantae > Streptophyta > Polypodiopsida > Schizaeales > Lygodiaceae > Lygodium > Lygodium microphyllum. The sequence continues at coordinate 84,527,897 of NC_141136.1, read as the reverse complement.
CTCATCCTTGATCCTGATTTGATAGTAGCCTGACCTGAGATCAATTTTGGAGAAGATCTTTGCACCTTGAAGGCGATCAAGAAGCTCATCTATTCTAGGAATAGGGTACTTGTTCTTGACTGTTGATTGATTCAACCCACGGTAATCAATACATAGTCGAAGTGTCCCATCTTTCTTTTTCTGGAATAGGACTGGAGCTCCCCATGGTGAATTGCTAGGCCGGATGTAGCCTTGGTTTAATAGTTGCTTGAGTTGTTCCTTCAACTCAATAGCTTCCGGAATGGACATTCTATAAGGTCTCTTTGCAATTGGCGCAGCTCCAGGTATTAGCCTTATTTCATGATCAACTTCTCTTGGAGGTGGAAGTTCAGTTAATTCCTCAGGGAATACGTCATCATATTCTTTTAGCCAAGAGGGTCCCTCATGAGACTCTTGCTTTTGATCTAACTTGTTAAGTTTGATCAAGTAAACAGGTAATCCTTTCCTAACCCCTTTTATGATCCGCGATACCTTGGCTAACTGGATTTTCGGCACTCCTGCCTCACCTTGAATCGTAACAAACTCTCTGTCAGAGTTTCGAAAGGAAACTTGACCCTTTCCACAGTGGATGTGGGCGTCATTGGGCTTAAGCCAATCCATCCCGAGTAGGCACTCATGGATACCTAAATTCATGACTCTGAATTTGACTGAGGTTTTCTTTCCTCCCAGATAGAACTCCTCCTTAGCAGTTTGCCTAGCACAAGTTACCTCGCGACCGTTTGCCAATTCGACAAGTAGGGTAGGTGCTTCTACTGTGGCTATTCCTAATCTCTTAGCACATGCTGGTGAGATAAAGGAATGTGTACTGCCACAATCAATCAAGGTTTTGAAACCTTTACCTTGATAGTCCGACGGCGTTTGAATTACCGAGAACTGACGATTCGGCCCCTTTTTGTGTAAAGCGGCATGGACTGTTGCTCTTTCGAATTCCGCTTCCATAGTCGGATCTTCCTCTTCTTCTGCATTACATCTTTGCCTATTGGTAATGCAGGCAGCTCTTCCCCTTCCACGGGCGGCGGCTCCCTGACCGCGGCCAGCACTTTGACGGTGTCCCTCGCTAAGCTTGGGACATTCCCTTCTGAAGTGACCAAGTTCGTTGCAGTGGAAACATCGGAGGTTTTGGCCATTACTGTGAGTAGGAACAAAGTTGTTGACGTTATTTGTCCTTGCTTTCTTCCTTTGTCCCTGATTGTGGCCTTGAACTCTCTTAACCTGAGGTCTGAATTCTCCTCTGCTTGGGACGCTATAAGACCAATTCTTAATATTCCTTGGTTTAGCTTGTACTTCCTGAATTATAGGTGCCGCTCGAATGAGTGCATCCTGAAGATCTGATGGTCGCATAGATTCGAGACGGGTATTTACAGGTGGATTTAAGCCTGCGCAAAATTTGGACACTTGCTGTGTCGTGTCCATTTGTGGCGCATACTTTAAGAGTGAGACAAACTTAGAGTAGTATGCATCAAGCGTGAGTCCTAACTGTTTTAGCTCATAGAACTCATTCATTTTCTGAGTACGATATGCGGGTGGCAAATATCTCCCTTGCACAGCTTGCTTTAACTTCTCCCAGGTAACGGACCCCTCTGAAATCCCTTGATCCCTGCACCATTGCTTCCACCATAGTCTGGCTTCACCAGTGAGTTTTAATTTGGCGAGCATGGCCTGATTAGTAGGTGCAGTGCCAGCGGCTTCGAAGTAGTCCTCCATAGATTCAATCCAAATCTCAGCGTCTGACTGGACGAATCTGCCTCTCCCGTCAAACTCGGGTGGCTTTATCTGTTTGAGGAGAACTTCTTCTCTTGGATCACAGTCGTACTTGCCGTAGGGGGTGAATTTGGAACTTGTACCTGGGGTTGCGCCTGAGAAAAAGTTTTCTTATTATATGATAATTGACATTAGCTTATCTTTAGTTCAACTATTTCGTAACTCATGAAGCTATTTAACTTTTTTGCAACAACCTTGATGCACAATCGGATAGTGATAAAAAGAAGTCCTTATTTATATTTATATGGCGTAGCCTCATACAACATCTCGAGTGATGATAATCCAATCATTACATTTAGTTTGGGGAGAACAACATTGTATTGGATTTGTCTACAGGAACTGTGTAATAGTAGGGTTTTGGGTCATGTATCTTTAGGAATCGATAATTCATCGGAAGTTCGGGATATCCTTTCCGCTGGAATCCATACTTCCCATGGCGGCCCAATACCTTAATCCTATCAGCTGGAATTACACGGATTACTTCCTCATAAACATATGAGTTTAATTCAACCCTCTGACCTCGAATATGCAAAGTTGAATTCACGTGAGCTTCCACAAAAATGAACAGCTTCACGACTTTCAAGTCTTCCAACCACTTGATCCTCTTCAGGTTGGTCTGTAGAAAAGCGAACCGGTGGGCAGCTATGTAGTAGATTCCTGAAGACCCAGTCCATCTTCGCTCTATATATAGAGGTGATGGATTATAAATCTGCTCCAAGATGTTCATCATTTCAATTCTCTGCCTATAATGCGGAGAATGCATCGCAGTCATGAACATGATCCGGAACACCAAAAACTTATTCCACGCCTCGTAATTCTGCAAGACAGTATTGAAGATGAGAAAATGTTTGGACAGGAATAATTTCTTTACTTCTCTTCTAATGAAATCTTATGAAAACAATTCCATTGTAAGTCGGCTCTGATACCAACTGTAACGTGTCCACTAGAATCCTCTAGAACACGTCTTAGCAGCCCATCGGAAAGGTTGCCTAGAAAACTCCACCCGGCACTCCCATGGAATGTTGCCGGTTTTGCAATCTAAGACTTTCCGCGTCTGCCACGTAACGGAAGTGTCCTGGTCGTTCCCACTTAGGATCGACCGGAATTGTTTGGTCATTTACTAACAGCGACTAGCGTCAGACCTGATCGAACTACTTTACGCAGAAACGCCTGGTCTGAAGCGGATTCATGCTGCACTTGGTTCAAGGAGAATGGGAAACGAGAGGGATGCAAGGCTCGACCTCTCTGTCAAAAGGCATAGTCCCATTCCGTTCCCCTAAAACAGCGTGAATCGGGTAATCGGTAATTCCAAGTCATCGTTCTCATTACTTGTTTCGGTGATGTTGATCATCCTTCTGTTCGTCGAAGACTTTGAGAAAAGTTCCGGGCTAACCGGGACCACCCATCCGTAGGACGGACCCATGGTCCATCCTCCGCACTTTCCTCGGTTGGTTTTAGTTATGTAATTACCTACCACATTAGTTTGACATATACAAACAACTTCTTTGAATTAATCCTCTTATGCACTGGTTCCTTCACGTAATCTTATCACAGGACATAAAGAAAACAATGCCAAACAACTTCTTTATTATTATTTTATCCTTTTATCTTTGAAATACAAGGAGTTCCCGCCTGTAGGCGTATTCATAATCCGCCCGAAGGCTATCCAATAATCCACCAGGGATCACTAATCCAAGTTTCCGCCCGTAGACTAGTATGCGGGCCTCGAGATCCAATCCCGAGTCACGTTAGTCTCTTGTGCAGGGCCCGAAAGGCGAGGGATTTACGGCCAGAGCCCCCCCCTGGCACCCAAGCGTCCTCCTGCTCCAAGTAGACCTCAACGGCAAGACCTCTCACGGCGGGTTCGGTCCACGTTCCCGGCGCGGCTAACAACCCCCTTGGTTAGGGTCAGGCAGGCAGTCGGGGGTAGCTGAAGCTGCCTCTCCCTTCAGGCTTCAACCTGAAGTATTTAGATATATTTTCGTCCTTTATTTCATTGAGCAAACAATGCAAACAGTGCTTTCCAAACTGTTACAAGCACAATCAATTTACAATGGTCGTTTAGCTGGCAAACTGTTAAGGAGTGACTCCTTTTCTCCGAATGCAACCCGCATTCGATCCGGAATCAATTGCAACTTGGCAAGATTCCAAGTATTCTTGGGTTAGGGTCATACCCTACCAATACTTTAGGTTTTGTTGTGGTAGGTTCCAGCGACCGTGTCGCTTTAGTTTATTGTCTGGTCATTTGCTCCAAGGCAAATACCTAACCTTCCTTTTCCTTGGTAATTATCCCCCAAGAAAAGTGAGTAATAGGATGATTACTCATCCTCTTGTAAGTTAAATTCTTTCAATAACTTGCCAACCTCATTTCGAGAGATGATAAAACTCTCTTGTGGACAAATCTTAAGTCTATACAATATTGCAGCTTTTTGCACATGTATTGCATCTATTCCACGGGATCATTCTACCCATTGCTTAGCGTTTTCCGGTCATGGAATTTACCTCCAGCCGAATAGCAGGGTTTTAGGGTATCCTCCAACCCATTCCTAATTATGTTGGCCCATGGTCTTAGAAGTTTGCAACTCCGTCGGAGTTTCATCATTTGAACGAATGATCCTTAAACCTTAGATCATTTCATGCAGGAACATCCAATTGCTTCGACATTTCGTGATCGTGTGTAAGATCTTTAGATTCGCAGGTTTTGTCTTGGCAACCAGTGTAAAACTAGGTCAAATTATTATTGCGCTAAACCCTAGTTAACACTTGGGATACCTATCATATCGACTCAATCATGCCCATATGAATCCTTGTGGTTTAGGTGACCTAGTCAACTCAATAAACTTGTCTTGCGTCAAGGATGATCCTTTCCTCAAGGTAATAAACTAAATCTAATGGCAAACAATAGTTACAACTACACCAATACGCGTAAACATGCGATTTATTGCTTCTATGCATCACATGGTTCACGATAACCCTATCCTTCCTTGGTAAGGTAAAATGCTTGATAATCTGTACACTAACTTTCCTAGGTCCTACTAGGATTTACATCAATTAATCTTACCTACAACCTTGTTGTCTACCTTCGAATCTTATGCTTTGACGAACCATGCAACCTTTCCTAAATGCGGCTTCTGATGGATGACGTTTTCGCATGATGACTATGCAATACGCAACATCCTCCTAGCTACAATGTAGTTAACGAAGTTTATACCAAACTAAAGCTAGTGTCAACTCATTCCATTTTACATGCTATTTGCAAGTTCATAAGATCATTTTCGTATTCTATTATTTCCTTTTCGGATAATACCTTATGGTGTTAACCTTGCCTCATGAAATCATTACGAGGAGGATGTTGCCTAACATGCGGCACACACTTATTCCTACCATGTCTAGGACGAAAGAGAATGCACTTATAAATTCCATTTCTTTGCCTAAGTTTAGACTCATTACTTTGATAATGTACCAAAAAAACTACATGCGACTAGTCTTCTAAGGTGGATAACTCGTTCAAATTCATGATATATTTCCAATCTTGCCTAATGTTTCAAGAGATGCTTTATCAAATGTATTTTTTTTCCAATTTCCATATGCATTAAGCGTAAAAATGCAATTCCCTTCATGAACTAAGCGCGCCTAATCATTTCTTTATGCGGAAATAACTCGAAAGAACCTGGACTTGAGGGCTCGGGGAGATGTCCACTTGTATATTCGGAGATGAGCCTCCCGCGGTCGCACCTTGTGATCTTTTTGGGGCCATCGTAGGAGTAAATTCGACTTCTGATTTGCCTTTGTGGTCTACGGAGTGTCTTGCCTTGGCATGCAACCTTCCAACCTTTACCTTTCCTCGTATGCGGAAGATTTCTTTGCGGGATGGCGCTTGCGGAAAAGGCTTTAGAAGATCTTTAGGGAAAACCCCGGGTTGGCACGGAGTTGATTCTTGGATGGCTTGCGTCTTTAATGTCTTTTTACGAAAGCCTTTTCAATGGGTCTAGTGGGGGGTCTTTACGGCTTCACCTTCCCCTCTTCAAAGTCCCGGGGAGGGTATGAATGGGCCTTTGGGAAATGTGGTGGGAAGGGGCCTTAAAGAAGCCCCCTCCTTAGAAGCTTCTAAAGAAGCTTGTGAGAAGCTTCTGCTTCTACAGAACACGTGGGGGGGGGTCGTTATCCAGGCGGCGGGTCTGCGGCAGTCTGGGCGGCAGCGATGGCGGACTGGCGGCAGCGTTGGCGGAGTGGCGACTGCGGCACGGCGGCGACCTCCACCTCGATCAGCACGGCAACCTCCACCTCCCACGCTTTCCCTCTCTCTGCACGGCCCTCTCTCCTTCAACTCCTCTCCCACCGCTCCTCTAGCACACCCCCTTGCTAGGGGGTGTTTATATAGGCATGGGGGGTGGGGAAGAGGGCCTCCACACACGTGGAGGACTCCCCCTCATGCAGTCCCACTTCACTCCCTCTTGGCCATTCCCCCCCACACTCCCTCTCCTCCAGCCATGCATCGGCTGGGGGAAGGGATAATAATAAAAAAATTTGCCTTGAATTTATCCAATTGCCCTTCCCAAGCGGTCGTTTCCTCGCGGTTTTACGGTCTTCAACCCCGGCCTTTAATTCTCGACGTGGAGACCTCATTTTCGAGCATGCATGGTGTGGATTAGGTTACCAATAATCACGAAGTAGAGAATACTCTTGCACAGGGTTTACACGGCGTGCGGGAAGTTAATACTTGCGGTACGGGGTACGCGGAAATATTACATGATGACTAAGTTCCTTCGTCGTAAACAACTAGGACAAAAATATATCCTATTTCTAACAATTAACCTTGCATGATTTAATTACAACAATATCAAATAAAAATTAGGAAGGAAAACATGGGTTTGGGGTGAGATATCCATGTGGATGCCCAGAGATGACCTTCCCGCGGCGGCTGAGCCTTGGACTTTCTTAGGAGGCATTGCAATTGTAGTCTTTCGGACGTGGAAGTAGCTTTACAACTCCTCTTTGGAATTGCACCGTCGCTCCCTTGCACCGTCTGTCAAAGTAATTCTTAGAAGGCTTCCTCCTTGAAGTCGGGAATTTGAAAGGGGTGTTTCAGAATCTTTTATGATTAAGACCCATTAAGCCATGGGGACTGCTTAATGGCCTTTGTAAACTTGCACGAACGGGGAATAGAAAGATGTGGAAAAGAAACAAGGTGCGGGAGAGTTCCAAGGGGTATTTTTGCATGGCCTAAGGGGAATTTCTAACTAAACATGGGGGAAAAAGGAAAGGTTATTGGAGTAACCTTTTATGGGGGAACTCTAAGGGAAAACCTCCAAGGGAAAATAATAACCGTAAAGGTTATAAGTAAGGGTCTAAGGACCCTTAGGCAAATTAGGAAAAAAGGGGGCTTATGAGAGTTTACACATGGGGGGGTGAAAGGTTTTAAAGCCAAGGGAAAGGCTTAAGGGATAAAACACGGGGGTTTCAAGATGCCTCAAGGGAAGGGCCTTAAGGGGTTAAAACACGAGGAGGGTAATAAGACCTTTTAAGGCCTTAGTAATTTTGGGGGAAAAGGGACTTATAAAGCCCAAGGAAAAGGGGGCTTATAGGGGGTTTAAACCAAGGGGTGACTTCAAGGTGAAGGGAAAGGGGTTTAAGGGATTAAGAACCGGGGGGGTGGTTCCAAAATGGCACAAGGGAAGGGGACCAAGGGTTTAAACATGGAGGGGAGCCCAAGGGAAAGGGGCTAAGGGGATTTTAAAACCTGGGGGTAGGGGGATTCAAGAGCCATAGGAAGGGGGATTATAAGGGATTAACACCCGAGGGGGGGGGAGGTGTGGTTTCGAAGCCAGGGGAAAGGGGGCTTATCTAGAGCCCTTAGAAGCTTCCACTCACAAGCTTCTACGGCTTCTTTTTGGTATGTGGCAGGAGGGGAAAATCAACGCCAAAGGCGGCGTTCTGACGGCGTGTTGGTCAGGCGGTGAGGCCTGCGGCTGCAAGTGGCGGTGCTAGGAGGACAGGCAGTGGGTAGCTCGCACCCTTACGAGTCGAGGGGAGAGGCTCACTCTCTCCCTCTCGGCAATGATAGCGCATGGCGTCTCTTCTCCAAAATCTTTGGTCCTTCATCTGCCCAATGCAGCGTTCAGCCATCCCTCTGCCTCTTCACAACAGCCCTCGTCTGTTAAAATAGGGGAGGGGAGGGGGATCCTCCCTCTCCTAACATGTCAGGCGGCATGGCATTGAGGCTAAGCAAGCTCTAGTGAGGAGCTTGCTGGCCCTTCTATATCCCTCTCCCCCTCCAGTACGACCGTCGCGGATGGGAGAAAAAGAAAAAAATTTCACATTAACCTTAATAGGAGGTTCATATATGAATTTCCAGTATTTGATATATTACAGATTAGCTCTTGTTTGATGTGGCATCAACACTCAAGTCAAATTATAGCTTAGAATTAGCTATTTTAAAACATCAAGCACAAATTTATTCATTGCCAATACTTCAATTGGTCCTAATTGAGTTGTTATCTAATCAACTAATTCCTATATTGTCCCTTGTATCCCTTAGGTGTGTCGGAAGTGGGTGGAATTCAAACCCAAAATCCGAGTTTAAAGAAAAGTTGAAGCATTTTCTTCTGTCAATTCTTATGTACTCTGTTTTAGGAAAGACATCTCTTCAAATGATGCCTCTTCCTAAACACAATCAAAATCATCCCTTTTCACAATCAAAACTAGCAACACATCATGCCTTCGTAAACTTACATGCAAGTCTCAAAACTTACCCAGACATCTAAGTAGGGGAGCTTCGAAGTACTGCATCTTCACGGAGGACTGATCATGACCTTGCATTCGTGGATTGTGGCCCCACTAGCAGCGAGCCAAACGGATCCTCACAGTGCCTTTCTTCACGAGCCAAGCCGTGCAGTAGAGATGGCTACCCACCATGGACGATGAGACAGAACTCCTGATAGGCCGACTCGCACGCAAGCCGAAGGCCTTCATTCATTGCGTCGTGCTGTGAGAGAACCTGAACCTCATGGTTTACAATGTCCTCTATCGGGTGGCCTTCCGAAGGAGCAGCAAAACAGGCCTTCATAAACTTACATTCAAGTCTCAAAACTTACCCAGACATCTGAGTAGAGGAGCTCCTAAGTACTGCATGTTCACGGAGGACTGACTAGGACCTTGCATTTGTGGATTGTGGCCCCCACTGGCAGCGAGCCAAATGGATCCTCACCCTGCCTTTCTTCATGAGCCAAGCCGTGCAATAGCGATGGCCACCCGCCGTGGACAATGAGACACAACTCCCAATAGACCGACTCCCTGGCAAGCCCAAGGCCTTCATTCATGGTGTTGTGCTGCGAGAGAACCTGAACCTCATGGCTTACAATGTCCCCTACCGGGTAGCCTTAGGAAGGAGGTCGAGAGTGAGAAAATAGGATAAAGGCATATCACGCTGAGAAATGAAGACGATGGTGGTAAAAATGAGAATTTTTAATCTAAGGAAGGCTTTGTTGGATATTTCACAAGCTAGAATTTCATGGATTATATGTGTTTTGTCATTGTGTATGAACATGCCTAGTGTGCTTTGAATGTTTGCTATATCCTTAACTGGGGACTTGTAAGGCCAAGTATACATTCCTAGGGCTCTCAAGTTCGTAGTCAACATTGTACCCACTTCTCTTAGCATTCAATCTCTCTCTCTCTCTCTCTCTCTCTCTCTCTCTCTCTTTATGTAGCGATTGGACAGGACTAGACATGGTTTTACTCTAGCATAGTCTCATCTTGAAGTTATTTCTTAGCATTCTTTCATAGGCCACTTACTTATTTTAATGTTATCTTTACCTTATTGATGAGGTGCCACGATGAGCCTCTCTACATCCAGCAGAAGTGCCTCAACAACCAACGTAGTCACCTCCTGTAAAGCTTCACTTACAACTATGGCAACTTCTTCCCTACCCTTTGCCATCTTGGCTCCATCATAGGTTACTTGCAGACAGGCAATGCTATCAAAGAAGCTCGCGAAAACATGTTCAAATACTTCATCTTGAGCTGACTCAGGTAATGTCATACATGCCCATAGTTTGCCCTCTTCTTTGTGCCTCCCATACTAATTTAGCAAGGCAATCAACTCTAGTACCAAAGGTGTCAACTATTTGTTTGCCTTAACACTCTTGTTTGATTGATTCATTAGGGAGCTAAATGGGCTAAAAGACCTTCTGGAAGAAGAGAAGAGGATATTAAGTGTTGATCACATCCTTGTAGCTTTGGAGGAGACTGAAATCAAAGAGAAAAACATGTTATACTTTGTAGAAAACTTAAATGCTACAGCTAATTGATGTGTTAACATCCAACACATAAGCATGCGGATTACAAAGGTTAGAGTATATATTTCAAAAGTAAAGAAAGATTGAATCTAGTCATTTTTTGGAATATTTCTTCTTGAGGTATGGAAACACATACATCTCATTAGCTTCATAGGAGAGATTTTGCAAGTGCTCACACCTTTATACAACACTAATAATCTTGAAAATATATCACTACAACAGAAATGAGGCATAGACGCGCAAAGTCGGGCGCGTCTATCATTGCGTCTATAAGTGCGTGTAAATCGACGCGAATTTTACGTCTATATATCTGCGCAAATAGGCACCAATATAGATGCGCCAGCAAACGCACAATTATTTAACCACCTAAAATTGGAATTCACATAATTAAAAAACCAAAGATAATCATTATTTAACCACCTGAAATTGATTCTTGAGCATGCACGTGTGCACATGATAAAAACCATAGAATTAAGAATACACATTGAATCATTGAATTAAAAAAATAGAGTTAATAATTACTTTTTTATTGCTCTCTAATGAATGGCAGTTCCTCTAGTTGACAAGCCTGATATAAGTAATTAGCGGCAAGCGACAGAAACCTTACAATTAGTAGCAAGCATTGAAATATGTATCTCGTAATTTCTCTACTTGAAGATGATAAAAAATACTTCCTTTTTATTATGGAAAATTCAATTTAGCTTTAAACTTGACTATTGATTCTTAAGTATGCACGTGTGCACATGATAAAAACCATAGAATTAGGAATACACATTGAATCATTAAGCAAATTAAGTATGGTACAATGAATGATCCATCTCATCTTCAATGAGATTAGCCCTTGCTAAACTATCTACCTCTAGGTTTATGTTACCAAGAGGTAATGAAACAAATAAGTCTATCCCACTATCAGATGTGTTGCTATATTGCTCAATAACTTCATCAATATCATCGACAATCACATTATTGTCTTCTTTTGCGTTTCCTTGAACATCCTCGTGAAGTTCATCTCGTACTATATCACGCATATCATCCATTATGGTATCATCATGCACATCATCATTAATTGTTGGATTGTCATCTGCTATCTCCATGTTGGTAATATTACCATATATTGGTTATGAACGATTAGATATAGGGATGACATACCACCATCAGTTATTGTTTACCATTTGATGATACACAACCTGTATTTGAAAAACAAAAGCAAGAAACTTAAATACTTATTATATTGTGTATATGTATCACATGTATACATATTAAAAAATTAGCCTTTGCATATATATATGCTCGCATTGTTGAGGTAGTACTAATGTGTCATTCTTGTTTTGGTGAAATTTTGTAGAGTCAATGATTACAAAACCACTTGAATGGAGTCTGATTGTGCAATGCTCACCATTTGTTACCACTTCTTTAAACCACTTCACATCTAGTACATATATAAAGAATCGTCTGAAGTGAAGCTTCAGAATATCTTGGATCAAACCACAATAACCTTTCATGGTACCATTGGCATCCTCAAAGTAAGCAAGGACACCACAATCTTGGGTATTTCTCTTTTCATCTATACGTTGAGTTCGAAGATGTTTACCCTCACACCAAAGTGCATTGAATAATGTGCACTAGTAGTAAAAGATAAAAGATCAAATATGTCAATTATTTATATAAAATAAAACTTATAGAAACAAATTAATTGATAGTATGTCTCACCTTTGATAAGCAATATCGTGTGTATTCCCACTCTTATTGAGATATATTAATTTCCTCCTCTTTTTCCATTCTCTCAATTTCCTCATGTAACCAATCTATATCAATATGACGTGGGAGCGCATTTAGATGATCTGGAAATGAGACATTACGTCCATATCTAGTGCAAAATTCTTGCCTTTTGCTTTTTCTTCTTGCCCTTGCTTCATTATATAGTGTCACCCATTTGCTCATTACATCACTATTGAGCACACAAAAACTATTTAACTTACGAAGTTCTTCTTTTGTTAGCACTCTAATCATTCCTTTTCCTTGAGGTACTATAGAGGTCATCCTCAAGTCTTCATCATCTTTCCACAGTTGTGGTCGAGAGGAATCCACTTCAGCAAGATATTCAGAGATATAAACAAGGAATGATTGCACTAACCAACCCTCAGCCATGCTTCCCTCAGGCCGTGCTTTTTGCCTCACAAAATCTTTCAAGGTTTTCATGAAGCGCTCAAGAAAAAACATCCATCTTACATAAACTGCTCCACAAAGTGCGATCTCATCAATCAAATGTACGATTAAATGTAATTGAGTAGTCAAAATGGATCGAGGAAAAATTTCCTCCACCAAACAAACCACCTCAACAGATAATACTCGAGCATCTTGCAATGTGTTTGGATCAATTTCCTTCGAGCTCACGTAACTGCAAAGAAACCTGTGGGCAAATCTGTGTGCTGGTTTCTACTTCACCATTAGCCACTTGAACTCTAATGGGCTGCTGTAAGTCTGGAGAACACAATTTAACTTGTCCATGATGGAATTATTGACAAAACTATGAGTACTGCCACTGTCTATCAAGATGAACACTAGCTTTCCATATATGCTTCCCTTCATACGAAGTGTATTAGGACTCTTAGATCCCATCCAAGTATCCATAGAGATAGAACAATTAGTGGTAGCAAGCAACTCATCACAAGATCCACCAGGGTCAAACGGAACATTTCCACCTGGATCAAAAGGAAAAGAGTCGGCTGCATCATAAAAGTACTCCTGTCCAACTTCCTCCTCAAGATCTTCATTTTCAGCATTAATTGCCACTACATTAGCTTCATCTATGTCATCTTCAAAATCCTCAAAAACTAGCATACTCTAAAGCTTAGGCTTGACATTTTTGTATACACACTTTGAAGCATGATCAGGTGTATACTTTTCTCCACACTTGAAACATAAGCCCTTGTCCTTCCTTTCCTTATAAAGATCCATGGGAATAGATTTGGGATTCGTATTAGCTGAAATGGACTTAGGCTTGCTATTCCCCTGTTTGAATTCAACTTTTGGACTGTTTGTTGTCCTAAAATTACTTTGAGGCCTAGAAGCATTAAATGGAGAATAAGTCGGTACCTGTAAGCTCCCATTAGGCACATGATTACTGCTATAAGTGTTACCAACTTGTCTCTGCTTTAAAACAGTCATTGGCTGTCCAAAACTAGGCTGAAATGAAGATTCTAACTTGTGAAGCTTAGCCTCATCACTGATGCTTTACACATACATAAAGTGGCAAGCTCAATAGCCTTAAAAAGTGAAGTAGACTAAAATGAAAGATGGCTCCAAACCATACATAAACTTGTGAAGCTTAGCCTCATCAGTGATGCTTTCCACATACATGGTCAAGTTGAGAAATTGGTTTGTATACTCTCTTACACTTAGGCCCCTTTGTTCCAAACCATACCATCTCCGTGTTAACTTCTCTTTCTCAAGAGGCGAAACAAAGACTTCAGCCATAAGTTCCTTGAAAGCTTTCCAATTCTCTACAAGTATATTTTCTTTCTTGATATACCTCCACCAAGTATGGGCAAATCCTTCTAGATGCAAGGAAGCAAGGTAAATCTTCATATCATCAGTTTTAGGGTATATATCAAAGTAGGACTCCATCTTAGAGGTCCATTCCTCTAAGTCTGATGGTGAAGATGACTGACCATTAAATTTGGCTAAAACAATTTTGTCCTTAAACTCCCTTTCATGAAAGGGTTGCTGTCCCAAAATTGGCTAATCAGGATTACCAAGTACAGAGCCTCCAAATTGAGACGGAAATCTTCCAACAAGTGGTTGAGAATTACTATGTAATCTTCTTATTGGTAGAGCACCCCTAGAATTTTGAGTATGTAGTCCAAAAGCTTGAGTATTGGCCCCATTCAAACTGCCCAAATAGTCATCATGTCTCTGTGAAGCTTCTTCAACTTTATACTGACTATTTGGAATGCCTCTTCTTCCAATAATCCCATTTCCATGACCATTTTGATTAGATGGCTGAAGTGGGGCTGAAGGGCCACTATTTGAACAAGCCTTCTCATTAACTTCTATTGATGCCATTTGCAATTGCATGAATTTAGAAATTTGTGCCATGAGTTGTTCATTGGATTCCACTAACTTATCAATAGAAGCCTTGGTTTGATCAGTAGATAGAACCATCTGCTCCATTCTTGACAAGATGGCCTCATGTCGTTCCCGATGTCTTTGTTCATGGGCACACAAAGTATTATTGAGTATAATGACTTCTCCTTGTTGCTGAAGCTCTTCAGGGTTCTCTTGAAGTATACTATCCATCATGGAATCCCTGATTTACTGAGCATAATCTTCATGGACCTTATTTTTGCCTTTATGTCTTGCCATATTAGTGCAGTCCTGCAGTACCCCCTGTCAGAAAAATGGCTATAACTTTGGCTAGGAAGCTCCGATTTCAGAATTTTTTTATGCGAATCGAAGCTAAGAATGCCCTCTTCAAGATGAGCTATAGCGCGCTATAACAGATTTAGGACAGAAAATTATGTAGCTGGATTTCAGAGTCTGAAATGTCTAGTCCTACACCTTGTCTAGATCTGTAAGTGCCATGTTTTGACCTTGTAATGCAAGATAGTAATCCCAAATGGCTACCAAACCCTGCAAAAGGGTATATAGGACTTGTGGATACCCTGTAGTACTTGTACCTCTACTTTAGTAATGAATGGTGTACCTATAACCACCTGTAAGTACCCTGTAAGTGACCTGTAAATTCCCTGTTTTACCCTGTTTCAGTCCTGTAGGTACTTGAGTCCTTGGAAAGTCTTCAATATTAAATTCTCCACTTGTTGTACCTGTGTGAGGGATAAAACGGCAAGACAGGCTCCCTACACGGGCTCCGAATCACCGGGAGGTGGGCAAAGTTCCCCCCGGGTCGGTTGGTTGCACCCCTTTAGGATCTTCGATAGTGAGGAAGGATCACCTCTCTTTTGTCCCACTATCTCCCCTGGCATCCACCTTTTTCCTCGGTGGGAATATCAACATGGCAGAGGCTAGTATTCTAAGCAATCAGCATGATATGCATTTTTTAAATATTCATTCAGCCTTTCATGAGATGCAATTGAATAAGATTTTGAAAATTTGGGATAGGAGAAGGGTCTTACCGATGCAATTCAGTGACTCACCGATTGCTAGTACTAACCCTCTTACAATATTTCAACTTGGGCAAAAGAAATTCAGCCAATCAATCGGATTAGAGTAAACAAATTCATCAATCAATGGATTCAGTCAATGGGATTCAAATATTATGTTGAGATTTCAGATTAAAGTCTCTAATTCAGTGATTGGAACTAATATGCATAAAGCAAGCATTGCATTCATGAATAGATGGATTCAAGCAAAGGTTGGCTGAGAATTTGATGAATATTGTTCAATTCTTTAATCTCTCAATCAAATGGATTAAGCTCAGCAATTGGATTAATGAGAGAGATTAAGAATTGAAGAAGAGTACCTTTGACATGGCTGAAGATGACTTGATCAATCTCATATGCTTGATAGAGCCCCCGGTTGTCCAATGTTGGTAAAATAATCCACAATGCTTGTTTATCCCGTACTTAAGAATAATCTTGGAGCCTCAAATGCTTGAAATTGAAGCATTAAACCCGTTTCCCCCAAATTTTTACTCCATAGAAGCTCTTGATCTTCAATCTTTAACCATTTCGTGCTTAATCCTTGCAATTTTTTGAAGAATCCTTGCTGAGATGATCCCACCAGCTAAAAGGATGAAGAATCTTCAAGAAATTGTTAAGAAATGAAAGCTTAGACTGAAGCTTTCATGGCTGCCCATGGACTGTTCATGTAGGGTTTCAAGAGAGTGAAAGGGTGAGGAATATAGCCCTATTTTGGAGTAAACATACCAAGAAGTTGAAGAAATCATTGCCAAGGATCATTTAGAAGCACCATAGCTGAAGATTGAGTGAGGAGAGATGAAGAACAGGGCTGGAAAAATCAACGCAAATTTCGGGCTGCTGTCCAGTCCACGTGGCAGTTCTTCCAGGCCATAAAATGGTGCTCCACTTGTTGCATTTGATGTCTAGAGTGCCATTATGCAGGCCATTCTTGATGGAGAGCAAGGATCAGTGAGTAAAGAAGAGATTTCAGCCAGAAAACTCCATGGAAGCTTGGGCAGAGCTTGAAG
The DNA here is from genome assembly GCF_053477565.2 of Lygodium microphyllum. Taxonomy (NCBI): domain Eukaryota; kingdom Viridiplantae; phylum Streptophyta; class Polypodiopsida; order Schizaeales; family Lygodiaceae; genus Lygodium; species Lygodium microphyllum. The sequence goes on along the minus strand of NC_141136.1, from coordinate 84,511,631 downwards.
AAAGAGGAAAGGAAGACCTCTTTTGAAAAGTAACTGTAGTTTAGTCTCTAACTAAGCCCGGTTAACCATCCTTTACCCTAGTTACCTCCATTTTTGCATAAAATTTGATGATGTCCAGCCATTTAAGCCATTATCTACCATATCTGACCTTGGATATCTCCAGATGTAGTCTCTTACTAATTGTAGATGTCCTGTAGCACTCCACTAGTCACTGTCTTGTACCATTTTTGTCTGAAATTGATTTTGAAATAGGGAAATGGGACTGAAAATGGAAGAAAAGAATGGATCAAAGACTCAAGCTCTGATATACCACTTGTCAGAGAGAGAACTAGGGAGAGAGAAAGAGGAGGGATAAGACTCTACAGAAGAGATAGAAAGACTGCAGGAAGAGAGAGAAGAAGAGTGATGAGGAGAGAGAAAGACTAGATTTAGAGAGAGAAAGACAGGAAAGAAGAGAAAGCCATAGAAGCTATGAGCAAGAAGGGAGAGAAAGATTGTAATTGTATTAATGTGTCAAAAAGATGTGAAAAATTACATCTTCTCTCCTTTTATACCAATGTCAGTGTGACATGGCATAATATCAATATTATTAACACTAATTTGTTATTCCCAGCTTCTTACACATACCCCAAAGTTTATACATAGTTACTCCACTAATTACTATATTCATGGTTAGAGATACCCTTAATTGAATCATTTTGTGCCAATCGTGGGACTTCAAACCAAATAGTTGCTCCACATCTCTTTTCTTTTTCTTTATGAAGGCTCCCTTGAGACATCTCATACATCCTGTGGGTGTTCGAAAGCTATATATTTGTTTCTTCACTATTTTTTCCTTGTTCTTTGACAATGTCCAATTAACTGAATCACGAGCCTCTATCAAGTGATCCCATAATGTAGATACAACGTTTTTAAATATGTGCATGGGGTCCAACACGTGATTGATCTTGAGTTCAGTCCAGTACAGAAGACGGAAAAATATAGAGAACCTAACAAACAAACAATATATTATGTAAACAATTCATCATGCTAAATACTCTAAAGTCAATCGAGATAAATGCACTTCTTACCGACTCATGTCGAGTGGAGGGTGGCTGTCGGCATTAATCCATCTCTCCTTCCAATCTCGAATGATTAGAGATTGTGGAGTCATTCCATTAGTAGGGAGAACATATTTGGGATGGTCAATAGGAAGAAATCGATGATGATTGTCGTAGATAACCTTCTTTAAATGTGCCAGCCTAGAGGAAACTAGAGAGGGACCGCAAATAGGACATGCATGATATCCTGACGTGGTTAAACCTAAAGAAACAAGTGAATTAATAAAATGCAATTGATTCAAGTCTTGAATTTCAAATATAGAGTTATATACATGTACCTGAACACTCTCCGTATCCTGGAAAGTCATGCATGGTCCACAACAACATGGCCTTCAATGCGAAATCTCTAGAGGATGCAGATGCACTTGAATCTTGCATCTCAATACCTTCCCATAACATTTCTAACTCTTCAATCAAAGGCTCTAAGTAAATGTCCATGTTTTTGACCTTGTGCTTTCCAGGAATCAGAAGGGACAACATTACATGTCCCTTTTTAATTGCCATGGATAGAGGAATATTATAGTTCACCAATACCAGTGGCTATACACTGTATGATGTGCTTTTGATGCCAAATGGATTGATTCCATCCATACCTAAACCAAATCTCAAATTTCTTGGCTCTTCTTTAAAAACGGGCCACAAATTATCTATATGTTAGCATGCCGGTGTGTCTACACGGATCCTCCATTTTCCATCACTTGAACGATGACTAGCATGCCATGACATGAGCTTTCTAATAGACTTACACTTGAACATAAGTTTTATATGTGGAAGAATCAGAAAATGTCGCAAAACCTTACGAGGCACATCCATTGACTTCATCTCCACTTCGTATCTTGATTCGCCACAAACCGGACACTCTCATGCGAACTCATGAATCCCACGAAATAAGACACAATCATTGACACATGCATGGATCTTGACATAATCGAGGCCTCCCAGAGATGTCAAGTAATGTCTTGCTTGCTCTCTCTTAGTTGGCAATTTGTTTCCTTTTGGAAGCATTTGTGATAATAACCTACATATAATTTTAAAAGTGAGTTAAAAAACCACCAACATATATTTCTGTTAGATTTCAAAATAGAACAATTAATATTATGATTCATAAGCCAAACTGAATTGATACCTACTTCAATAACGCATCCAAACTGACATTACTCCATCGATAAATTGTTTGCAAGTTAAGTATCTCGAGGGACGCATGAAGAACGGAGTACGTACAACCTTCATACAACAGAGTAGATGATGCTACATGTAGTGGATCATCTAGCTTTGTAGAGTGACCTTCTCCCTGAACCGGTTGCGAAAATAGATGGTGTACCATGTTGTTCAAAATCTCATCCTCTACGACTTGATGGGACATTTCATGAGGCTACTATCATGGTTGTCAGTCTCTACTCTTCTTGAAGACTCTGCCTTCTCGCGTCGACGTTTTGCAGCCTCTCGACGCCTGGGAGGGAGCATCTGAGGATGTGGCACTGCATCCTGCTCAACCACAAAAGGGAGTTTCATGTATGTTGATATATAATTCCTGTAACATAGACTAGCAATCTTAGTGGTAAAAAAAAACAATGAATACCGATGATGTTTCTCGGTCCCATTCTCCATACAAGCTGAGGTGCGACATTGCAATTTGACGTGCTCGAAAAATACACCCTCGACAACGATCACACATGCATTTAATTTTTCATCGTAGCCATGCATCTCGATTATGAATACGCAATGTTTCATCCTCACTTGAGGATGTGCTCATTGACTCATCAGCATGCACCCCACTAGGTGACGACGACGACATGATTAAACCTAATTCATGACAACATCAAAATATTTGTCATTCATATGTTTACATAAAAACTTAAAGCTAGCATATTAATTATTCTAAGATCTCAATTTTAAATACGCAAAAATCATCATAAATACATTAAAACTTATTATAAGAATTCACTATCAAAATTTATCTTAAAAACAAAAAATTATGATAAAGCCTAAATACGCGTATATATGTTCATTTACGTATGCGTCTATATTAGCGTTGATTTCCGCATCTATGTTCGCGTCTACCTGAACAATAGATGCACATATACACGCAAAAATAGACGCACACGTCAAAATTCAAACCATGCTTAAATCATTTCTTTTCAAACTACGCCTTTCTTTTCCTGCGTTTTTTGCGGTTCTGAAGCTTGAGTTTAGCCGACATGCAGTCTCTTCATGCCTCACCTAGTCTCTTTATGCCTCGCCTCCTCATGACTCACCTCTTCTTTCATTTCAAACACACAAGAAGGAAAAAAGGAAAGCCAAGGAGAGGAAGAAAGAGAGAACAAGAGAGAGGAGAACAAGAAGAAGTAGCAAGCAAGCATCAAGGGAGGGTAACTTACTAAGAAGAGGAAGAAGGAGAAGGAAGAAGCGCCACCACCCGCCACACCAAACACCCAAGGTGAGTCTCTCTCTCTCTCTCTCTCTCTCTCTCTCTCTCTTTGTTTATCTCTTTCTCTCTCTGCTCTGTCTGTGTATTTAAGATTTCTGATTCCATTATGTATTGCATCTTGTAAATCATCAATGGCGGTCATCACGCTAAAATGAGCCGATTGAGCGCGTCTGATAGGGCATCTACATTTCAGTGTAGACGCAGGTATAGACGCGAAAAAATGTTTCCTCTCATTGCATCTGAGGGTGCGTCTTAGAGCACGTGTTGGCGCGTGTGCAGGTCAATCTACACGCAATGATACACGCACGCATAGATTGACCTGGAATTTGCATCTGACAGCGCATCTGTACTGCATCTCAGATGCGAATATAGACGCGCTGAACAGAAGGTTGACTTTGGGAGCGCGTCTGAGAGTGCGTCTAACCTGCAATTTAGACGCGGTTATACATATGCCAGCTCTCCTAGCTCTGATAAAAAACAATATATTTTTGCAATGATGAATGTTACCAATCCCATGTTTGTGTTTATTAGTTTTCTTGTTTATGAGAAGCATTAGCACTTAAGTTTTATGCTCAATGTCTAAAGAAAGCTCTTTGAAAATGTAGGTAATATATGATTTTTTGTATGCAAACAAATTTGTCTTTTTCTTGTGTTTTTTTTGCAGATGTCGTATCCTGGTTCATCTAGCAATGACCCGGATTTGGATCGCATGAATGATACATTAGCGTTGTTTGGCAGGGGGTCAATGCATTTTTTGGAGGTTTTCCTAGTAGGAAAGACTTCATGGGAGAGATGACCAGACACCTTGGCCGCTCTCCCATAGCGGATGAGGTGTTCAGTGTCATGTCTGAAACGCTTCTGACATCTTTGCCTGGCACTACCTCCCAAACTCCACATGCAGGTACTCCACATGTAGGTACTCCACGTGTAGTACCTATATATGCATCGGCTGAAGCACAAGCATCTGTAGAAGCACGTGCATCTAGCGAGGCAGAGGGTAGTCGATAACGAGGGAGGAGGGAGAGTCGAGGGGGAGGACGAGGGTTGTGTGTGGGTTGCCTAGGAGGTGGCGAGCGATCACCCTCACCAGTAGATCACGTAGAGGAGCTTGTACGCCAATACTATAGAGTTACAAATGTTGGTGGCATCTTCCATGATGATGAAGGAAGGGATGTAATGGCGTACATGAGGAGCGTCGTGCATGCGACGTATAAAGATTGTTGCACTGCCTTCAAAAATCAGAAAAGCAGCTTGTGGTAGGAGGTGTTGAGGGCAGTCCATAGGAGGTACCCAAATCCTGAGATTCAGTGATTCTCGGATGATTGGAGACGCACAAAAGTGAGGGATATGCTTCACAGCAAAAGATCCCACCTCATGACATGCGCCAAGGACTCGCTGCGGAGGCAGGAGGAGAGGCATGGAGCCTATAGCCAACCACCTATGTGCCACCGCATAGATTGAAAGAAAGCTAAGAAGAAAGTAGTAGAGAAAGTGAAGAGTCACCAGCACGCAGAGGCCTGATGCATCCAAATGGAAAACAAGGGATCGTCGCATTACGGATTGGGCGGTAGAGAGTCGTGGGAGGCAGAGTTTGTAAGTATATTTTGATTTCTAGTTTTTTAAAATTTATATTTCTTTCAATTCTTTATATAATTTGTTCTAATACATTGTGTCTCATAATTGTTTGTATATATCATAATTGTTTTGCAGACTACTATCGTTGGTAGGATACCTACTCCTAGAGAGGTAGGTTACCATCGAGGCCATAACCGTGCAGCCACATGACTTCACTTCTATGAGGAGGGTCTCATCACTGAGGACCAATACAACCGGGCTATGAGGATTCAACAACCAGAGGAGGTATTTTTTCTTACTTTTCTATTAAAAGTATAGCTAATTATAACTTTTTCTCCACCATGTGTACGTAAGAAACCTTGATCTTTTGTGTGTGTAGGCGAACCTGGATGTGGAGCATAGCAAGGAGGGGGATAGTAATGCTAGTAGCCATGGTGGTGCTAGCGAAGATGTTTCTTCTTCAGATTCGTAGAGAAGCACCATACCTCCCTCCTCTATGGCCTTGTTTTATTGTATATGTATTATCCATCTTTGAGCCTACTGCTTGTAGCCACACTTTAGGTCGCAAGCACTTAAACTCCCCATGTAAATGCTTTTGATCTATAATGAATACATGGACTTTTATTTTCAATTCTCGTGATTTTAGATCCATTGTGTTTTTCCCAAATGCACAATCTAATGTATGTGAGGGGAAAAAAAAAAGCCAGAGAGCATGTGGTTGCAATGTGGTTGCCAACCACATACTCTCTAGTTTCCATATGCTCTCTGGTTTTTTTTCCCCAGTTCTGTTTTGCGTGTCTATCCGCGCATCTAAATTGCAGAAAATGCGCGTTTATACGCGCGTCTACAGTGCAGAATACACGCGCGTATACAAGCACTAGATAATTCAAATTTTAAAAAGAAATTATTATTTTTTTAAAAAAATGAGATTTTTTGTTTTTCATTTGCGTCTACGGGTGCTTGTAAAAGCGCGTCTATAAGCGTGTCTATATGCCCATCTAACTGCCAAATAGACACGCTAATAGACACGCAAAATGAATTAAATAAATATGAATATTGGTTTATTATAAGCATGTATTCACGCGTGTATATGTGCGTCTATTGCGCATCTATTTTTGCGTGTAAATTCATTCATACATGCGATTATAGACCTGACACGGTAGACGCGCAAATAGATGGGCGGATAGACGAGCCCATAAGATTTTCTCTATATTCAAAAATTGCGTCTAAAAGTACGTGTATGAGGCCTTTTTGTTGTAGTGGTATTAGAACACACTACATAATGAAGTGAAACAAATTACAAAATTTAATTTAAAAAAGAAATCAAATAATACTTACAAACTCAGCCTCCCATGACTCCCTGCCACCTGATCCATAATGCGACGATCCCATGGTTGCCATCTGGATATGTCACGCCTCTGCATGCTGGAGACTTGTCATTTTCTCCACTGCTCTCTTCTTGGCCTCTTTCCACTCCCTGTGATGGCAATTGGGTGGTTGGCCATATCTAGGGCTCCCCTGCTCTTGTCTCCATAGTGACTCCTTGGCGCGCGTCATAAGATGAGACCTCTTGTTATGAAGCACGTCTCTCACCTTTCACCATCCCCAATCATCTGAGAATCATGAATTCTCGGGATTAGGGTACCTTTTATGTACTGCCTGCAGCACCTCTTATCACAAACCATTTTTTTGGTGCTTGAAGGAAATCATGCAATCTTTGTATCTGGCATGCATGATACTCCTCAAGTAGGCTATCACTTACCTCCCCTCAGAGTCATGCAAGATACCACCAACATCAGTGACAGAGTAGTATATTTGTGGAGGCTCACCTCTCTCATTTCCCGGTGAGGGTGATCGAGAGTCACCTCCTAGGCAACCCCCACAAAGCCCTCGACCTCCTCGTCCTCCCGCACAACTCTCCCTCCCCCTCGACGGGCACTACCCTCTACCTCACTCGATGCACGTGCTTCTGCAGATGCACATGCTTCGGACAATCCATGTGCTTTAGTTGATCCCTGTGAATCAGCTGATCTGTGTGTATGCATAGTGAATGGAGTACCTGTTAGTAGAGGTGTGCCAGGGTTTGGTGTTTGTGCGACAGTGCTAGGTAAAGATGTGATAGGTGTCCCAGACATCACACTGAAAGCCTCCTCTGCAGTGGGAGGGCGACCAAGATAATTGGTCATCTCCCCCATGAATTACTCCTTGTTTGGAAAACCTCCAAAAAAGCTACTAACACCTCTAGAAAACTCCGCTAAGGTGTTGTTCATGCGTTCCAACTCAGGATTAGTGCTGGAAGATCCAGGATTCCACATCTACACAAGAGAAATCATATTACCCTGTGCAGATAAAATATATTATATGCTGTGTCTATATCTGTGTCTCTGTGTGCGTCTGCCAGAACGTCTATTTCTGCGTCTATACCTGCGTCTACACTGTCATCTGGATGCGCTGACAGATGCGCACAGTCGGACCATTTTTTTCAAACTTGGTTTAAAAACGCGCAAAAAAACCTCCATAGATGTCGTCTATAGCATATAAAGAGAGAGAGAGAGAGAGAGAGAGAGAGACAAACAGACAGAGAAATCAAACAAGATTGAGAGAGAGAAGAAGAACTCACCTTCTTTGCTTGTTCTGACGGGTGGTGGCTAGGTTGCAAGGTCTTTGTCCTCCTTCTTCCTTCCCTTGGTAAGTTGCTTGAATCTTCTTCTCTTCCTTGCTGTTTGGCTCTTGTCCTTTACTCTTTGGCTCTTCTTTCCTCCTGTCCTCTTTTTACTTTTTTTTCATTCCCTCACTGTCTTCATGAAGTGATAGATAGACATGAGTAGTGATGTCGAGCTCGAACTGCACAAAACACACAAAAAATACAGGAAAAATGAGAGAGGAAGAGGAGAGAGAAAAAGAGAGAAAAAACATTCAACCTGATAGGGAAAGAGAGAAAGAGAGGGTGAGGGTGAGGGAGGGAGGGAAAATGAGAGAGGGAGAGAAAGAGAGAAAAGAAAATTAATTGTTATTATTTATTGTAGTAGTAGTAGTAGTTTTTTTTTTCCCTTTTTTATTGTTGTTTAGTTTTCTTGTTTTTTTTTTTTGTAGTAGTAGTAGTTGTTGTTTTTTCTTCTTTTCTTGTTAGTTGTAGTAGTAGTAGTAGTTGTTTTTTTTTCTTCTTTTTTTGTTTATTATAGCAGTCGTAGTCGTGGTAGTGGTAATGGTAGTGGTACTGGTAGTAGTAGTCGTGGTTGTGGTCGTGGTCATTGTCGTCGTCATCGTAGTAGTCATAGTCGTTGTCCTATTGCTGCGCATTCGAGATGTGAAAACCACCCAAAAGTTGTGTGTGTGATTTGATACTTTGTACATACTTAGTTGTTATGTTTGCTCTTTCATTCTATGCTGAAGACGGAGAAGAACAAGGAGTTTTGGTAGATTGGTAACTCGAAATGCAATTTCATGGATTACACCTATTTCAAGATATGTCGATTATGGGCTTTGTGAGGAAGTATCCTTTTTGGAGTACTTGCCATTGAAATCAAACGGAAAGCATCATCAGCACATACAGTTGGTGAAATTGTGCGTGCGAGGTGGGGTTTTTCGGTGCACATTGATGTTGCTGGTGTTTTGCCCACTTCACCGTGACGGATATGCATAGTAGTAGCATGTTTCGGCTTCTATAGGCTTCAATGTCTTGATTGCTTTGGTGGACTTTTCTTCCCCCCCCCCCCCCCCCCAAGACAAGTAATAGTGTTAGCACTGTTTAATCTGCCTTGAAGGGGCAAGTTGTGTACATGTTATGCCAACCTTTGATTGGAGATTGTGCTATCCTTGTCACTCACCATTTATAATTGCTAAAGATGGAGGCTGCTTTTTGATAGGTTCAATTTGCGTGTGTATGGGAGAAGAAAAGGGCCACTAATTCTATCAAAAGGAAAAAGAAAAGGGTGGCTAAAAACAAGGGAGGGAAAAAGCAGATTCAAAAAAAAAAGGAAGGAAGAAGGAATAAGGAATGGGGGAAAAAGCGATGCTAATTGGGGAAGAAGGGAAGAATGACGCTAATCTGGGAGGAAAAAAAAATGCGCTCTGCAATCGGAATAGCTGGGGAGAGGAAGGGGATCAACGAAAAAAGCTCTGCTTTTTGGGGGGCAAGGAGAGGAGGTTTTCAGAATGGGGGGAATGGAGGGAGATAGACGACTCTCAGAGATTCACAAAGGATAAAAAGGCTCTAACGAGAAGAAAATGAGGGACGTTTGATTCAGGTGGGAAGGAGAGGATCGTTGTCTGGATTTACAGGACGAGCTCTGCGTTCTGTGACTGCAAGGAGGAGTAGGTTTGGACTGGAAGGAAGGTACTCTGCTGCTCGACAAGGAGGAATTATGCTGGTGATGGCAGAAACTTTCTGAACTACGATAGATAAAAAAATTCTCCGTGGCGACTCTTTTTCTCGGCTACTTTGACTAGCAGGATGCTTCAACTGGAAAGGGGAGAATAGTGTGGTGTATTGGGAAGAAGGAGGAGGAGTTTTGCGTAAACGACGGACAGCCTTTACGGGGAAGCCTGTCTATCTAGTTAAAAAAGAATGCTACAGCAAGTTTTCGGGGAGGAAGCTCGGTGTGTAGGAACTTTGTTAGCTGTCGCTATGGAAGTCACTCCATCCTGACAGCTTCGCCTCAGTCCGCCACTTCGATTCAGCCCGTCTTCACTTAAAAGCACCCTCTCACAGGCCTTTGTGTTTATTGTCGATCCCTCTGGTAGTGCCCCGAGAGCATAAACGATTTCTTTCGACGCATGGAATAGGACTGATTGATCTCCAAGCAACCTCGCCCAATGTCTTGTGGATCTTGTACCTCATGGCGTATTTGCCCTTTTGACATGGACCCAGAAACTGAATTGGCCAGAGCTTTAGGCTGATCACTCCAGCATCAAATTATTTTGAAGAAACCCACAATACACTCAAATTTGCCCATAGAGCTAAGTGAATTGAGATTCATGCAATTTCTAACAGGGCAGCAGCGATGTGGGCGCTGGCATCATCAAACACTGTGCCAGTGATGAACAGTATCACATCTCTGCGGAGGCTGTCTTTGCAACAGACTTGGAGATCTGCCGCCATCACTCATTTTATTTATTTATTTTTGAATGTTTCAATGTGTCCATCATTGAGGAGTCATTAACATTCTCTCTCCATCCTCTGTGTCAATATCATCTGGTGTTACACTTGTTACAGCATCAGACTGACTGGAACGGAGTACTACAATTCACTTTGATGATGAAGCCAGTTTCAGTTCAGATCCTCTGGACCTAAGTCCTTCTTGCAGGCTATTCGTGAACACCTTCTTCATGAGATGTTGGAATCAACGCAAGGAGCAGATATGTCTGATTGGAAGGTGCTTATAATGGATGAATGCATAGTGAAGGAGATATATTCTTACAAAATGTCAGATATGCCAGATGAAGACAAAAGAAGCTGAAGAAAAACCTAGAAGTCTTAGATGAGACTGATGTAGCTGAAGAAGTGGTCAAAGAGGAGACAGAGAATAATGTTTGCTTTGTTTCTTTCAATGAATAAGGAGCTTTACATAGAATTGATGATGACTTTGTAAACTGGAATTTTAGACCAGACCTATAACTGGTTCTATATACTTATGGTATTGACAACTGCACTTTTCAATAAGCCAGCCTTCAGAAATCTTAATCTCTGCTGCTGTGATTTTCAGAACAGAGGATCAACAATGTGGAACTGATTCAATTTCTCCTTGAACTTGGATTTCATATTGTTGGGAAGAATTTATTTTTGAAACCTTGTACTTCTCAACTGTGTACGGCTTTGAATAGAAAAGATCTAACACAGGATGATGATCCATTGATCCATCTATTATCACCGATATCTCTTGTTTTAGAACTGATCTTCTATCTTGAAATTTGTCAAGGTCTTCTGAAGTCGCGATATTGCTTTCGAATCCCTTCGACATCTCTGGTGAACCCGACGTGAAAGCGTTGCAGAAATTTCAGGATGGGAGACACTTCAGCCTCTATTTTAGCTTCCTCTACAACTCCAGCTGCCTCTACTTCAGCTCCATCAATGACTGCTACGTCAAGTACTTCAACGGAGGATCTAAAACAGATTTTGCAGAATATGTCCATGTATATGCAGCTCCAAAATCAGCAAACACAAATGTATATGCAGCAGCAACAACAATTGCATCAACAACAGTTGTCTCAACAAAGGCAACTCTATTCGGAGCAGGAGAATGCAAACAGCGCGACTAAGGCTATTGAAGCAGTTGAGAGTGAGAAGAAGCTATTTGACGGGCGTAATGTTTCAGCATATTTGAAGACATATGAGATCAAGATGGGGTTTTTTGGAGTTCCTGCTGGACTTATGAGTAAGTACTTCCTTCGTCTTGTCACACCTGCTTTGAGGACAAAGGTGACTGATTTATTTATTCAAAATACACATTGGCAAGATTTTAAGAAGGCTCTTAAAGAAGAATATTTCCTTGAGGACTTTGGTATGGCTACTCGATGGTCATTCCGAGAGTGGGTCTACATGCCAAACAAAGGTCTTGCTGCTTCGGAGTTGATTCGAGAATTTGAAGAGAGGTATAGTCAGCTTGATGCCATTGAACAAAGAGCATTGGATGTTGAACAAGTTGAGCTTTTCTTGCAAGCTGCAGATCCTCCTCTTCAAGAAGAATTGGGTGAGCTTCTTGAAGATCGTACGAAGCCTATGGGTCTTAAAACTGATTGGCAGGATGCTCAGGATGCAGTCTCGACTTTGACCAAGAGGAGAATATGGAAGACTCGCCTACAGAATGGTTCCATGACACCTACACCATCATCTGCTCCTATGCCTACTTCTATCCCTGTTATTTCTTCTCCTCCTCAGCCAGTTTCTTGGCCTATGCCAGTGCCTACAGTTTCTACTCCACCTATTCCTCCTGTTCCACGACCGATGCCTACACCTTCTGCTCCAAAACCATCCGCTCCATCGGTGCCTACTTCTCTTGATGACATAATCAAAGGTATCACAGATTTGACACTTGAGTCAGTCAAAGCGGAGTTGGTGGGTAAGTTGAAGGAGCAGTTTGCTTCGACTGTGCCTACTACTTCTTCTAGTGCTCCTACTGCACCTAGGAGTGCTCCTAGTGCTCCTAGGAGAGATCGGAGATGTATTTGGTGTGATAGTACGGAGCATCAGCATTGCAGGGATTGTGACTCTTTCCAGGATGCAAGGAGGCAAAATTTGGTATATTGGGGGCAAGATGGTAAGATTTGGTTGACTGAGACTGGAGCTCCACTTGCTACCAACTTTGGTAAAGGTGGAATGAAGAAGTTAGTGGAGGACATGGCTGCGCGTACTTCTTATGTGACGGCTAGAGGTGATGCTTCTGCATATGGAGTACAGATTGAGAAGGGATCAGAGACTCAGTCCGCACTATGGACTTATGCTATGGAGTCTGCAAACAAGGGGAAAATTCAGCAAACTATTTTGACTAGCGCAGACTCTAGCATCAGATCAGAGACAGGTTGGGACTCGCCTGTTGACAGGTATTCTGTTTATGCTTATTTGGCTAAATCTCATGGTGCAGATGTATTTGTTGAGGAGAAGCGTAAGAGGGATGAAGAAAATCCAAGTGCAGCTAAGAAGACTAGAGGGGGTGAGTTTGTTATTCCACCTACTGCAGGACCGTCTTCACGATCAGGGCCAGATCGACAAATGGAGGATGCTCAAAAGAGGGAAAAGAGGCAAGAGCCTAGAGAGAGAAAGCAGCCAGGATTCAGATTGATGTCCGATATTGAGACATCTACAGACATGAAGAAAATCTTTAATGATAAGATACTTGGCAGTGAGGTGACTTTCACTATTTCTGAGGTTTTGGGCATCTCAAAAAGAGAGTTTCAGGATCAGTTTCAGGAGGTCCTGAAGAGGAAAAGACATGCATTGGCTACCACAGATACACAGGGAGTTTTGATTGGAGAGTTGGATGAGGATGATGATGAGGTTATGGTTGATAATGCTTTTGTTTTGCCGCAGGTAGAGAAGAGGGTTCAGCCTATGCATTATGCTGAAATTGATGAGCCTATTTTGATACTGCGTAGTCACTTTTCGCGGAGCCATTGGGCTAGGGAAACTACAGAGACGATGGTAAAGGTTGGAGAAAAACAGGTGCCTTATGTTGCATTGGTTGATCATGGTTCAGAGATTAATCTCATAGTACGTGGGGTTTATGAGAGTAACAGATGGCCTATGGATGTAGAGCATGGGTGGCGTATGAGAGCCGCCAATAACACTGCAGGTGATTTATATGCTGCTTGCCCTAGTGTCAGGGTTTCTATTGGTGATGTAGAGGAGGATTTTCATTTCTTTGTGCAGGATTCATGCTCTTATCCCATAATTCTTGGTCAACCATTCATTACAGAGATGCGCATGGAGACAAAGGTCATGGATGATGGATCTGCTTATGCACGGATTCGCAGTAAAGATGGTATGAGAGCAGTTCAGTTTATGACTGTATGTGTGAACCATGTTAGAAACAGGGATACTCTCAGAGATGCACCCTTGCCCACTGTGAGGGATTCGGGTTTTCATTAGGTACCACCGTTTCGCGAGACGACGGTGGTACAGAGGAGAGGAGATTGGAGTTCTCGCCTCCTGGCAGCGGTGTTTTCTCCTCCGGTTATGTTGGGATTTCAGCAAACAGTTCGATGAGCTATCAGAAGACTTCTAGGTTGCCTAGAGCTGCCAGGCAGTATATATGCATGAAGGAGAAAAATTTGAAAAATGCAGGAATTTTGGAGGATGATGAGCACATAGATGGTATGTATGACAGTGTGATTTGTGCAGATACGATGTCAGAAATGGGAGATATGCTGAAAACTGAAATGCTGAATTGTCATGGTAATGTATTAGTGCAGTCCCTGGACATGTTTCATGAAATTGCAGATTTTATGTCACAGATAGAGTTAGAGGCTGAGGTAACTCAGCAAAGAGTGTTGAGTGCTGAAGAAATTCAGCAAACAGAGTTTCCAGTTGGTTATGATCAGCTTTCAGAGAGACAGAGGGCTGAAAATTTTCAGCCAACAGAGTTTACTGCTGAAATATTTCAGCATTCAGAGTTGGGGGCTGTTTTTATGCAGTCCATAGAGCAGAGGGCTGAGAATATTCAGCCATTGGAGTGCAGAATTGCTGATTTACAGCAAGGTTTATGTAATGCAGAAGAGCATAATGAAGCCAGGGTTGATACGAAATACAAAACTGTGGATAAGAAGGTGAAGCCGGTTGCTGTACTGCTTCCACCTGACAGTGATCAGTAAATAGAGAGGGCTGCTAAACAGCAAATTTTGAGGAATCCGGAGCATATTGGTCATAAATTTTCAGCAGAGACACTTACTGAATTGAAAATTGGAAATGGTGATTTCTTGTTACCCATGGAGAAGCAATGCTTTCAGGAGATGCTTGAGCGTCATGGAAGGGGATTTGCTTTTGTCCCACATGAGATTGGATGTGTGAATCCTGATATTGTTGCTCCTATGGTTATTTTTACTATTCCTCATATTCCATGGAATCTCCGACCTATTCCAGTGCCTAAAGCACACTTGCCAAAGCTGATTGATTTATTGAATGAGAAAATCAGGATGGGAATCCTTGAGCCTTCATCTGCACCATACTCAAACAGGTGGTTTACAGTTCCAAAGAAGAATGGTACTCTTCGATTTATTCAGGACATGCAGCCAGTGAATAGAGTTACTATCAGGAATGTTGGTATAGGTCCAGTTATGGATGAGTTTGCAGAGGCATTTGCTGGACGTGCCATCTATTTTTGGGTGATTTGTATTCAGGTTATGATCAGTTTCAGCTGGCTTTGGAAAGCAGGGATATAACCACCATGAGAACTCCTATTGGGCTTGTCAGGATGTGTACCTTGCCTCAAGGTGCCACTAATTCTGTTGCGCATATGATGAATGCCATGCATAAGGTCCTTCGTGATTACATACCTCAGCTTACTATGCCTTTCTTGGATGATGTGCCCATTAAGGGGTGTGCAGAAGAAGAGAAAAATGAGAGCCTAAATGAGCAGGGATGCAGGTACTTTGTGGCTGATCATATTTCAGCATGTGAGAAGATTTTGGCCAGGTTAGAAGAAGTGAACTTGACACTTTCAGGGCAAAAATCTATTTTTGGAGTGAATGAGGTTGTCATTGTTGGGCATATGTGTGGATATTATGGCAGGAAACCCTCACCTGATAAGGTGAATGCTATAGGCAAGATTGCAGAGTATTGTTCTACCACTTCTGAGGTACGGAGATTCATTCGTGCTTGTGTGTTTTATATGATTTGGATACCTCATTTTGCACACATTGCAGATTGTTTGTATCAGTTGCTTCGAAAGGGGCAGAAATTTTATTGGGAAGAGAGCCACACTAGAGCCATGCGGAAATTGAAGAAGTTATTGCAGAATGCTCCTACTCTCAGGAAAGCGGATTATAATTGTGATAGGCCTATTGTATTGACAGTTGACACTAGTCCAATTAGCATAGGTTGGGCTGTGGGTCAAGATGATGCAGATGGAAATAGGTATGCTATTCGGTTTGGGGCGAAAGTCCTAAACGAGAGACAGAGGAGATATCCACAAATTAAGAGGGAGTTATTGGGGATTGTCACGGCTCTCAAATGTGACAAGGAGTACTTTATTGGAGCTTCAGTTGTGGTAGAGACAGATTGCTTGCCATTGATTGGTATGATTACGAGTTGCTCTACTCCGGATATAGCTATGTTGAGATGGATTGCATACATCAAGTCATTAAATCCGGAATTTAAACACATAGCAGGGAAGGATAATCCAGTGGCAGATATGTTGTCTAGAGCCAGGTATGATGATGAGGAGACTCTACTTGCAGAAGAGGATGATGCAGAAATTTCAGCCACTATGGTTGATCATGTTTGTCATGTCTATGATATTGTGGCTTTTACAGAAGAACTTTATGATGGAGATTGGTTGCAGATTGGCAGGTACCTTAGTACACTAAGCAAAAGAGATGAATGGACAGATGAAGAGTTCAAGAAGATTAGAAGGAAAGCCTATGGATATTTTCTCAAGGATGGATTTCTTTGGAAGCATCCGAAGAAAAGAGGCAGATTACCTTTGCGGGTTGTCTGCGATAGAGAGACACAGTTACAGGTGATGAGGGAGTTTCATGAGAGTCCTTGGGCTGGTCATAGAGGAGTATGGGCTACTTATGAGAAAATCAGGGAGAAATATTGGTGGAAAGGTATGTACAGAGATGTTTCTCACTTTGTTGAGACTTGCAGAGACTGCCAGATGTATTCAGTAGTGCGTCATAGAGATGAGCTTCATCCGACCTATCCGTTATGCATTCATTATAAGTGGGTAGTTGATTTGGTTACCATGCCTATAGGTCTATGGCAGATGAGATACATTGTTTTGGCTAGAGAGGATCTTACCAATCATGTTGAGGGCAGATCTTTGAGAACGAAGACCACTAGTGCAGTGTGTAAGTTCTTATTGGAGGAAATTTTTTGCAGGTATGGTTGTGTGGGTAAGATCACTGCGGATCGTGGTGAATTGGATGCAGATGAAGCTAGGGAGTTTTTCTCTCAGCTAGGAATCAAATTGGCTCTAACCACAGCATACAATCCAGAGGGAAATGGAAAGAGTGAAAGAGGGCATCCGCCGATAGTGAAAGCATTAGCCAAAGCATGCAGAGGACGGATTGGAGAATGGCCGAGACTTCTACCATTTGCTTTGTGGGCTGATCGTACGACCCATAGTGTTACCAAAGGATATATGCCTGCAGAGTTGATGTATGGTCAGAAACCTGTTATGCCGATTGAGACTTGTGCTTTGACTTGGTCAGTTTTACCTTGGCAGGAGGATTTGACGAGAGAGGAGCTCTTAGCTCTTCGAATTCGACAGTTGGAGAGGAGACCTGAGGATATTCAGCTAGCTATTGATAGGTTGAAGGTTGCTAGACTAAGGAATAAGGACAGGTTTGACAGTAGGCATCGCTTACGGCCAAGAGCAATAGAAGAGGGAGATTGGGTATTGGTCTTTGATAGCAGCCTTGAAAATCAGCATACTGCACTTCGGAAGATGGTGAAAAGATGGTTTGGGCCATACATAGTCAGACATGTCTTTGATAATGCAACATATGAGCTGACAAAATTGGATGGAACAGTGCTTAGAGTGCCTATTGCTGGAAAAAGAATCAAAATTTTCAAGAAAAGAGATGATGAGGATTATGCATTGGAAGAATTTTCAAGAGAAGAGCAACGACAAGAAACTCCAATGGAAGAGACAGATGATATGGCTGAAAAACTTGTTGATCTACCAGAAATGCATGACGAAGAGATTGATTTGTTTGTGGATCTTGATGATAATGATCATGGGTAGTTGGCCCATCCGGAGGATGCGCAGGATTAGAGGGGGTGGATGTCGTATTGCTGCGCATTCGAGATGTGAAAACCACCCAAAAGTTGTGTGTGTGATTTGATACTTTGTACATACTTAGTTGTTATGTTTGCTCTTTCATTCTATGCTGAAGACGGAGAAGAACAAGGAGTTTTGGTAGATTGGTAACTCGAAATGCAATTTCATGGATTACACCTATTTCAAGATATGTCGATTATGGGCTTTGTGAGGAAGTATCCTTTTTGGAGTACTTGCCATTGAAATCAAACGGAAAGCATCATCAGCACATACAGTTGGTGAAATTGTGCGTGCGAGGTGGGGTTTTTCGGTGCACATTGATGTTGCTGGTGTTTTGCCCACTTCACCGTGACGGATATACATAGTAGTAGCATGTTTCGGCTTCTATAGGCTTCAATGTCTTGATTGCTTTGGTGGACTTTTCTTCCCCCCCCCCAAGACAAGTAATAGTGTTAGCACTGTTTAATCCGCCTTGAAGGGGCAAGTTGTGTACATGTTATGCCAACCTTTGATTGGAGATTGTGCTATCCTTGTCACTCACCATTTATAATTGCTAAAGATGGAGGCTGCTTTTTGATAGGTTCAATTTGCGTGTGTATGGGAGAAGAAAAGGGCCACTAATTCTGTCAAAAGGAAAAAGAAAAGGGTGGCTAAAAACAAGGGAGGGAAAAAGCAGATTAAAAAAAAAAAGGAAGGAAGAAGGAATAAGGAATGGGGGAAAAAGCGATGCTAATTGGGGAAGAAGGGAAGAATGACGCTAATCTGGGAGAAAAAAAAATGCGCTCTGCAATCGGAATAGCTGGGGAGAGGAAGGGGATCAACGAAAAAAGCTCTGCTTTTTGGGGGGCAAGGAGAGGAGGTTTTCAGAATGGGGGGAATGGAGGGAGATAGACGACTCTCAGAGATTCACAAAGGATAAAAAGGCTCTAACGAGAAGAAAATGAGGGACGTTTGATTCAGGTGGGAAGGAGAGGATCGTTGTCTGGATTTACAAGACAAGCTCTGCGTTCTGTGACTGCGAGGAGGAGTAGGTTTGGACTGGAAGGAAGGTACTCTGCTGCTCGACAAGGAGGAATTATGCTGGTGATGGTGGAAACTTTCTGAACTACGATAGATAAAAAAATTCTCCATGGCGACTCTTTTTCTCGGCTACTTTGACTAGCAGGATGCTTCAACTGGAAAGGGGAGAATAGTGTGGTGTATTGGGAAGAAGGAGAAGGAGTTTTGCGTAAACGACGGACAGCCTTTACGGGGAAGCCTGTCTATCTAGTTAAAAAAGAATGCTACAGCAAGTTTTCGGGGAGGAAGCTCGGTGTGTAGGAACTTTGTTAGCTGTCGCTATGGAAGTCACTCCATCCTGACAGCTTCGCCTCAGTCCGCCACTTCGATTCAGCCCGTCTTCACTTAAAAGCACCCTCTCACAGGCCTTTGTGTTTATTGTCGATCCCTCTGGTAGTGCCCCGAGAGCATAAACGATTTCTTTCGACGCATGGAATAGGACTGATTGATCTCCAAGCAACCTCGCCCAATGTCTTGTGGATCTTGTACCTCATGGCGTATTTGCCCTTTTGACATGGACCCAGAAACTGAATTGGCCAGAGCTTTAGGCTGATCACTCCAGCATCAAATTATTTTGAAGAAACCCACAATACACTCAAATTTGCCCATAGAGCTAAGTGAATTGAGATTCATGTAACTTCTAACAGGGCAGCAGCGATGTGGGCGCTGGCATCATCAAACACTGTGCCAGTGATGAACAGTATCACATCTCTGCGGAGGCTGTCTTTGCAACAGACTTGGAGATCTGCCGCCATCACTCATTTTATTTATTTATTTTTGAATGTTTCAATGTGTCCATCATTGAGGAGTCATTAACATTCTCTCTCCATCCTCTGTGTCAATATCATCTGGTGTTACACTTGTTACAGCATCAGACTGACTGGAACGGAGTACTACAATTCACTTTGATGATGAAGCCAGTTTTAGTTCAGATCCTCTGGACCTAAGTCCTTCTTGCAGGCTATTCGTGAACACCTTCTTCATGAGATGTTGCAATCAACGCAAGGAGCAGATATGTCTGATTGGAAGGTGCTTATAATGGATGAATGCATAGTGAAGGAGATGTCATATTCTTACAAAATGTCAGATATGCCAGATGAAGACAAAAGAAGCTGAAGAAAAACGTAGAAGTCTGAGATGAGACTGATGCAGCTGAAGAAGTGGTCAAAGAGGAGACATAGAATAATGTTTGCTTTGTTTCTTTCAATGAATAAGGAGCTTTACATAGAATTGATGATGACTTTGTAAACTGGAATTTTAGACCAGACCTATAACTGGTTCTATATACTTATGGTATTGACAACTGCACTTTTCAATAAGCCAGCCTTCAGAAATCTTAATCTCTGCTGCTGTGATTTTCAGAACAGAGGATCAACAATGTGGAACTGATTCAATTTCTCCTTGAACTTGGATTTCATATTGTTGGGAAGAATTTATTTTTGAAACCTTGTACTTCTCAACTATGTACGGCTTTGAATAGAAAAGATCTAACACAGGATGATGATCCATTGATCCATGTATTATCACCGATATCTCTTGTTTTAGAACTGATCTTGTATCTTGAAATTTGTCAAGGTCTTCTGAAGTCGCGATATTGCTTTCAAATCCCTTCGACATCGTAGTCATGATTGTGGTCGTGGTCGTGGTCATTGTAGTCGTCGTCCTTGTCGTCGTCGTCACCGGGTCGTAGTCGTGGTCGTGGTCATGGTCGTGGTCATAGTCGTAGTCGTAGTCATAGTCGTGGTCGTGGTCGTCGTAGTCGTGGTCATGGTCGTAGTCATAGTCGTAGTCTAGTCGTGGTCTTCATCGTAGTTGTAGTCGTGATCATTAAAGAAAATGAGAGAGGGGGAGGAAGAGAAAAAAAAGAAGGAGAGAGAGGGAATAAACATACAACATAATAAAGAAAGAGAAAAAGAGAGAGAGATGGAAGGAGAGGAGATAATGAATGGATAAAAAACAAAGAGAGAGTGGTGGCGAGGTCTCGTGCAACACCACGAGACAGGAAACACTCTTACATATATATGTTAATCTGTGGGTGGAGACTTTATATACGCTAATTTTTGTTGAGTTACAAGAGAAGAAATCCCTTCTCAAACAATTTAAGAAAGGAAAAAAAAATGATAACAAAAACAAATTGTTTGTCGTAACGTAGAAAAAATGGAAAACGATGAAGGTCTTGTTGTTCAAGATCGCGAGACGTATGTTAATCAGTGTGTCCCATGTCCTTGCTCTCAATGCAAGCTGGCAATTAGACAAAAACATCGATTGTCTATAGAACATGTACGACCCTTCGGCGAGTTTCAATCTGAGATCATTGATCAGGTGATCCTGGATTTTCAGCAAACCGTAAGAAAAGTTAATATCAATTATGCATTGTACTCGCAAGCTAATTGAATACCATATACAAGAAGATTTGGTGTGGCTAGCAAATTTTCTATCCAGGGAGGTGACGTCTCGTCCCAAGGAGGAGTGCACCCTTTGCGGCCCATTAGAAGAGTTCATGGGCATGTGATGGATGGAGTGCCTGAGCCAATCCACCACTTGGAAGGTACTAACCAATCTATACCGTCAATACTAGAGGAGATATGCAGCCTTCCAGACCTACTTATAATCTTGGAGCCTGAGATGGAGGAAATGATCAATGCATTGATTTCCATGGATGTGGAGACTTCTGATTCGCTTAGAGAGAAAGCATCCATACCATTATATGATAGGTGCTGAGTATCTTGCCTGAAGACATTGCTTGCACTTCTAAGTGTTCAAGCAAAATACGAATGGAGCGATGCGAGTGTGACCGAGTTGTTCAAGTACCTTGTACGTATGCTTCCTTGATTTCTTTTCGACACTATCATTAAAAACATTTGTGCTTTTTTAAGGTATTTTATGATTTTTTTTCAAGTTATTGAAATATCATATATTACCACTTGTAAATAACATGCCTGAGTCTCATGATGATACACAACATGTTTTACGAAAGCTTGGCATGGACTACAATAGCATCCATGCATGTATCAACGATTGCATACTGTTTCGAGGAGAATACGAGACTATGGAGACATGTCCAAAGTGTGGTGCTCATAGGTATTGACATGACTTGCAAGGAAAAACCATCCCTCAAAAAGTTCTTAGATACTTTCCGCTTATCCCCCGCATAAACCACATGTTTCATACGTCTGGCATGGCGAGCTTGACAACATGGTATGCACAGAATAGGTCCACAGATGGAGTTCAACGAATATCAGCAGATTTATGTGTATGAAGCCACATTGACTCTATCTTTCTAGGCTTTGCTCGAGAGCCAAGGAATCTTCGGCTTGGTCTTGCAATGGATGGTGTGAACCCATTCGGTCTATCACTACAACAGAAACGAGGCATAGACGTGCATGTTAGATGCGCAAAGTCGGGCGTGTCTATCACAACGTCTATAAGCGCGTGTAAACATGCGTATAAATAGAGCGACTTTTGCGTCTATATATCCACGCAAATAGACATGCTTATACATGCAAAAATAAACGCACACGTCAAAATTCAAATCATACTTAAATCATTTCTTTTCAAACTACGCCTCTCCTTTCCTATGTTTATTGCGATTCTGAAGCTTGAGTTTAGCCGACATGCAGTCTCTTCATGCCTCACCTCCTCATGGCCCACCTCTTCTTTCATTTCAAACACACAAAAAGGGAAAAAGGAAAGCCAAGGAGAGGAAGAAAGAGAGAAAAAGAGAGAGGAGAACAAGAAGAAGCAGCAAGTAAGGAAGCAAGCATCAAGGGAGGGTAACTTACCAAGGAGAGGAAGAAGAAGAAGGAAGAAGCGCCACCACCCGCCACACCAAACACCCAAGGTGACTCTCTCTCTCTCTCTCTCTCTCTCTCTCTCTCTCTCCCTCCCTCTCTTTCTTTCTATCTTCCTCTCTCTGCTTTGTCTGTGTATTTAGGATTTGTGATTCCATTATGTATTGCATTTTGTAAATCAATAATGGCGGTTGTCTGCTAAAATCAGCCGACCAAGCGCGTCTACATCTCAGTGCAGACGCAGATATAGACGTGAAAAATGTTTCTCTGGGGGCGCGTCTTTGAGCGCGTGTGCGGGCACATGTGCTCTGCAGTGTACACGCGAGGATACACGTGCTGACAGATGCCCATAGAGACGCAGGTATAGACGCGCACGGAGACGCAGGTATAGACGCTGTATGTAATATGTTTTATCTACACAGGATAATATGATTTTTCTTCTGTAGATGTGGAATCCTGGATCCTCCAGCACCCCATTCAACAAGGAGCAATTCATGGGGGAGATGACCAATTATCTTGGTCGCCCTCCCATTGCAGATGAGGTTTTCAGTGTGATGTCTGGGACACCTATCACATCTTTGCCTACACAGGGATTAGCTGAGGTGTATGGATCAGCCGAAGCACGTACATCTGCAGAGGCATATGTATCGAGTGAGGTAGAGGGTAGTGCACGTCGAGGGAGGAGGGAGTGGGGAGGATAAGGAGGTCGAGGGCTTTGTGGCGGTTGCCTAAGTGGTGGCTCTCGATCACCCTCACCGGAAAATGAGAGAGGTGAGCCTCCACAAATGTACTACTCTATCACTGATGTTGGTGGTATCTTGCATGACTTCGAGGGGAGGGAAGTGATAGCCTGCTTGAGGAGTGTCACGCATGCCACATACAAAGATTGCATGATTCCCTTCAAGCACCAAAAAAGTGGTTTGTGGCAAGAGGTTCTACGGGCAGTACATAAAAGGTACCCTAATCCCGAGAATTCACGATTCTCAGATGATTGGGGATGGTCAAAGGTGAGAGACGCGCTTCATAACAAGAGGTCTCACCTTATAACGCACGCCAACGAGTCATTGCGGAGACAAGAGCAGGGGCGCCCTGGATATGCCCAACCACCCAATTCCCACTGCAAGGAGTGGAAAGAGGCCAAGAAGAGAGCAATAGAGGAAATGACAAGTTGCCAGCATGCAGAGGCGCGACGTATTCAGATGGCAACCATGGGATCGTCACATTATGGATGGGGTGGCAGGGAGTCATGGGAGGCTGAGTTTGTAAGTATTATTTGATTTTTTTTAAAAAAATAAATTTTGTAATTTATTTCACTTCATTACGTAGTGTGTTTTAATACGTTGTATGTTCAAATTGTTTTGTAGTTCCATATCGTTGGTAGGATGCCTACTCCTAGAGAGGTAGGCTACCATTGAGGTCATAACCGGGCATCCACTTGGCAACATTTCTACGAGGAGGGACTCATCACGGAGGAGCAATATAATCGCGCCATCAGGATTCCACCACCAGAAGTGGTATGTTTTGTTTTCTACATGAAAAGTATAGATAACTCTAATTTATTGTTTGTAATGGTATTTATATACTTTAATCCTTTGTGTATGCGAACCCTGATGCAGTTGAGGATAGCGAAGGAGGGACTAGCAGTAGCGGTGGCGGCAATGGCAGCGGCATAGGCAGCAGTGGTGGTGTTACAACTATATATATCCTCTCTCACTTGACTTGGGTCTCACCTATATATACTAACTCTACATCAATATGAATCATTCTTTGGGAGCATGTCTTATGTATCTCTCTCGTACTCTCTCTCTCTCTCTCAATATGGTATCAAAGCTATGGATGCGTAGCAACAACAAGGAAGATAAGTTATTTCATTGTTTATAGTTGATTGAATTCTTTGCACAAGTAATGACAAGAGGTTTTGACAGGATTCGAGAGCTCTTGTTGTGCTCTCGAATCCTGTCAAAACTGCTTGTTAATCGGAGTTCTGGATCAAAAGTTATGACAGTTCAGGATTCAAGACAACAATTCTGCTCGAATCTGCAATTCTTTATTTAAAACTGTAATTCTAATTACAATTCGTTAATCCCCAATTACAGTTTGTTAATCACTCGTCTTCGTTAATGATGTTGATTAGGACAAGCAAACATCTTGCTATTTTTAGCGATGTTTTATTATTGTTCACGTTCTTTGCTTGACTGAAATAGCACTTTTCTTATATGCGTCATCTCGTATTGCACGTTATGCCTCTCTATTTTGGGCTTTCTTTTTAGTCACTCAATACTTTTCATTGTTCTTACGTGCATCTCCCTATTTTGATTGTCATGCGTCTCAACTACGCTCGTCTTGATCATGGTTTGCAGATTCTGTGATCTCATCTTATTTGTTTTCTCTCGACATACAGGCATGGCCAATTGCGTAATTGTTAACGGATATCTGTCTGGCCAATGTTCGGTTCCCTTCTTCCAAGGACAAGGCTTTATTGGGTGAAAAGCAAAGATGATACTAATTCTTGAAGGTGACGAATTATTTGATATTGTTTTGGGCGACCTGTCTTGCCCAGTTCAACCTATTGATGTGATGAATAATAATTCTGTGATTATTGATATGCATTATTTGAACAATAGAAAATTGATCATACTGATTGGATTCATCCTGACAAAGCGGCTCGTCATTATATATTGTATGTACTTTCTGACTCACTTAGGTTGGATGTCTTTCATCTGGAAACCTCTCATGCTATTTGGGAGTATCTTATCTCAACGTTTGAGAAGAAATCGGTCACCGAAATTTTATATCTCCAAATTTTTTTGAAGAATCTTCAATATAAGGTTGGTACTTCTATGCACTCTCATATCAAGGCTTTTAAAGACATTATCAATTAGCTTGGTGCTACCAGCGCTCCTGTTGCTAAAAATCAGATTGTTATTCAACTTCTTAATACTTCTTGGTGCCCTGAAAAGCAAGTTCTTACGCTTTATTGTAAAGCAGTGGACAGATTGTAATGCTTTGTCATTTATTTTGACTCTATATCCATAAGTCATCAACACTGGTCTATGAAAAGAGCTTTATCAAAACATTGCAGCAGTGCAAAGCCGAGTGATGCTTAGCCTATGCAAATTCCTACACAAGCTGGATGTTCAGAATGAGCACTCATGGATCTCTTGTAATTTACTTGAAAAGCGATATAGTGATCTTTGGCATCAAAAATTGAGATCTTCTTGTTAGCCTCTTTCCTTGCTGTATCTTGAACCCTGTGTTTTGCAGCTCTTGCATGAACTCTACGACATTTTTGGTGAACCCCACGTGAAAGCGCTGCGTCAATTTCCAGCAAGATGGGAGACTCACAAGAAGAGATGACGGACGAGAATATCATGAAGCATCTGTTTCAGTCATTTACATCCTATATGCAGCAGCAAGCACACGGGAAATGCGATAGTGATGCCATGAATGCCTTGAAGGCTGTCCAACAGGAGATGAAGCAGTTCAACGGCCTTTGGACTGTAGTAGACAGGTTTAGTAAACAAGCATATTTTATTCCATGTAAGAAAACTTTAACAGCATCTCAGGCAACACAATTGTTTTTTAAAACTATTTTCACTAATCATGGATTACCAAAACTTATTATTTCTTACTGTGATTCTAGATTTTGCAATAACTTTTGGATTACTTTGTTTGCTAACCTAGGATTGTAAATCCATCAATTCATGCTGCTCCAGTGCCCTTATCAATAGATGATGTTATTAAAGGCTTGGCAGATTTGATGATAGAGGCAGTTAAAGCTGAAGTTGGGAAGTTAAAAGAGCAACTTATGTCAGTACCTGCAGTAGCACCTACTCCAGTGACTGCTTTTCCAGCTGGCCTAAGAAAAGGGAGACGATGTATTTGGTGCGATAGTACAAAGCACTAACACTGCAGAGATTGTGATGCTTTTCAGGAAGCGCGTAAGAAGAACGTAGTGTTCTGGGGACAAGATGGGAAGATATGGCTGACAGAGATTGGTGCTCCTCTTGACACGAACTTTGGTAAGGGAGGCATGAAGAAGCTTGTTGATGATATGGCTGTGAGATCAGCTTATGTGAGTGTTAGAGGAGATGCTTCAGCTTATGGGGTCCAGCTTGAGCAGAAATCAAATGGAGACTCTGCCTTATGGTCCTCTGCCTTAGAGATAGAGAGAAGAGGGAAAGTTCATGCATCCACTATGACTTGTGTGGGCTCTAGCATCCGAGGAGAAACGAGATGGGATTCTCCTGTTGACAGGTATTCTATTTTTGCTTATATGGCAAAAACACAGGGTTTAGATGCCATGGTTGAGGAAAAGAGAAGAAGAGATGAGGAGGGTCTCAGCACCTCCAAAAAGACTAGAGGGGGTGACTTTGTTTCACCACCTGTTACAACTCCACCTATGACGAGTTCTCCAGCACAATCAGGTCATGAGCAACCTATGGGAGACAAACATATGAAAGAAAAGAGACAACCAAGAAAGGAGCTCTTTTAAATAGGTGAAGTCACTTTTACTGTTGGTGAAGCTCTTGGAATTGCTAGAAGAGAAATACAAGATCAGATGTAGGATCTTTTGCAGAGGAAACGACATGCAATGGAAGGACTTGCTTTATAGGGGTTATGGCATGGAGCTCTTGGGGAAGAGCATGATGATGCAATGATGGTTGAGAATGCTTCTGTCAATCCGCAGTTGGAGAAAATAGTTCAACCTATGCAGTATGAAGATAATGATACCCCTATCCTCATTCCTCGCAGCCATTTTTCACGCAGTCATTGGGCTAGAGCAACCACTCAGACGGTGGTAAGGATTGGAGAGAAACAAATTCCTTTGGTCGCTTTAGTCGATCATGGTTCCGAGATTAATCTTATTGCTCGAGGTGTTTATGAGAGTGGCAAGTGGCCTATGGATGTAGAGTATGGCTGGCACATGAGAGCAGCCAATAATACTTCTGGTGATATGTATGTTGCTTGTCCGAGCATCATAATTTCTATTGGTAATGTTGAAGAGGATTATCATTTCTTTGTTCAGGATCTTGCTCTTATCCGATTATTCTTGGACAGCCTTTCATTACAGAAGCAAGAATGGAGACAAAAGTGATGGATGATGGTTCAGCCTATGCACGGATACGCAGTAAAAATGGTATGCAAGCTGTTCAATTTATGACTGTTGGAGTAAATCATCCGAGAAATAGGGACTCCTTGCGTGAGGCACCACTACCTGCAAAGGAGTTGGATTTTCATTAGGTACTGCTGTCTTGCCAGAAGCCAGTGGTACGGAGCAGAGAAAAGAGGAGATCTCGCCTCCTGGCAGCCAGTTTTTCTCCACTAATTTTTTTGGTTTTTCTTCAGATAGTTCAGTGAGTTATCAGAAAATTTCAGATTTGTCTAGAGTTGCTAGGCAATACATTGGTCGTAAGGAGAAAGAGTTGAAGACTGCAGGTATTTTGCAAACAGAAGAGCATGTGGATGGGCTGTATGAAGGAATGTCTTATGCAGATACATTGTTTGAGATGGGAAATATGCTGAAAACTTATGTATGTAAGGGATCAAAGATCATACATGTGCAAACCTTGGATACGTATCACGAAATTTCTGATTTTATGCTGAAAACAGAGTCAGAGGAGGTTGAGAAAACTCAGCAAACCGAATCTATGGCTGATCATGAACAGTTTTCAGAGTTGCAGAGGGCTAAAACCTTTCAGGTAGCAGAGTTAAATGCTGGAAAAATTCAGCATATAGAGTATAAGGCTGCATCATGGCAGTCCATAGAGCAGAGGGCTGAAACCTTTCAGCCAACAGAGTTTAATGCTGAAAAATTTCAGCATACATAGTTTCAGGCTGCACCCATGCAGTCCATGGAGCAAAGGGCTGAAATCTTTCAGCCAACAAAGTTGAGAGTTAATGAAAAATTGCAGAAATTGCAGCAAAGAAAAGAGTGCCTAACTGATGCCAAGGTTGACACGAAGTATAAAACAGTTGATAAGAAGGTTAAACCGGTTGCAGGGCCGCTTCCTCCTGATAGTGATGAGCAGATAGAAAAAGCTATGAAACAGCCTATGTTGAGAGATCCTGCAAATATTGGACATTAATTTACAGCTGAAACTCTTGCACAATTGAAGATTGGAAATGATGATTTCTTGCTTCTAGTGAAAAAAGAATGTTTTAGAGAGATGCTTGGACGACATGGTAAGGCATTTGCTTTCTTTCCTCATGAAATTGGCTGAATTAGTCCCGAATTGGTTGCGCCTATGGTCATCTTCACTATTCCTCATGTGCCATGGAATATACGTCCTCTACCTGTGCCTAAAGCACACTTGCCAAAGCTAATAGAGTTGCTGAATGAGAAGATTAAGATGGGAATTTTGGAACCCTCTTCTGTGCCTTGTTCTAACATTTGGTTTATTGTACCAAAGAAGAATGGAACCTTGAGATTTATTCAGGATATGCAGCCCGTGAATAAAGTGACAATAAGGAATGTGAGAATAGGTCCAGTTGTGGATGAGTTTGTCAAGGATTTTGTAGAATGAGCCATCTATTCCCTAGGTGACTTGTATTCTGGTTATGACCAGTTTCAGCTTGCCTTGGAAAGCAGGGATATTACCACTATGCGGACACCTATTGGTCTTGTGAGGATGTGTACCTTGCCTCAAGGTGCCATCAACTCAGTTGCTCATATGATGAATGCTATGCATAGAGTTCTGCGAGACTATATTCCACAGTATACCATGCCTTTCTTAGATGATGTGCCTATTAAGGGTTGTGCAGAAGAAGAAAAGAATGAGTCTTGATTTACGAGGATGTAGATAGTTTGTGGCTGAACACTTGGTTGCTTGTGAGCAAATATTGACACGATTAGAGGAGGTGAATTTGACTCTTTTAGGGTTGAAATCTGTCATTGGTGTTAATGAAGTTATCATAGTTGGGCATATGGTTGGTTATTATGGCAGAAAGCCTTCACCTGCAAAGGTGGATGCCATAAGTAGGATTGCAGAGTATTGCTCGACTACTTCAGAGGTGCGGAGATTTGTGGGAGCTTGTGTATTTTACATGATTTGGATTCCTCATTTCGCTCACATAGCAGATGTTCTCTATCAGCTACTTTGAAAGGGATAGAAATTTCATTGGGATGAGAAGCATTCGAAAGCCATGCGTAAACTCAAGAAGCTGTTGCAGTCAACTCCTACTCTTCAAAGGCAGATTATCAATGTGGACGGCCAATCATGTTGACAGTTGATACTAGCCCTATTGGCATAGGATGGGCAGTGGGACAGGATGATGCTGATGGAAATAGATATGCAATCCGCTTTGGAGCTAAAGTTCTTAATGAGTGGCAGAGGAGATATCCGCAGATTAAAAGAGAGTTGTGGGGAGTAGTCACTGCACTGAAGTGTGATAAAGGGTATTTTATTGGTGCTTTAGTTGTTGTGGAAACAGATTGTTTGCCTTTTATTGGCATGATTACTAGCTGTTCGACTCCAGATATAGCGATGCTTCGGTGGATTGCCTACATCAAATCATTGAATCCAGAATTTCAACACATAGCTAGAAAAGATAATCCAGTTGCTGACATGCTCTCTAGAGCAAGATATGAGGATGAGGAGTCAATGCTTCCAGAAGATGACGAGACAGAGTTTGCAGCTTCTGTCCTTGTTCATGATTGTTATGTATCTACTGTTGAAGCCTTTACTGAAGAACTCTATGTTGGCGAGTGGCTGCAAATTGGTCAATATCTGAGTTCATTGACTCGAAGAGCTGATTGGACAGATGATGTATTCAAGAAAATCAGAAGAAAGGCTTATGGGTATTTCTTGAAAGATGGTTTTCTTTGGAAGCACCCAAAGAAGAGAGGCGGCCTACCCTTGAGAGTAGTTTGTGAGGCAGCGATGCAGATATAGATTATGCGAGAGTTTCATGAGAGTTCTTGGGCTGGACATAGAGGTGTGTGGGCTACCTATGAGAAAATTAAAGAAAGATACTGGTGGAAAGGGATGTATAAGGATGTTTCCCACTTTGTGGATCCTTGCAAGGACGACTCCATGTGGAGTAGTTGCTGATCATGGGATCAGAACTGCCCGTTCTGAGGGTGGCAGCTCTTCAGGGCCAGCGCTTGCTGGAATGTGGGGCATTTTGCCAAATTTTAGTGGAAATGATGCTCGTCCTAATGGCCAAGATACCACAGCCAATAAATCTTACAACGAACCTATGACCAGTATTGAACCTGCCTTTTTAACCATTCACCTGAAGGAGCCGCCTGCTGTCTTAAGGGCATCTGATGTCCTATCAGAGGAAGATGCAGTGGAGGTCTCTATCACAAAATCATTGATAAAGTCTTATTATGACATTTTCAGGAAGAATGTGCAAGATTATGTGTCTAAAGCAATCATGCATTTCCTGGTGAACCATACTAAACGTGACTTGCATAACATCTTTATCAGAAAGTTTTACAGGGAAAGTCTTTTTGAAGAGATGCTTGAAGAAAGGGAGCCTATGCAAGCACTTATCAGATGTTTTATCCATTGAACCTGGAGACTGATCAAGCTGTCTACAACTAAGTCCTGAATCTGGATGAATTTCTTGGTGCCCTGAAAAGCAAGTTCTTACGCTTTATTGTAAAGTAGTGGATAGATTGTAATGCTTTGTCATTTATTTTGACTCTATACCCATAAGTCATCAACACTGGTCTATGAAAAGAGCTTTATCAAAACATTGCAGCAGTGCAAAGCCGAGTGATGCTTAGCCTATGCAAATTCCTACACAAGCTGGATGTTTAGAATGAGCACTCATGGATCTCTTGTAATTTACTTGACAAGCAATATAGTGATCTTTGGCATCAAAAATTGAGATCTTCTTGTTAGCCTCTTTCATTGTTGTATCTTGAACCTCGTGTTCTACAGCTCTTGCATGAACTCTACGACAGCGCCCGACATTTTTTTTCACAATTCAAATATTGCGTCTACAAGCGTGTCTATGGAGCCTTTTTGTTGTAGTGTATGCTTAACTTCTTATAGTGTGTGGCCTATAGTCCTTGTCAACTACAATATCCCTCCATGGCTTTCTACAAAGAAATGACATCTCATTCTTAGCTTACTCATCCCCGGTCACTACAAAGTCAAAAATGTAGACCTGTATCTTCGTCCATTAGTGATGAGCTTAAGATTTTGTGGGAGGAGGAAGTCACCGTGCAAGATATGAGCAAGTGCGATGGTCGACGGTCCACAAATACTCGAGCCATTCTCATGTGGATGATGGATGACTTTCGAGGGTTTAGAGAGTGCTCAGGTAAATAAGCTTCCGCTCTCATTGGCAATATCTATATTTTATCTCGTTCAAGTTTTTTCTCACTGGATAGAGGTGTTGGAACAGGTCTGGTTACCTCAGATTATCATGCATGCCTATTGTGCGGGCCATAGTTAGACTCCGGAAGGTCACAAACCATGAAGAAGATGATATAACAAAGACACGCCGCTTTCTTGCTAGAGGGTCATGAACTCAGGGAAAATTTTCTTGGATAACCTCCAATACGTATGAATGTCGTAAGCCGGTATGGGCTGAAAATGGTCCACGCGGAGTCACATCCAAACGGAATGCGACGGTTCTCAGTTTTCTACGAGTTGCCATTTTAGACCCACTAACAGATCAACCACTTGTTGGATCCCATGCATCTTTTCAAGAATGTGGGCAGCTTGCTATGGGACCACATTAGAAGAAAGAGAGACACTATAGGGGCACGAATGGATTTGAAGGACGTAGGCAAGATGGAGGCGCTTTGGCCGCAGTCGAGTGCTGATGGTCGCATCCAGCTACCTCGTGCTCCTTGGGTTTTGTCCTGTAATGAAGAGTGCATTGTGAAGTAAGTAGTCAAGTCTATCTGTACTCCAACAGGTATGATGCATTCTCTCAAGTCTGCATTTTCTAAAGACGACCAATTATCAGGGCTAAAATTCCATGACTGGCATAAGATATGTCAGGTTTGTACTACGAATGGATTGTAATTGATGTGCGCATTTTGCTATTTGGAGTATAGCCATTGTTCATAATGCTTTCTCATTTGTGGTAGTTTGTACTACTGATCGCAATCGCATGATGCCTTACTCCAGAAATACGTGGGGCCATTTACAATTTTCACACAATGTTCGCGTAGCGACACAACAATGCTTCTCTCCTCTTGCCTTGCAAATGACGGTAGTGGCAATGGTAATCTCCCTCTCTTTCTCTCTCATTCTCACAAAACATCAAGCTCTCTCCCTCTCTCTTTCACTCGTTCTCGTTTTGTTGTACTCAAAATATTGCACTTGGGTTTTTGGCTCTCTTAATTTCAAGAATGCTCTTGCTATCTATATTATAATTTGCATCACTATCTATATTTGCATTGCAATTTGTGTCACAATTTGTGATGCAAATAGCGATACTTTTTGTAATGTAGATAGCAACAATGCCAATTTTTGTTGGAAATGACTATCAATATGCATTCCTACTCTTGTAGTGCCAATAGCATACATCCAAATGACCATATTTTTGCAAAAATCAATTGTTTATTATAAAAGCCAGAGTTGGAGTTACAAGTGTATGATTTATTAGTCTTTAAATGACCTATATGATACTAACCCGGGCAATGATTAATGGGGATAGATTAATCCTATATATTATTTAAAATTTATTTTAAATAAATATTTTGATCATAAATACAATAATTTTCTTGAAGTAAATTTTGATCAATTTATTTTAATACATTATTTACTTCATTTGATAAATGTATTTTAATACACTAATTTCATCATAAATTCAATAACTTACTTCAAGAAAATTTATCAAATGAAGTAAATAATGCATCAAGCTTATTATAAGAAAATATCAATACTCATTAAAAACCATAAATTACATTAAATTTAAATGCAAAAATTCTAAATATTAATACTCACTTTTGATACATTAAGAAGATAAAAAAAGACTACCTCAAATATATCAAAGGATATTTAAATTTAAATAGAGAAAATATATAACTAAAAATTAAAGTAAAAAATATATACATATTACAATCCGATCAATATTATTCAAGTATGATAAAGTATGAATCATACTTTGATAAATGAATAGTTTTCAATGAAATAAATATAAGTATACAAAATTATTAGATTTTGTCGATGGTTTTCCATGGGATTAGTCTTTCTAGGTTTGATTGAATGAAGGGTCCACTTGTTACCTACATCCATACAAAAAAGGAAGGTAAGAACATTACCCCTAATATGTCTTGTAAGTGTTGATACTAGGCTCGGTTATCATTTCGATTGCACCTACTAAGACATTAAAAAAATGTAACGCAAATAATTTATACATATCTAAAACTTAAGCAAGTGAATCAAAAATTACATTAGATCCAATAGTAAATTATTTGTGGTTTCAAGAGAGTATTTATGTATATTTTTTATCCAAAAATGATTTTCTTGAGGTTTGGAAGATTATATCTTCAAAAAATAAATCTACTAAATACAAGGATTTAAAAATGATAACATTAAGGGTAAAACTATCACCTAGTTATTGACAATTTAAGTCTAGCAAAATTTAGAAAGAAATGTCAAAGAGGGCATCCCATAATAACAAGATAACAAGCCTAATTAGGCACTTAGTTAGGTTAGAAAATAGAAACAACCATGCTTTACATGTTTTTATAGAGCTATAGAAGTGTGTGCATGTATGCATGTATGTGCACACATGCATGCATATGTGTGTGCTTCATGAGTGTAGGTACTTCTCTAAACTCATGATCAATCACACATAAGTATCTTTCTATTACTAAATAAGAAATTTTGATACAAAAAATCAAAATACTCTTGCCTTGTTGATCTAACTATGTATATGAGTATCGTTTGAAAAGAGAATTATTTACAAGTGTCCTTTAAGAAGAGACTTATTCACAAGTATCCTTTTGAAAGAATGCATGGCCATAAAGTATGGTCTAATTCACATCAAGTTATCATTCAACAACAACATCGCAAAAAGCAAGTGATCAAGTGTTATCCAATTTGTGCCAATGTCTGTAGTGAAAAAGGCGAAAACTAGCCCCATGCAAGGACTAGGGAAAAGTATCAAACTATCTAGTTAACATTTGGCCATAGCTAAAAAAGGCTAGTATGCCATGATAGCTTATGATATATATATTTCTACAGATACTAATCCATTAAGATATAACAAAAAGTATCATTCTAGCATAAAACATAATAGCAATGTCAATGTATTAAAGGTTATATTCTAAATCATTCATTTTGGTATGTAGATAAATTTGGAGCTTCCTAGTATCCTTAAATTTGATAATAATAGGCTTCCATAAGAGAAACACCTGTTGATGAATATACACACTATAAAGTACTAGTAGCACTTCCAAAAAATGATTATGGTGTGGAATACATTATAGAAATTCATGCCTCGCATATCTAAGGCCATTCAATCTACTATAATGGGATGCAAGAATATCATCTGAGTTACCAAAGTTGATCTACCAGTACTAAGAGCATGGTAATGATGCCAAGTAAGCATGATGCAGACAATAAGTACATGTCAGTTAGTAGTGATGTTGATGGAGAAACACATCATAGATAAAGTGGATCTTGATCGTATGGGAAACACATTGACTAATCAGACCAATAAAAGATATATACATATTTAGATACCCAAGAATAGGGATCATGTATGATAGGATATGATAGGAATTGAACTCGCTTGAACACACACATACTATTCATATGAATATGACTGTGACTATGCATGTTTTGAAGGGGCACTAATAACGGCCATAATCTAGAGTGCTAAACTCTATTCTCCAAAATTGAAAGATCGGGTGGCAATGGACAATTATATGGTGAATCCTTAAAGATGGAAAAATGGTCGATCAACTCTCCAACACCATACTTGGAATTTTGCATTCGTCCTCCCAAAAATCCATAACGATGACATCTGTACATTTTTTGTTTCAACAAAAATAGGCATGGGTAGAAAAAAGTGTGCATGATTAGTCATTGGTGAAGAGATGAAGTGATGCTCGGATGTAAAGGTTATGTAGTCATAGTCCATGCAACTTGAGATTGTTGTGAGGGAAATCGCCATTAACTCGATGATTAGGCAAGTAAAACAATTGTATGCACAAGCATTTAGCATATTTAGTTATTGGAGAAGTGATTGATACTAGAGAGGAGGAATATCTATTACTAGTGGATTCAACGGAAAGGATGCTTGTACCACTAAATCTTGCTACCTCAAAAATGCTAGGTCAATACATAGTGAATGCCAATTTCATATAAGGCTTGTTACAAGCTAGAGTGCCAAAAACTTAGACCATATAAACCTCTATTCACTAGAATAAAGTTCTTATTGTCTTCCTATTTTTCACATTCAGCCGAACGGTGCATTGGTAAAGCTTACATTTATTATAGCATAGGTATAATGTTCAAGTTTTATCACATATTTTTATGAAAAGGTGAGTGATATGATTCATTGAACTCCTAAAAATATGGTGGGTTTAGACAGAAAACATTGTCCACATTAGCCTCAACATGTGTGAACGCTAGTGTTTCTTTTTGTGGAACATGATTAGTGTTTCTTTTCGTGAGGAGAAATTTTACCGACCTAGTGTGTAAAGGGCCAAACTTGTCTTGGTTAGATCTAGGGCTTCGATGGATCTCCACAATGGCTGGATGACCGTAGAACGATATCATTGAATATTTCTCTCGTATCGTGCACCTCCTCTGACGTCCTATAAATAGGTACGTCCCCGCCCGTCTTCATTGCAATTTTAGCGTGAGACCAGCAAGCTGCTTGCGTTAGCATAATCACCGATTAGCTCCTATCAACAGCCACTTACGACGAGCAAGCATGGCCCGATATTCATCCGCTCGTCAGCTGGCCGCCGCCGCCGTGTTCGTCCAGGTGGTCTTCTTCATCGCGACGGCGTCTCTCCCCGCAGCACTCGCAGGTAGTGTGTAAAATATGCTTTTACAAACTGCGTTGGTGTCTTGGCATGATTATATATCATGTTAACGTTGAACATTATTTTGCACATGCAGACGATAATATTAATGGCAGCGTCTTCCAATGGTGCATCCTGAAAGACGGCTTAAGCGACGACGCCATGCAGTCGGTCATGGAGTGGGCCTGCTCCAACGGAGCCAATTGCACGCCAATAATGCCTGGGAACCCGTGCTACGTTCCCACAGACCTCCACTCCCACGCGAATTACGCCGTGAACGACTATTATCAAAGCATGAAACCCCATGGAGCCACCTGCAACGTCCAGGGAGCCGCCATGCTCATTTCATCCAATCCCAGCCGTATGCTATAATATCTCCTAATGCAGCTCGTTGTTAATCTTCATATATCCTCAGTTGTCCTGTCATTTCACCTTCTACATAAACAAAGTTACTTTTGCTTTTTTCT
Organism: Lygodium microphyllum; assembly: GCF_053477565.2. Lineage (NCBI taxonomy): Eukaryota > Viridiplantae > Streptophyta > Polypodiopsida > Schizaeales > Lygodiaceae > Lygodium > Lygodium microphyllum. The sequence goes on along the minus strand of NC_141136.1, from coordinate 84,474,814 downwards.
ATGCGTTTGATATCTTTATATTTCGGAGCTTTACTAACTTGACACATGTTTGTTCTTCTCGGATGCTTTTGATACAGCTAATGATCAATGCAACTACCCGGCCTCCGCGTCGACCTAGCACCCCAACTCTGACTTACGGGCATGACTTGTTTAGCTTGGGTTAATGCTCGTCGCCCTTTGTTATTTTATCTACTTGCTTGGACTTGTAATCATTGACTATTGACGTTGAAGCCAATTTACTTACTTCTCACTAGTGTATTCTTTTGATCAACTCAATGGAAATGCTTTCATGGCCACCTCCTCCGCCTAATGTCAAGCTTCTATCTTTGTAAACATTCTGATGCAAGAAATCAAGCTTCCACAATGGCTTTTCTAAAGAGAGATAGTGAGAGTCACACACACACATAGATAGCTCTTGTTTCCTTTGTTCTCGTCATCATTATTGTGTTTTTCTTCCTTACAACCCATGCGGTGTGCTTTTCCCTCCAATTTTCATTTGCAAGAAAGAATGTGTGCAAGGGAGAGAAGACTTCTTAGAATAATTTGTGACATGTTGGACCTTGATCCAGAAATGTAACTTACAATTGCAATTTACAATTGCACTCTTGAAACTACAATCGAAGTCTCGAATCATTTTCCTCAACATAATGACTTCTTCCTATTTCTATTAATATATTATTAAGATGTTATTAAATTGTTGTGCAAAGCCTCTTCTCACACTATGCATAGCTTAGGCGTGGAGTGCTTAGTTTTAATTGATGAAGAGTGGCGTGCTTCGTATGCTTATTATGAGAATTCTCTCTCTCTCTCTCTCTCTCTCTCTCTCTCTCAAATACACACTATGGACATCTTGTGTCTATAAAGAGATTAAGCATCTAAAGGATTGGCATAAAATCTGCTATAAGGTAAGGCTCTCCTTGATGTCTCTTACTTTTGTTATGTTGATCATTTCACTACCTTTCTTCTACTCATCTATTATTTTGATGGGAAAATCCATGCTGGCAACTACATGCATTAGATCTCTCTCATCTTCTTTGTAAGGGAGGTATATTTTCAAGGGTCTCTACCTTGTAGAGCATTGTCCATGAGCTTTAAGCAATGTAGAGATAGTGTTGAGGCCACTAAATCCTTAACATGCCTTGATCAACACATGAGGAATGTAGGTAGAAATGAACACATGCAAACCATTACATGAGGAAACTATCTAAATGACCCCATACGTAGATAGATGAGAACATAGTTAATAATAACAATGTTACCTTTTATTGATTAATATTATTTTTATGAATTTTTTTTCATGGCCAAAATAATCAAAATATGCTCATGGATTAAATGGTAGTAGACTTAGTGACTACACCACAACTATTCCATCCCTCACCTATAAAGGATGACTGACATAGTCATATATTCACCATGAGAAAGGTGATGATGCATGACTACAGTAAAAGAAACCTACACGAGCATTATCATACCTGTGTAGTACATAGAATCAACCAATCTACTTATAGCACGTAAGATCTATTTCTCACTTCTTTATGTATATTTCCATTTCATGTTGCTACTCTTGGGCAACACAAGTTATCTTTCATTAGCACAATCTATGCTTTGAATGATTTTGACTATGTATATGTATGTGTTTTGTATGAATTTTTGTTCAATAATTGAAAAATATAGATTTCTTGAGAAAGAAATAAAAATTAATAACCAATTCAAAATAAGAAAATTAAATTTTCAAAAAGAAATTAAATAACTCATTTAAGGAAAGATAGAAATTGGAGTCCCATGAATCCATTTAAACACCATATTAGAGAATTTGAAATTTTCCCAAGTCTCAATTTTAAATATGTGATAAATATTTGACCATGTGGCTAAATCTTGATCCATATTTGAAAGTGGAATTTTGAAAGGTAGCCTATATAGCATTTAGGGTAGACTCCACCTTTAAGTAAGACAACAAGATTTGATCATGTGATCAAATAATAAAGATATTGGGGATTCTCAAAGTGCATGGAAATTGCCAAATTTCCTAATGTAGTGTTTTTAAGAAAGCACCACATTAGGGTCATATGTCCTTTGTTTTGTGAATGAAAAAGTGCAATGAGATTAATGATCCAATTTGATACATCCCAACTTATTCTGCAACGAAGCTATTGAATCAAAATGAAACAAAATTGTGTTTGATAAGAGAAACACGAAAGGTCAGAGTGTTACCACATGTGATGGACACACATGCAAAGTAATGTTGATGCTTGATGATGTTACAACTATATATATCATCTCTCACTTGACTTGGGTCTCACCTATATACACTAACTCTACATTAATATGAATCATTCTTTTGGGAGCATGTCTTGTGTATCTCTCTCGTACTCTCTCTCTCTCTTAACATGGTATCAGAGCTATGAATGCATAGCAACAACAAGGAAGATATGTTGTTTCATTGTTTATACTTGATTGAATTCTTTGCACAAGTGATGATTTGATACATGAACTTTTTCAAGTTAGAAGTATTAGTTAATTTTTCCTTTAAGTGCATAGCTCTCGTCGTGCTCTCGAATTAGAAGTATTAGTTATCTGCGTAGCTCTCGTCGTGCTCTCAAATTCTGTCAAAACTACTTGTCAATCGGAGTTCTGGATCAAAAGTCATGACAGTTTAGGATTCAAGACAACAATTCTACTCGAATCTGCGATTCTTTATTTAAAACTATTCTGCGATCTTATCTTATTTATTTTCTCTCGAGATACAGGCATGGCCAATTGCGTAATTGTTAACGGATATCCATCTGGTCAATGGTCGGTTCCCTTCTTCCAAGGACAAGGCTTTCCTGGGTGGAAAGCAAAGATGATGCTAATTCTTGAAGGTGACGAATTATTTGATATTGTTTTGGGTGACCTCTCTTGCCCAGTTCAACCTATTGATATGATGAATGACAATTTTTTGATTACTAGTGGCCCGTTATTTGAACAATGGAAAATTGATCATACTAATTGGATTCGTCATAACAAAGCGGCTCGTCGTTATATATTGTCTGCACTTCCTAACTCACTTATGTTGGATGTCTTTCATCTGGAAATCTCTCATGCTGTTTGGGAGTATCTTATCTCAATGTTTGAGAAGAAATCGGTCATCGAAATTTTATATCTCCAAACTCTTTTGAAGAATCTTCAATATAAGGTTGGTACTTCTATGCACTCTCATATCGAGGCTTTTAAAGACATTATCAATCAACTTGGTGCTGCCGGCGCTCCTGTTGCTAAAAATCAGTTTGTTACTCAACTTCTTCATACCATCAAAGATCCTTTATATGACAATATCATTTTTTTTTTCTAACAAGAATGATATCCACTTTGACAAAGCATTATATCTCTTATTGAATATTCTCAACGTCATGAGCATAATTTGGAAAAATGTGATTCTGTTTTGGTCACTCGCGAACAAAGGGATTTTGATGTTGCTTTTGTTGCTCGCAAGCGTCCCGCTTCACGTTTTCAACAGGGTGGATGCCCTAATCAAGGTGGTAAATCTTCTCGTCTTTCTTATCCTAACAAACATTGTTCTTATTGTGATAAGAAAGGCCATGTGGCTTCTGATTGGCCAAGCACGTCAATATGATGAGGAGCATGGAGTTACTACAAAGCAACCTCGCTCGTCAAAAAGTTTTCCTCCTTGTGATTATTGTGCACATACAGATCATCCATCTCGTCATTGTTATAAACACAGATATGATGAAGAATGTTCTCGAGCTTATATTGTTCAACAAACTACAACTGATGATGATCATACTCATCAGGAGCTCAATTTCGTCCATCATGATATCTCTCCAAAAAAGGTACTTCATGTTCATGATGGTTCTCTATTCATTGTTGATTCAGGTACCACTGGAAACATGACATACCAATCGCAGTGGCTTCACAATTATCATTCTCTTCCTGTCAAGAAGTTTGTTTACCTTGCAGATGATACGACTTGTCAAGTCAAAGGAGTGGGTGATTTATATCTGGGGACTGTTTCATCCACTAGAATATTAAGAGGAGTTCTTCATGTTCTAGATTTGCAAAGAAATCTTCTTTCTGTCCTCGTCTAGTTGATCTTGGTTTGTTTGTTGGCTTTGATCATAATCAATGTCGTATAGAGAAAGACGGACATACTATAGCAGTGGCTCCTCGACATGGTAATCTATTTGAGCTATCATTGAACGATATGGTTGCAAATGTTGTTACTGCCCCTGGAGATGCAGATTGCAAATTTTGGCATCAACGATTTGCACACTCCGATTTTGCCAAAATTCTTGATCTTCATCGTCATGGTCTTGTGCAAGGTATGGATCTTAAATCTCATCCACGTATGGGAATATGTGAGTACTCTGCACTTGGAAAACCCCATCGTTTGTCTTTTCACACTTCTACTTCATCACATTCCTATGCTCTCTTGGATTTGGTTCATACCGATATTTGCGGTTCTTTTCCTACCTCAAAGTCTCAATATAGATATTTTATAACTTTCATTGATGATTTCTCACGGTGCACGCATGTCTATCTTCTTCGATATAAGTCTGAGGCTTTATCTATATTTAAACAATACAAGATAAGTGTGGAGCTTCAAACTGGATTCTCTATAAAGACTCTTCACAGTGACAATAGCGGTGAATATGTATCCAATCTATTTGATGACTTCTGTAAGGATCAAGCTATTCATCATGAGTTTATAGTTTCTTATTCTCCTCAGCAAAATGGTGTTGCTGAGCGCAAAAATTGTACTATTCTTAATACCATACGTTGCATGCTTATACACTCTGGTTTGTCTCAAAAGTTTTGGATTGAAGCACTTCTAACAGTCGTTTTTATTCAAAATCATCTTCCAACAACTGCACTTGCTGGTAAAATTCCTATAACAATCTGGACAAGGAAGACACCTTCAGTCTCTCACTTTCGCACATTTGGCTACATTGCTTATATTCATGTGCCCAAGGACACTAGATATAAGTTGGATCCTCAAGGTTTGAAGGTTATTTTTCTTGGTTATTCAGATCATTCCAAAGGTTACAAATTTTATGATCCTTCTACTCAAAAGGTTATCATTAGTCGTGATGCTATATTTGATGAGAAGACTATGGGTGGCACATGGTCGTCAGATGTTTCAGATGATACACAGTCTTTGCTTGGTGCATTTCCTTACTTGCTTTGTGAGTCTACTAATTCTGATGATCATAAACCTCCTTTACCTCCAAAGAAGATTGATAAAAATTTGGAGATATATGTCGATCTTCCTATTGAGATAGAGCATGGATTCTATTCTATTGAATATGATGTCTTTGATGATGCTATGTCTATCCAAGAGGATCCAATATCGTATATGGAAGCTATCAATTCGTCTCAAAGGGATCAATGGTAAGAAGCTATGCAAGCTGAGTACGATTCTTTAATCTCCAAAGGTACATGGATTCTTACTGAACTCCCCCCAAATCGTGTTCCTATCAAATGTAAATGCATTTATAAAACCAAGACCAAAGCTGAGTTTTATGATTGTAGGAAAGGAGCATCTTGTATGCTAGCTTCATCGTGCATTATATGGATTGAAGCAAGCCTCTCGTGCTTGGTATATTAAGATTGATCAGTTCCTCACATCTAAAGGTTTTGTTGCATGTTTTGCTGACCCAAATCTTTACATCAAAAGGGAGGACAAATGTTTTATTATTCTTGCTCTATATGTTGATGATACTATTTTTGTGTTAAATAATATTGCTTTCTTGGATGCTATGAAGAAGCTTTTATCGACTGCATTTGAAATGGTGGATCTTGGTGACCTTTTTGTCCTGGGATATATAAACCCTTTTCATCCCCTATTGTGCTTTTCGAAAACCTTTCATTTTCCCTCGTGTCTTATCATCCCCCTTATTTATTTTAAACCTTTAGGCTCTAAAGGTCTTATCATCCCTCTTATCTCTTAAGCCAAAAACATCCCCATGTGTGTAAAATTCCTCATCCCCCTTCCCTTGTGACATATTGAAGACCCCCTCATGTTTAAAGCTCTTAAGGTTTCTTTTTTCCTTAACCCTCCCATGTTTCCCATGGGTTTTAAAAAAATCCGCGTGCTTTATAAAATTCCTTAAGCCTTTCTCTTGGACTTAGGAATTACTCCCCATTTCTCCCGTGGTTAAAACCCTTAGCGGCTCCTTACCTTTTCAAAATACCCTTGGGACTTTGATTTTTTTTTCCCTACTCGAAAAAGAGAAGAAAAGTATTGAGGTGCAAGGGAGCAACGGTGGAATTCTGAAAAGGAAGTGTAAAGCTGTTTCCACATCCAAAGGACTATAATTGCGATGCCTCCTAAGAAAGTCCAAGGCACAGTCGCGGGAGGGTCATCTCCTGGTATCCATGTGGATATCTCACCGCAAACCCAAGTTTTTCCTTCTTAATTTTATATCGTTGTAGTTCAATCATGCAAGATGAATTGTTAGAGATAGGATATATTTTGTCCTAGTTGTTCACGACTGAAGGAATTTAGTTTCATGGAACATGCAAAATAAATAAAGCATAAACGTAAATTTTTTCAAATAGCTTTATGCATGGAAATGATTTATGAGCTAGATTGTTACCCATTAAAATAGTATACTTCGGTTAAGCCTAAAGGTATAAAATTTGCATCTCGCACTATTAACCCCTATTTTTTTTATAATGAATCATCATGGAAAGTGCAAATCATGAAAGGACTCTTACGATGCATAAACTCTACGAAATTATCATTGTTAACTATATAACTTAGCAAGGAAAAGGTTGCTTATTTAGCATGAGTTGTGTTCGCAAAGAAAAGGGAAGATTAGTTGAAATTAACATAAAATATGCCTAACCTCAAATCGATAAGTTAGGGTTACGCATAGACAACGAATCAAGGGGAAGTAATCTTGAAATTATCTTCTAGAGTTAACCAAATTGATATAAACTTAAAACACCTATGCTACGAAATACTCGTTGGGAATAAGTTAAATTCCAAGTAAATATCTATACCTTAAATACTTGCCCACATTCTCTGAATGTAGGGACAATGAATTGTAATCTTAAAAGGATCTAGGGTTTGACCCTGAGAATCTTACAAGAAAATGAAGCTAGGAGACCCTAGATCTAACGACGTCAGCTTAAAGAACCTGAAACAAATTGATTCGTGATTCCATTATTGCATAGTACAATGCGGCACTAGCACAGCAAGTACGGAATCATATGGTCTTGTGAATGGATCACAAGAAGAAAGGCCAATAGCAATGAGGATGGTGGATCCTTATGCAAGTTATCTTGCAAGAGGATGTATACTTTGATATCCTTATTAAGGAAGATTAATTGAAGATTAAAGACCGGAAAACTGAAGTACCCAATGAACCTTAAGGTTTGACCAAGTTGGGTTAATAGGATATAGGGGATCTTGCCAAGTTACAAGTCATCCTGGATCGAATGCTGGATGCATTCGAAAGGAAGGATTCATTCCTTAGCAGTTTGCCAACATAAAAAACGATCAAAGGAAATGTTTTTGCTTGCTACGGATTTTAGAGCATTGTTTGACTTTGTTTGACCAATGAATTAAAAGATAAATGAATATCTATACTTCAGGTTGAAGGCCTGAAGGAAGAGGCAGCTTCAGTTACCCCTAACTGCCTGCCTGACCCTAACCAAGGGGGTTGTTGACCGCACCGGGAATGTGGACCAAACCTGCCGTGAGAGGTCTCTCTCTTGAGCGCTACTTGGAGTAGGAGGATGCTTGGGTGCCAGGGGGGCTCTAGTCGTAAATCCCTCGCCTTCCGGGTCCTGCACAAGATGCTAACCTGACTCAGGATTGGATCTCGAGGTCCCGCATACTAGTCTACAGGCGGAAACTTGGAATAGTGATCCCTGTGGAAGGATAACCTTCGGGAAGATTGTGGATAAGCCTACGGGCGGAACTCTTTGTATTTCAAAGATAAATAAGATGACCTGTTAATAAAAAACTTGTCTGATATTGTTTTTTAATGTCAAGTGATAAGATTACGTGAAGGAACCAGTGCTTAATGGGTTAATTAAAGAAGCTGGTTGTGTTAGATAATTAAAGGCACCCAACGAATGTGTTAGATAATGAAATCTTAATAAGATGAAGTAAAGCAAATGTTGTTGTCTAAAAATTTCCTTACCTTCAATGCTGACTTGCAGAATTACGAAGCGTAGAACAAGTTCTTGGTATTTCGAGTCATGTTTATGACTGCAATGCATTCTCCGCTTTATAGACAAAGGATTGGGATGATGAATATCCTGGAGCATATCTATAATCCATCACCTTTGTACATGAGCAAAGATGGACGGGTGCTTCAGGAATCTACTATATAGCCGCTCACCGGTTTGCTTATTTACAAACCAACCTAAAGAGGATCAAGTGGTTGGAAGACTTGAAAATCGTGAAGCTGTTCATTTTTGTAGAAGCTCACGTAAACTAAACTTTATATATTCAAGATCGGAGGGTTGAGATAAACTCATATGTATAAGAGGAAGTAACCCGTGTAATCCCCGCCGACAGGACTAAAGTGTTGGGCCGCCATGAGAAGTATGGATTCCAACAGAAAGGATATCCTGAACGTCCAATGACTTACTGATTCTTGAAGATCCATGACCCAAAACCTTAGTATTATATAGTCCCTATAGATAAATGTAATACAACGTTGTTCTCCCCAAACTAAATGTAACAGTTGACTTATCATCGTATGAAACATTGTATTCGAAAGGGCTATGCCTATATAAATACAAATAAAGACTTCTTTTTATGTCTGAATGTGCATAAGAGTTGATAAAAAGTTAAGTAGCTACATTGGTTACATGATAGCGGAATTGAAGATGTAATATAAGTTAACGACAATTATCGTATAATAATGTTAAGAAAACGTTTATTCAGGCACAACCCCAGGTACAGGTTCCTAATTCGCCTCCTACATCAAGTACTGTTGTGATCCAGGAGAAGAAGTTCCTTCTCAAGCAGATTAAGCCACTCGAGTTTGACGGGAGATCAGGCAGATTCGTCCAAGCTGATGCTGAAATTTGGATTGAATCCATGGAGGATTACTTCGAAGCAGCCGGTACTGCACCTGCCAATCAAGCTATGCTCGCCAAGCTAAAACTCACCGGCGAAGCTAGGCTTTGGTGGAAGCAATGGTGCAGGGATCAAGGGACGATAGAGGGATCCGTTACCTAGGAGAAGCTGAAGAAAGCTGTGCAAGGAAGATATTTACCACCTGCTTATCGCACGCAAAAAATGAATGAGTTCTATGAGCTAAAACAATTGGGGCTCACGCTTGATGCATACTATTCTAAATTTGTCTCACTTCTTAAGTATGCACCGCAGATGGACATGACACAGCAGGTGTCTAAATTTTGTGCGGGATTAAATCCACCAGTCAATACCCATCTCGAATCTATGCGTCCATCAGATCTTCGGGACACACTCATTCAAGCAGCGCGTATAATTCAGGAGGTGCAGGCTAGACTAAGGGGTAACAAAAATTGGTCTTATAATGACCTGAACAGAGGAGCATTTAGACCTCAAATGAAGAGAGTTCAAGGTCATAATCAGGGGCAAAGAAAGAAAGCAAGGATGAATAACATCAACAACTTTGTTTCTACTCAAAGTAATGGCCAAAACCTCCTTTGTTTCCATTGCAATGAACCCGGTCACTTCAAGAGGCAATGTCTCAAGCTCGGTAGAGGACATCGCCAAGCGCATTTCGAAGGAACAGACTGTGGTCAAGGAGCCACTACCCGAGGAAGAGGAAGAACCACCTGCATTGCAAATAGGAAAATGTGCGAAGAAGAAGAAGAGGAAGATCCGACCATGGAAGCGGAAGTAGAAAGGGCAACAATCCATGCCGCTTTACACAAGAAAGGGCCGAATCGCCAGTTCTCGATGATTCAGACACCGTCGAACTATCAAGGTAAAGGTTTCAAGACCTTGATTGATTGTGGCAGTACACGTTTCTTTATCTCACCAGCATGTGCAAAAAGATTAGGAATAGCCACAGTAGAAGCACCTACCCTGCTTGTGGAATTGGCAAATGGTCGTGAGGTTACTTGTACCAGGCAAACTGCTAAGGTGGAATTCTTTCTGGGAGGAAAGAAGACTTCGGTCAAATTCAGAGTCATGAATTTAGGTATCCATGAGTGTCTACTCGGAATGGATATGCTTAATTAAGCCCAACGACGCCCACATTCATTGTGGAAAGGGTCAAGTTTCCTTTCGAAACTTTGAAAGGGAATTAGTCACAACTCAAGGTGAGGCAGGAGTGCCAAGAATCAAATTGGCCAAAGTATCTCGGATCATAAAAGGAGTCAGAAAAGGATTACATGTTTACTTGATCAAACTCAACAAATTAGATCAAAAGCAAGAGTCTTATGAAGGACCTTCTTGGCTAAAGGAATAGGCGGACGTATTCCCTGAAGAGTTGACTGAACTTCCACCTCAAAGAGAAGTGGATCTCCTTTGACTGAACTTCCACCTCCTCTATTTTTTTGAGTTTTGTGGACCTGGCGTGTGTAAGAGTGCGTCTGATCCACAGAGTAGACGCACCTGTAGACGCACTCGCATTAAACAACCACATCTCCTTTGAGGTTTTTTTTTCATACACTGTTTTCCGCGTCTATAATCGCATCTATGTGCGCGTGTATATGCGCATGTATATGTGCATCTATAAGTGCGTCTATCTTCAGGTGTATATGCGCGTCTATATGCACGTGTAGTTTTCACTATAAGCACGCTTGTAGATGCGAGATTTTAGACTCGCTTGAAGATGCGGTAATAAACGCACCCGACAATTTTAAACACAATTCAAATATTATGTCTACAAGCGCATCTATGGAGCCTCTTTGTTGTAGTGTTCAAGCTCAACCTCTAGCCTCTCTCCCTTGAATTGATGGCTCTAAGGCTCTCATTGTGTCCCCATTATATAGTTTTTCTTCTTCCATCTTCACATGTTGTGCTTTTAGCTTTTTTATAAAATCCTAAGGCTTTTCAAACCTTAGCTTTTTTAAAAGGATAAAACATAATTTTTTAAACCTATAATCAAATAGCTTTCGTCATCCTTCTTATCAATTCCGTCATCAGAGCATTTTGAATGCCATCATAGCTGTGCCAAAATTGGAATCCCCGAAGAGACATATCACCATCGTTTATTTCAGAAAGTTGTTGTCTCATCCACATCACTAATGCACACATCAGATTGGTTGATGCAATTAGAGGCAACTAAGTATACAGCTTGGCATGCTTAGAAGCACCTCACTACAATGATGCATAGGATGAGTACCAGCCAACCATGATGGCATCCTACTCGTGCTCATTGCCATATTGTCGATGGAAATGACTATTTTTTATGCTGGGTGTATCAAGTCGATTAGATTGACGCTGGTGAGCTAGCTGCACTCATGCCACCATAATCTCCAGTGCCATTAGAAGCTCGACGGCCACCCAAAGCACGAGCTCAGTAAGCAACCTCTTACTAGTAGCTATTATTCCATAAGCTTACATCCTTCTTATTTAGTGTGGTCACCCTGCATCACCATGACATCACCCAACAATCGCCATTCTTCTTCTTTCTCATAAACACTCTCTCTTTCATGTTGCTTAGACTTTTCCATTTAAAGTGTTGCTTCTCAAGCTCTAAAGCTTGAGATTAAAGTGCAAGCTTCTCTTTTTCAAGCTGCATTGTGTGTTCTCATCAATCTTCTTTCTTTTTTAGTGGTCATGGTGTGAGGCTCTACTAGAAAGGTAGGTTTACCAATCGAGGATTCAAGTTGCAAAGTGTGTGTGCGTAGGCATTCTTAAGGTTTGGTTGTGATTCTTGTGGGAAACAAAATAGCTATCAACTCCTCCAGGATGAGCCCCTCCATCTTCATGTTGCTGTTCTATCTCTTCATCTTCATCATAGTCTTCCACCTCATTATCCAAACATGTATCTTGGCTCTTGCTTGAAAGTCAATGGTATACACATGGTTGGAAATCTAAGCCTAATGGACTTTCCTTGTAGCCATTATAATATTCACACATTTCTTTGGAAAAGAGTTATTTTGAGGTGAGAATTCTTTTCACATCTTCCTTTACCTTTGAAGGTATAGTTTCTATTTCATAAAGAAGAGATGGTTTCTCAACAATAGAGTGGGCAATCAAGCCATTGTGCTCTTGCCCAACATAAGGTCATTAAATCTTATCCTCACATTGCTTTGGTGACTCACAGAATCCTCTCTGCATCATAAAATGGAAAAGTAGTTTCCATTTTCCTTTATTTTGGAAATAGCCCTGCTTTCTCTTATTGCCATGAACAATTTCAATTCCATCCTCCCCTGAAAAAACTATGGCATTGAGCAATAGCTTCACCAGAGAATGAATCCACTTTGTACATTGACATGGTGCACCACTACTCTTGTCTATAGGATCATACTCTACTTCCATAAGGCTCAGTTCTTTCTTGTCTTCACTGGTAATAGTAATCTTATCCTTACCATAAACATATCATGCTTGTGAAGTACTTTTGACTTTTGGAAGTACAGCTTGGTTGCTATCAGGATTAGTATCCATTGTTTGAGTGCTGCAAAAGGGAGCCAGGCCTTCCATGTCTACTGAAAATACATTCTCACTCATGCAAAATATATTTTCTTTATTAGCTAAAGCCTACAAAATATAACCCCCTTTTGCTCAATATGCCCTTTTAGATTTTGTAGGCTACTAAATGTTAAACCAATTTTGCATATGAAGAGATATATCATTTGCACTAGCAACATCCAAATTGAGTCAATGGGGAAGTTCAAAGTGAATGATCAACATGACGACCTTTTCCTTTAATACTTGAGTCTTCAAAACGGATTCCTTCATATGGATTTTGTTCCCTAACAAAAAATATGCTTTGGAAGAGAATTTTGTGCCCAATCATTCATGCAATTTTTAAATTAAAACCATGTAATGCAATCATTCAAACGATGCTTCCACTAAAAAATTTATGAATGCACTAAAGAAATTCTACCTAGCCTAACTACTTGTGCTTGTGCATCATGCAAACAAAAAGATACACAAAATAGAAAATAAATTCTTAACGACCCTAACTAATGTTTTCAAACTCTTGGTGAGAATCTCTAAGCTCAGGTTTACACTAGTGGACACACAACATCATGACATCCGCCCCCTCCAAACCTGCACATCCTCTAGATGGGCCACAACTATTCATTCTCATCACCGCCAAGCTCGACAATCAATGTGATCTATCCATCTTCTGCAAAATCATTTGTAAAATACACATCAATATCATCTCCTCGTTCAAGTGCATCATAATTCTCATCATCCAACTCCTCAACTACATAAGTTGTTTCATCTCTTCTCTTGAATAATTTGATTCTCTTTCCTGCAATTGGAATCCGCAAGGCCATGCTATCAAGCTCTGCCAAGGAATATGTAGCATTTTCATGGACATGTTGCACCAAAAAAGTCCCAAACCATCATCTCAAAACCTTACAAATACTACTATATTGGTTGACTCGACTGCTATCATAAACCAACACCTAATCTTCCTCCACAATCTGCCTAGGTCGTAATCTCTGTCTGCTATCAAATCGTTCTTTGTTGCGAATTCTACACTACTAGGATATGAGGCTATAGCGATGGGCGTTAGCGACGACAAATAGTGGCATCACTATTTGTGTTGCTATTATGCGACGCTTATAGCGACGCAAATAGCGATGGTACCTAGAGCAAAAAAATACGTGCCAAAACCCGAGCACATCATTTTTTGCGCATTCACGAAGGAGAGAGTGAGAGGAAGAGCGACCATCTTGCTGAGAGGGAGAGAAAGAGAGAAATAACTCTTCTCACCGCCACCGCCGCCACCACCGCCGTTCGCGATGAAGAGGAGGAAGTGTATTGAGGGCGAAGAGGAGCCACCGTCGTGAAGAGGAGCCGCCAAACCCTTCTTCTAGTATTTATGGTGAGTGCATTGTCCATTCTTGCTTTGCTTTTGTATTTTCTCTCTCTTTTACTTGTTTTTTGTATTATTCGTGTATATTGAGAGAGGGAGAGGAAATGAGAGACAAAAAGAGGGAGAGGAAGGGAGAGGAAATGAGAGACAAAAAGAGGGAGAGGGAGAGGGAGAGGGAGGAAATGGGAGAGGGAGGGAGAGAGAAAGAGAGGGAGAGGGGAGAGGGAGGGAAAGAAAATGAGAGAGGGAGAGGGAGTTTTCTCTCTCTCTTTTACTTGTTTTTGTTATAATCCATGTGTATTGAGAGAGACAGAGGAAATGAGAGAGAAAGAGAGGGAGAGGGAGAGGGAGGGAGAGGAAACGAGAGAGGGAGAGGGAGGGAGAGGGAGAGGGAGAGGGGGAGGGGGAGGAAATGGGAAAGGAAGAGGGAGAGGGAGAGGGAGGGAGAGAGAAAGAGAGGGGGAGGGAGAGGGAGAGGGAGAGGGAGAGGGAGAGGGAGAGGGAGAGGGAGAGGGAGGGAGACATTAAACATAATAGGGAAATGAGAGAGGGAGAGGGAGAGGGAAACATTGAAAGAGAGAAAGAGAGAAAGAGAGGGAGAGGGAGAGGGAGGGAGAGCGAAAGAGAGGGGGAGGGAGAGGAGAAGAGAGAAAAAACATTAAACATAATAGGGAAAGAGAGAAAGAGAGGGTGAGGGTGAGGGAGGGAGAAGAAATGAGAGAGGGAGAGGAACAGAGCAAAAGGAAATGAGAGAGGGAGAGGAGAGAGAAAAAATGAGAGAACGAGGGGAGAGAGAAAAAGAGAGAAAATATGTTAAACATAATAGAGAAATAGAGAAAGAGAGGGTGAGGGAGGGAGAGGAAGAGAGAAAAGGAAATGAGAGAGGTAGAGGAGAGAGAAAAATAAATGAAAGAGGGATAGGAGAGAGAAAAAGAGAGAAAAATCATTAACCCTAATAGGGAAAGAGAGAAAGAGAGGGTGAGGGTGAGGGAGGGAGAGGAAATGAGAGAGGGAGAGAAAGAGAGAAAAGGAAATAAGACCTTACAATAAGCTCATCCTAGGCTCATAGGGGTTAGGACGATCCTAACCTAAGGGATATATGGCTAGAGACGCCTCGCACACTTGCACCTCCTAGTATAATGTTCTTCCTACAAAGAGACCTCTCATACAAGGGGCTTGTCCTAGCCTCCACCACGCAAGTATACAACGAAGGCAATCAGCTTATCAATTAGAAAAACATTCATAGGATACTTAATACTTGGAGCATTTGCTTACTCAATTCGTTGACTAATCACTTATAAGGGTACATAAAATATGCATTTTAAGTGAGATCATTTTTTAAGAATTTATATTGCCATGTTTTGTATGATTTAAATTGATTATGCTAACATCATTTTTTATTTGTGCAGGTGACATTTTCAAGATGAGTCGAGGGATAAGCGATGAGGAGTTGCAGGATATCTTCATGTGCATGTCTCCAGATTAGATCGCGAGATTCAGAGACATGGTAGACCAGGAGCTGTCTCAGACATCGTCAGGCCGCTCTACTAGATCTACTTCGGCACAATCAAATGCTTCAACTTCCAGTAGAGAAGGTCAGCACTCCCCACTTGGGCTAGAGGGAGGGAGTGCTTGAGGGTCAGGGGGATACTATAGAGATACAAAGGTAGTGAGCCCGTGGTCGGCACGGGATATAGGTGCAACTCCTCGCTCTCATGGCAATTCCAGGAAGCGTGGCTCAGATGGATGCTGTGGAGGCATGGACGCGGTGTCTCTGTCTCATTGTTTTGCTAGAGGTGCGTCACCTCCATGATTTGTCACACCTGTAGGGACATCTACTCCAATTACTCCGGCTTTTGCTCGTCGTCTGCAGGTGGCATCCCTATGGGTGCTACTCCAATAGTGTAATATATCAAACATTGAAAAGTTCATGGAAATTTTTTTTAAAAAAAAATTATTCGTCTCACCGTTGGCGACGGTGATGCTGGAGGACGGAGAGGGAAATAGAAGGCTAGCAAGCTCCTTGTTGGAGCTTGCTCGGTCTCATGGCCATGCCAATAGACACGTAAGGTGAGGAGGACCTTATCCTCTCCCCTATATAATTGAGGGGGGGCCGCAAGCTGGGAAGGAAAATAAGGAAGGAGGGAGGGCTGATATACGTGAGGTCTAAGGGAGCAGGCTGCCACCATGAGTGGGAGGAATTTCGCCTGTGAAGGACAGAGAGGGGGACGCACTCGTTGCGCTGGCCGACTGGGCGGAGGAACACGACGCCATTGAAGGAGGGAGGATTCGTTGCCATTTTTTGCCGTCGATTGACGGTCCTTTCACCCCCCCCCCCCCCCTTAACTTTGTGGAAGCTTGGAAGCTTCCAAAGGGAGGGCCATCTTAGCCCCCATTCCCCTTGGCCTTAAAACCTTTTATTAACCTCCCCCCCGTGTCCTAAAACTCCCCCCCAAGACCCCCCTTCCCATACCTTATTAATCCCCCCCCCCGGTTTGAATCCCCTTAAGCCCCTTTCACCCCCCATATTGTGCCTTTCAAAAACCTTCCCCCCTCCCCCCCCATGTTTTAAAAGATTATATGCCCCTTTTTCCCCTATAAAGAGTGGGCTTAGAGGTCCTATTATTACACCCCCCATGCTTTTAAAAGTCACTTAGCCCCCTTTCCTTAAGCCCTTTTTCGTATTTTATAAATCCTCAACCACATCCCCCGTGTATTAGCCCTTAAACCCTTTCCTTGGGCATCCTGAAACCACACCCCCCGTGTTAATCCCTTAAACCCCTATCCCTTGGCTTTGAAACCACCCCTATTTCCTCTATATAAAAACCTTCCCTAGCCCCTCCCCTTGTGGCGTATTGAAACCCCCTTTCCTCCAAGTTTGACCTAAGGGTCCCTCGACCTTGCTTATAACCTTTACGGTTACTATATTCCCTTAGAGTTCTCTCCCGCACCTTGTGTTTTTTCCATCCCTTTTCATTCCTTGTTGAACGAGTCATTATAAGGCCATTAAGCCTTCCCCATGGCTTCAATGGGTCTTAGTCGTAAAAGATTCTAAAACACCCTTTCGAATTCCCGACTTCAAGGAGGGAGCCTTCCAAAAAACTACTCTCAACGGACGGTGCAAGAGGAGCAACTGTGAATTCCAAAGAAGAGTTGTAAAGTTGCTTCCACGTCCGAATGACTACAATTGCGATGCCTCCTAAGAAAGTCCAAGGCGCAATCGCGGGAGGGTCATCTCCCGATATCCATGTGGATATCTCACCCCAAACCTAGGTTTTTCCTTCTTAATTTTTATTTGATACTATTGTAATTCAAACATGCAATGTTAATTATTAGAAACATGATATATTTTCTTACTAGTTGTTCATGACGAAGGAACTTAGACATCAATACTTTTAAATGAAACATGCAAATTAAGAAAGTATAAATGCATTTCTAGCGAATAGCTTATGCATCAAAATGTATTATAAGCTAGATTATTATCCATTAAAATAGTATACTTCGGTTAAGCTTAGAAGTATAAACTACATCTCGCACTATTAACCCATATCGCAATGAATCATCATGGAAAATGCAGAGCATGAAACGACTTTTACGATGCATAGACTTTATGAAATTATCGTTGCCAACTGCATAAATTAAGCAAGAAAAAGGTTGCCTATTTAACATGATTTTTGTTCGCAAAGAAAAGGGAAGATTAGTTGAATCTATGTCTGACCTCAAACCAACAAGTTAGGGTTGAAAAATCAATTTACGCATAGTCAACGAATCATGTGGAAGTAATCTCGAAATTATCTTCTAGAGTTAACCAAATTGATATAAACTTAAAACACCTATGCGCGAAATACTTGTTGGGAATAAGTTAAATTTCAAGAAACGTCTATACCTTAAATACTTGCCCACATTCACTGAATGTAGGGACAATTAATTGTAATCGTAAAAGGATCTAGGGTTTGTCCCTGAGAATCTTTTAAAAATGAAGCTAGGAAACCCTATGTCTAATGACGTTAGCTTAAGGAACCTAAAACAGATTGTTTCGTGACTACATTATCACATAGTACGATGCGGCACTTGCGCAGCAAGTATGGAGTCATATGGTCTTGTGATTGGATCAAAAGAAGAAAGGCCAAATTCTCACAATGACTATGGCGGATCCTTACGCAAGTTATCTTGTAAGAGGATGTATACTTTGATAGCCTTCTTGAGTAAGGAAGATTAATTGGAGATTAAAGACCAAAAACTGAAGAAACCAATGAACTTTAAGGTTTGACCAAGTTGGGTTAATAGGCTACGCCCTAACCCAGGATATGGGGGAATCTTGCCAAGTTGCAAGTCATCCTGAATCAAGTGCTGGATGCATTTGAAAGGAAGGATTCATTCCTTAGCAGTTTACCAACAAAAACGATCAATGGAAATGTTTGTGCTTGCTACAGATTTTAGAGCACTGTTTGGCTTTGTTTGACCAATGAATTAAAAGATAAATGAATATCTATACTTCAGGTTGAAGGCCTCAAGGGAGAGGCAGCTTCAGTTACACTCGACTGCCTGCCTGACCCTAACCAAGGGGGTTGTTGACCGTGCCGGGGACGTGGACCGAACCCGCCCCAAGAGGTCTCTTTGTTGAGCGCTACTTGGAGCAAGAGGACGCTTGGGTGCCAAGGGGGATCTGGCCATAATTCCCTTGCCTTCTGGGTCCTACACAAGAGGCTAACGTGACTCAGGATTAGATCTCGAGGCCGGCATACTAGTCTACGGACAGAAACTTGGATTAGTGATCCTTGTGGATCGCTGGATAGCCTTCGGGAGGATTGTGGATAAGTCTATGGGCTGGACTCTTTGTATTTCAAAGTTAAATATGATAACCTATTAATAAGGAACTTGTCTGATATTGTTTTTCTACGTGAAGTGATAAGATTACGTAAAGAAACCAGTGCCTAACATGTTAATTAAAGAAACTGGTTGTTACATGTCCAACTAATGTGTTAGGTAATGAAATAACTAAAACAACCTGAGAAAAGTGTGGAGGATGGGCCATAGGTCCGTCCTACGGATGGGTGGTCCCGGTTGGCCGAAAACTTTTCTCAAATCATGAGGAACAATGGGATGATCGTCAAAGGACACAAACAACAAAAGCATTGACCTAGAGTTACGATTAAACCCGATTTACATTGTTTTAGGGGAAGGGAATGGGACTATGCCTTATGGCAGAGAGGTTGAGCTTTGCATCCCTCTCGTTTCCCATTCTCCTTGAACCAAGTGCAGCGTGAATCCGCTTCGGATCTGGCGTTTGAGCATAAAGTAGTTCGCTTGGGTCCGACGCTAGTTGCTGTTAGGAAATGACCAATTAGGAAAACCCTAATTCAGGTCGATTGCAAACCCCATAAAATTCCATGGGAGTGCCGGGCGGAGCTTTCTAGACATCCTTTTCGATGGACTGCTAAGACGTGTCCTGGATGATACTACTGGACACGTTATAGTTGGTATCAGAGCCGACCAACAACGGAATTGTTTTTATGAAATCTTAATAAGATAAAGTAAAACAAATGTTGTTGTCCAAACATTTCCTTACCTTCAATGCTGTATTGCAGAATTGCGAAGCGTGAAACAAGTTCTTGGTATTTCGAGTCATGTTTATGACTGCAATGCATTCTGCGCATTATAGACAAAGGGTTGGGATGATAAACATCCTGGAGCAGATCTATAATCCATCACCTTTTGTACATGAAACGAAGATGGACGGGTGCTTCAGGAATCTACTATATAGCCACCCACCGGTTTGCTTATCTACAAACCAACCTAAAGAGGATCAGGTGGTTGGAAGACCTGGAAGTCGTGAAGCTGTTCATTTTTGTAGAAGCTCACGTAAACTCAACTTTACATATTTGAGGTCGGAGGGTTGAGATGAACTCATATGTATATGAGGAAGTAACCCGTGTAATCCCCGCCGACAGGATTAAAGTGTTGGGCCGCCATGAGAAGTATGGATTCCAACGGAAAGGATATCCTAAATTTCCAATGACTTACCGATTTCTGAAGATCCATGACCCGAAACCATACTATTATACAGTTCCTGTAGATAAATATAATACAACATTGTTCTCCCCAAAATAAATGTAACAGTTGGCTTATCATTGAAAGAAATGTTGTATTCAAAAGGGCTCTGGTCATATAAATACAAATAAAGACTTCTTTTTATCAATGTCTAATTGTGCATAAGAGTTGATAAAAAGTTAAGTAGCTGCATTGTTTACGTGATAGCTGAATTAAAGATGTAATATAAATCAATGACGATTATCGTATAATAACGTAAGAAAACCTTTATTCAAGCACAACCCCAGGTACAGGTTCCTAATTCGCCTCCTACATCAAGTACTACTGTGATCCAGGAGAAGAAGTTCATTCTCAAGCAGATTAAGCTACCCGAGTTTGACGAGAGAGGCATATTCATCCAAGCTGATGCTGAAATTTGGATTGAATCCATGGAGGATTACTTCGAAGCAGCCGGTACTGCACTTGTCAATTAGGCTATGCTCGCTAAGCTAAAGCTCACCGGCGAAGCCAGGCTTTGGTGAAAGCAATGGTGCAGGGATCAAGGGATCACAGAGGGATCCATTACCTAGGAGTAGCTGAAGAAAGTTATGCAAGGAAAATATTTACCACCTGCTTATCGCACGCATTAAATGAATAAGTTCTACAAGCTAAAACAACTGGGGCCCATGCTTGATGCATACTATTCTAAATTTATCTCACTTCTTAAGTCTGCACCGCAGATGGACATGACACAGCAGGTGTCCAAATTTTGTGCGGGTTTAAATCCACCAGTCAATATCCATCTCAAATCTATGTGCCCATCAAATCTTTAGGACCCACTCATTCGAGCGGCACCTCTAATTCAGGAGATGCAATCTAGACCAAGGGGTAACAAAGCTTGGTCTTATAATGACCCGAACAAAGGAGCATTCAGACCTCAGATAAAGAGAGTTCAAGGTCATAATCAGGGACAAAGAAAGAAAGCAAGGACGAACAATGTCAACAACCTTCTTCCTACTCAAAGCAATGGCCGAAACCTCCATTGTTGCCATAGCAAGGAACCCGGTCACTTCAAGAGGCAATGTCCCAAGCTTGGTGGAGGACATCGCCAAGCACCTTTCCAAGGAACAGGTCGTGATCAAGGAGCCGCTACCCAAGAAAGAGGAAGAACTACCTGTATTGCCAATAGGCAAATGTGCAAAGAAGAAGAAGAAGAAGATCGGACCATGGAAGTAGAATTTGAAAGGGCGACAGCTCATGCCGCTCTATACAAGAAAGGACCAAACCGCTAGTTCTCGGTGATTCAAACACCGTCGGACTATCAAGGTGCCTAATAGGATCTTAGATGTTAGGGAAAGACAATTAAGATCCAGAATCTTGAGAGAATGCTTCGTCCAGTGGAAAGATTATCCCGAAGAGGATGCCACTTGGATAGATGAAGGCACACTCAACCATCAATATCCCCAGTTTATCTCCAGATGAGGACATCTCGATTCCTCTAAGGGGGAGAGAATGTAATATATCAAACATTGAAAAATTCATGGGATTTTTTTTATAAAAAAAATTATTCGTCTCACCATCGGCGAGGTCATGCTGGAGGACGGAGAGGGAAATAGAAGGCTAGCAAGCTCCTCGCTGGAGCCTGCTTGGCCTCATGGCCATGCCAATAGACACGTAAGGTGAGGAGGACCTTATCCCCTCCCCTATATAATTGGGGGGGGTGCAAGCTGGGGTGGTCGTTTCCATCGAGCCTGAAAGTTTACCAGCCTTATTCCATGTGTTACCTGATACTAAAGGAGCTGGTAATGTGTCACTATTGGGTCGCACTTTCAAGAAGCAAACCAACTGCAATGTGGATTACAACCTAAACCACATACATCTTGCTATCGGCAATGTGCGCATAGTGACGACCTTCAACAAGGGCTATCTTAATCCCCCCACCTTTACGAAGCCACCGGTAGAAACCCCTACGACCACGCTTCAAACTGCGTCTGAACAGATGGAAACTACGGCCTCGTGTCGGGCTCCTGATGCCAGGCCCAAACCCACCAAGAGCATTCACAAGGCTAAAGAGTCCAAGTATCTATGGGTGCCAAAATGGCAAAAACCACATCCGGGTAGACCACCCAAGTATGATCCTAAACGTCAAAATTATCAATCGTCCTGACCTAAAAGGTAGTCTAGGCACTATCGCCATAGACACACAACCACGCCGTGTTGGATTCCCAAAGATCTCTTGCGGGCACAAGGATACTACGAAGGCAATCCCTGGATTTGGGTGCCTAAAAGTGGCCAGCTAAGAAGCTCATCTACAAGTAATCTCACCATAATGAGAGAGGCTTGCACAAGTGGCGCCCAGAACATAGTTAGCAAGCCATGGCCAACTGTGGCTAGCAAGCCTCAACTCATATATCGGCCAAAGAAAATGCCACAGGCCTTAAACCTACCTAATCCAGAGAACTTAAAAACCATTATGACTGCCCACTCAGAACCTAGCACAACCCCCATGCCTACGGAACTTCCTACAGCACCTCAACATGCTTCAGAGTGCAAGGCCCAACCCGTGACACCGATGAGTAAGTCACAACTATCCAGTCCAGTTGCACCACCCCCGCCAGCGGGTCTTAAACCTTCATACGCAATACGACATTTCCTCTCTTTGGCTAAGGTCCTTGCCGCACCTTCTGGGGATGACTTAATAACCTACATTAAAATGTTAGACGAAACTTTCACTACATTTGCTAGAAGCTACGAGAGGCTAGACCTAGGCCTTCTTGATGAAACGCTTGCTTCGGATGTTCATGCATTACCATGCACTTGGGAGAAATATGAACTTATGACCACTAAAGTTCCCAAAATTGCTGCCGAACTAATAGCAAACGACGAAATCTCGAAGGATCAAGCTGCCCTCAGAAGACTTATCACTTCGTATCGTAAGCCTCCTCGTTCTGCTCCTAAACAGGAGTTGCACGAGCTCACGCAGATAGCAAGCTCACCTTCCACATTCTTGCAGCAGTGATTTACGCTAAGGATCCAATGGGAGAAAAAAGGTTGTCGAATAATGACCAATGCTGAGCAACGCAGGGCAGTTAAAACTATCGAATATGACCCCACTTATGTGGCACCTATCTCGTTTAGGGTCTTGGCCATTACCCGTAATCAGCATTTGGATGACCATGTGCTCGCCCAACCCTACATTGACCAATTTCTCACCGAAGAGGAATTACAGGTTGCGAGTCGCCTCACTACTGGAGATCTCCTCCACGACTTTTTGACCTACATTTCCCAAGTCTCCATCCAACCATCTACTCTTGATTGTCATGCCCAACTCGAATACAATCCAAGCTTCTATGATTGGCTATTGGCTAGGCAAGTCAACCCATGCGAAACAACACTTATCTCGTCCTTCCTGTGCTAATCCTAGGAAGGATTCCTTGAAAGATCCCCGATGGAGGGGGGAGGAATGTGAGCAAGAGCAGAGAAAAAATGAAAAGTTATGCTATCTAGCTAGCAAATTGTTATAATTAAGTAAGTTTCTATGGAAGAATACTGCAAAGTAAAACAGTAGCAATGGTAAAGCCTCTAAGCAAGTGTACCCATTTTGGGCACATATATTTTTCTCTCAAACTGACTTTTGATTAGAAATAAGTCGATTGTTAGGCATTAATGTTGGCATGGTGTGTTGACAGGTCACCACCATGGCACGACAAAGGGGGCAAACTCCCATTCTCTGAAGAAGAGATGACCAAATTCGGCATTAGCATCGAGACGCGAGGATTCAGTCAGTTCACTTTCAAGCACACACTGAATCTGGACGAGGCCATCTTGGAGGAACCCGCAATCAAAGACTTGGTGGACAGATGCCACCTCCACAAGTACGTGGAAAAGGTGGGACAGGCTGTGGATTACAGCATGTGTGCGGATTTCCTGAGGAACTTGGACAAGAGCAGGAACTGTTGCACTGTCACCGTAAGGACAGGGGAGCATGAAAGAAGAATCGAAGTGCCCCTCAATGCAACAATCATAGAAAAGGCCCGAGGGCTTGTGCCCAAGAAAGAGAGACAGCCGAGATGAGATGTTTACACCATGTTGGGGGTCAAGAAAGAAGCGGTGCTGTAATATTTCCATCATGAGAATATTTCTAAACCCACGTGATAGTCATGCAAGGAATTCCATCATCCAAAAATTACGCCAATGATGTGATTTTCGAATGTCACACTACGTATCTTAATCTCTGCTTGCATAAATGAGTTAATCAAATTTACATGGGAACCTCCTCCAAAAGCCAAAAGGATAACCTTTAGATTAAAGGAAATTTTTTTTATTACTTCCTTTTTTCTTTTCTTTTCCCCCCAGCGACTGTCATGCTGGAGGGGAGGGAAATAGCAAGGATGACTAAGCATCCTTGCTGGGGATCATAGGATGGGTTTAGGCCCATGCACGTGCCGCGTGGGGGAGGGAAGGCACCTCTCCCCCTCCCATATAAACCTTGTGCGAGGAAGGGAAGGGGGCTTCTTGAGGGTAGTGTGACGCCTGTAACCCGAGGAAGGGAGATAGAGTGAGTGACGGCAGCCTTCCTTCTGTGGAAACCAGAGCCGCGAGAAGGGGACGAACTAAATTGGTTGCCGGGAAGATCATGAAAGAAGGCAAGCAAGGCGTAAGGCCACGTCGTCCACCAAGAGTGGAGGGTGGAGACGCCAATTTCCTGGCGGCTGCTGTGGGCCAGGAAAGTCGCCGCCAGCTTCAGCTCGTCATTCGCCCCCTGACTAAGGAGATGCCAGGCTGGACGACAGCCGATTCGTCCTTTAATTTTCCCACCACGTACCTTAGCAAAACCTCTAGAAGGCCTTGGAAGCTTCCAAGGGACCTTCTTGAGGCCTTTCCCACACCTTTACCTATTAACCCCCGGGACTCTAAATTCCCCTCTAAGCCCTATCCTATTGCCCCTCAAACGGGTTATAGAAAAACCCCCTTCCCTTTCCCGGAGTTTAGGCCTTTCCCAAACTTGTCCTACACCCTTTTTCCGTCACAATTTAAGGCCTTTCCCCATTAAGACCCCTTTCCCTAGTGGAACCCAAACCCCGTGATTTAAAGCATTATATACTCTTCCCCATTGGGTTCGAAATCATTTCCCCCTTTACGTGTGTAAACCCTCATGAGCCTAAATTGCCTAAAGGTCCTTAGACCCTTACTTATAACCTTTACGGTTATTAATTTCCCTTAAAGCTCTCCTATACCTTGCGTCTTTTTCCACACCTTGATATTCCCGTTCGTGCAAGCTTACTAAGGCCATTAAGCTTGTCCCATGGCTTTAATGTGTCTTAGTGGTAAAAGTTTCTAAAACACCCTTTTTAATTCCCGAATCCAAGGAGGGAGCCTTCCAAAACTACTTTTGACGAACGGTGCAAGGAGCGATGGTGGAGTTCTGAGGAGAAGTTATAAAGCTGCTTCCACGTTCGACGGATACACTTGCGATGCCTCCTAAGAAAGTCCAAGGCGTAGCCGCGGGAGAGTCATCTCCCGATATCCATGTGGATATCTCACCTCAAAGCCAGGTTTTCTTCTTGATGTTAATTTGGGTTTTAGTCAATCATGCAAATAAAAATTATTAAGGAAATATATATATTTGTTCGAATCAATTCTAACGAAGGAGTTAGCTTATGAATGACAATGTATTCAAATTAGCTTCCATCAAATTGCATCAAGCATTATAAAATAATAGGCAATACTATCCATTTACTATAGTATTATAGTCCTAAAATGAAGAAATTATATCTTGCTCCATTAGTCTTATTCTTTTCGCAACGGATCATGGCAAAATGGCTAAATTCATGAAAAGTTTCCTTCAAATTATTAGAGAGTTATCTTTGCTAGTGGCAAGGCAACTGTTGTTAATTGGCATGAGTTTATCTTAAAGAAAACGGAAGTTAAAAGTTAGAAATTAACAAGTATAAAAATTAGACATACGAAATCATTTGGAAAGAAAATGTAATGGGGAATTGCTGGATGATACTTTATTAACACTTTTTTCCCCTTCAAATTGAGGACTTGGAACAAATAAAGTGTGTATTCACCAATTCCTTAGCTAGGTATTTAGGAGTATCGTCACTCTTTGTATCATCATGGCATTATGCTATATGCCAAATCAAACTGTATTGATTGAGAAAGTAATCAATGATAGTAAAAACCGTGACAAGACGAGTAAGATTACCTTCCTAAAGTTGACAAAACCAATCTTTCCAAAAGATAACCGGACCAATCTAAACATAGAAACATTCATACCCTAAAACACTGGACTACTTATCTTACCGCAAGGACAATAAACTCATAAAAATAAGAAATTAGGGTCATCCCTAAGGCTCTCAAATAAAGAAACCCTAGGCCTGACATACGTCAGATTAAGGAGTCTAAACAGACTATTCCATCATCTGACTTGCGCAACATATATGAAATCATTTTGTGATTGAGTCACAAAAAGAAAAGGGAAAAACCCTTTTCGAAGACGGCAGATCCTGACACAAGTTATCTTGCAAAAAGACGTAGTTTTTGGATATCCTTCAAAATAAGAAAAGTTGTACCTTAGGGTAAACCAAACTAGGTATACCCTACATCCGAATGTAAGGAATCTTGCCAAAGTTACAAGACAACTTAAGAACGACTGCTGATACACTCAAAAAGGAAAGAACACTTCTTTAGCAGTTTGCCATACAACTGGGTTGGTTAATGGAAATGTTTGTGCTTGCTAGAGATTTTAGAGCTCTGTTTGATTTATGAATTACAAATTAAATAAGTATCTATACTTCAGGTTAAAAACCTGAAGGGAGAGGCAGCTTCAGTTACCCCCGACTGCCTGCCTGACCCTAACCAAGGGGGTTGTTTGACCGTGCCGGGAACGTGGACGGAACCCGCCGCGAGAGGTCTCTCCGTTGAGTTCTACTTGGAGCAGGAGGACGCTTGGGTCCCAGGGGGGGCTCTGGTCGTAAATCCCTCACCTTCCGGGTCCTGCACAAGGGGCTAACGCGACTCGGGATTGGATCCCGAAGCCCGTATACTAGTTGACGGGTGGAAGCTTGGAATAGTGATCCCTGGAGATTACTTGTTAGCCTCCGCGCAGATTATGAATAAGCCTACGGGTGGAACTTCTTGTAATTCAAAGATAAAATGATGAGATGTTGAAAGAGCTTTCTTGATATTGTTTTTATATGTCACGTGATAAAATTACGTGAAGGAACCAGTGCTTAAACAAGATTAATTAAAGAAGCTGATTGTTATATGTCAAATTAATGTGTTAGATAATTACATAACTAAAACAAACCGAGGAAAGTGCGGAGGATGGACCATGGGTCCGTCCTACGGTTGGGTGGTCCCGGTTAGCCGGGAACTTTTCTCATAAATCTCGAAAGACAACAGAATGATCATCATCATAAAAAACAATAACAAGAACGATGACCTAGAGTTCCGTCTTACCTGATTTACGTTGTTTTAGGGGAACGGAATGGGACTATGCCTTATGGCAGAGAGGTTGAGCTTTGCATCCCTCTCGTTTCCCATTCTCCTTGAACCAAGTGCAGCGTGAATCCGCTTCGGACCTGGCGTTTCTGCGTAAAGTAGTTCGCTCGGGTCTGACGCTAGTTGCTGTTAGCTAGTGATCCATTAGGAAAAACCCTAATTCCGGTCGATCCTAAGTGGAAACGGCCAGGATACTTCCGCTACGTGGCAGACGCGGGAAGAACTAGATCGCAAAACTCGTAACATTCCATGGGAGTGTCGGGTGGAGCTTTCTAGACATCCTTTCCGATGGACTGCTAAGACGTGTCCTGGATGATACTAGGGGACACGTTACAGGTGCACACCGTGGATGGAATCAGCTTGGCTGATATCCCAGACCCAGCAGATTGAAATTACAAGCGAAGATGATCCATACCCTCTTCTCGGGCCAACGGTACAATGCACTGATGAACAGGATCGGGGTCCCATTGTTGGAAAGCATAGCAGCAGGAGTCCCTGAAGAGATAGATTGGAATGGATTCGTACAAAAAACCATTCAAAGTTTAGCTGTCCTCCTCACTCCGGCGGAAGCACCAGCAGGAGGAGAATCCCCTACCTCAACCGCGCGCTCCGCAAGGAAGAAACCTGCGTCAAAGGCAGCTACAATCAGATACGGGGGTATCTTGATAGCCATCATAGACAAAGCAATAAAGGACGAGGGCGTCATGGATGAGAAAGCCGCACATCAAAGTCCACCTCACCATGAAGGAGGGGAATCAAGAGAAAGAACAATAAGTGACAAGGGAGAGCAGGAGGTGCCGCCTTCACAAGTGAGCAAACCCGAAGAACAAAGCAAAAGCGATAGAAGACAGAAGGAGAAGAAAGAGAAATTAAGTAAGGAAGAACAGGCTGACATCAAAAGGGCTCAAAGAGAGTCTCAAAGAGCTGAGGAAGAAAGGAGGAGGAGAGAGGAGGAGGAGCTTGCCAGGATAAGAGAGGAGTCGAAGAAGGCAGAAGAGGACAGGAAAAGAAGGGCGGAAGAAGAAGCCGAGGAGCAGCGACTAAAGGAGCCGACCAAACTGGTGGAAGCTACATGAAGATCGATGGAAGAGACCCATGGGGGCAGAGAACTCGAACCCGTAAGCCCTGGTCATAAAGTCGAAGCCATTGCAAGTGTGGAAGCAGCTCCAGTGGTCGTAGGCAAGGGCAAGTCCCTCCTACATCCACTTCCTCCCTCCTTTGTGCCAACAAGGACTGAAACTACGACTGCAACCACTGTACAACCCACGCCTCCCCTCAACACGGCACAGCTCATGACCATGGTACAAATGCTCGTGAGCAAGGTGGCTGAAATCATCCCTGAAACTAGATTGAAAAGGCCCACCGCCGTAGATGTAGAGTCACGGCAAGATCCTAAACGACAAAGGCTAGAGGCATCGACCACCATGCCCAATACTACCATGCTTGCCGACACTAACTATGACGCATATGTGGCCGAGTTATTGACACAACTGGACAAGGCAAAAGAAGAGAAGAAGGTGGCCTTGCTGGAACTAGAGAAAGAAAAGGAGACGTCAGCGGCCCTCACGCTGGAAGTCTCAAGGCAGAAAGCCGACAGACAGAGAGAAATAAAGGCCATGCAGGACCAGCTAGTAGAAAAAACGAAGGAAGCCCAAAACAATGAAAGCCGCCTTAGGCAAAGGCTGGAGGACGAGGAGGAGAGCCTGGTGGCGGAACAAAGGAACCTAAAGCTACTGATGCATCAATACAATGATCTACAACAAAGGGTTGCCCAAGTGGAAATGCTCTACCGGGAGGTTCAGGAAGGCGAAGCCACTGTTCCACAAGAACATGCCACGAAGCCCCAGTCATGGCAGGAGCTAGAAGAACAGAACAGGTTAATAAGGGAAATCAAACTCATGAAAAATGAAGGGCCAGGAGTCTCAGCAGGCTGAAGCAAAACGGCTACAGGATGAAGTGCAAAGATTACAAGATGCGCTGGAGACCTCCCAGGAAGACATAGAAGCCCTCATGGCCATGACCTTTAATAAAAAAAGGCTATTCCTAGCTGAAATCCAAAGCCAAGAGTAGTTGGTGCAGGAGAAATCAAAAATCCTGGACGAGGTGCACCACAGGCTCAGCATTGTCGATCAAGCAAGAGGGATTGTTGAAGAACAACTCGCTCAAAAATTAAGAGAAAGAAATCATTTATGGTTTTTATCAAATGAGCAGCAACAACAGGTAGTAACCACCCTTGCGAGCCAGCTAGAGGAACAAAGGCAAAGGATGGAGGAGAGAGCCATGGAGTGGGAAAGGAAAATTTTGACAGGGTAAGGGACTTAAATGAACGCCTAGCGGTGGCAGAATGCGAAAGAATGCTCACCGAAGCTAGGGTTGAGGCTGTAAAGATAACCACTAAGACCCAGCGACAGGCCTTCCTCAATACGATGCTCCACGTGACGCAAGCTGAGGGCGATGATACAATGGAAAAGGTAAAAAGAAAGTTGGAGCTAACCACCCGGGCTCTAAGATACGGTCTTCAAGAGCGGGAGCTTCCAACAAGTATAGGAATAACTAAAGAGTAGCAATTCTACTACCTGCGCTGTATGGGCCTTTCCACTTCTGAGCTCAAGGAGTTAGGTTTTCAGGAGCAGGAGCAGCCACCGCCACCACCACCAGTCATTCCTCCTGTGGTTGAGTGAAATGTCGAAGAGGGTCTAGATTTCGAGCAAGACGATGACGAAGAGCCACAAAGGATGCCGAGTTCACCTCAACCCGAGATCCCACAAGAGGAACCTGCAGATGCCGATCTACCTGAACACATAGTTGCAGCTAGGAGAAGGAGACAAGAGTTAGCTGAGGAGGCCCAACGTCGAGTACACACACTTCCACGACAACTCCCTGAGGAGCCCATGCCACTGAGGAATGATACACATCTCGTAGACTGGCCCCAGGAGTTGGTCATCTGGCACCAGCGAGAGCTACATAAGAGGTCGTTCGAGCTTTCATTCGCTTTCCCACGCTCTCTGGACTAGGCCCTGCCTTTAGGAGTCGTAGCCAAGATCAAAGATCTGGCTAACAAACTTGCAAATAGATGGATGGAAGAAAGAAGCATGATAATGACTAGGTGGAGACAAGAGCCACGGGAGTACTGGGAAGACAAGGTCAATCTGGTTCCCAAAACCGTCCAAGGCTACGAGGCATAGCCAAAATGGTGGAGGAGGATTTGGGACACCAATTTTGATGCTTGGACCGCATTTTATAGTTCCCTCCCCGAAGAGTGTTGTCGAAGGGTTTTCGAAAGCAAAGTCGCGACCACAGAGGACTTTGAATAATTTCAGGATAGAAGACCAATCAAGTGAATATTGTGTGTATGGTTCAGTCTTCAGAATAGAAGGGTGAAATCTTATAAATCCAAGTATTTGTCCAGCTCATCTTATGAGATAAATGAGAGCTGCAATTGAGGCTCCTATAACAGAAACACCAAGAAACAAGCCCGTTTTGTGCCTATGATGGATGTCATGAATATGATAGAACCTCCATTATTGCTCTATTATCAACTGTACAGGCTATAAAGGATGCGGTTAAGAAGCTGAACATGGATGAATACAGGAACTGGATACATAGCTTAGAAGCTCCTAGTTCACTCCAGAAGCCATGGCAATAACATCACAGAAATGCAACAAAGATCACTGCCAAAATCAGTAGCACTTCTAGCTTTGTTGAACTTAGCAATCTCTAGTTCACTCGCACTTTCACTGCAGTTATCACTGTCACTGCCACTATTGCTATCAATGCTATAGCTACCACTGTCACTATCACTGTAATCACTCCACTTTCAAGGTAAGCAATGATAAAGCATAGACATTGCACAAATTCTAAAGTTATCTCTTTACACCACTCCTTGGGAATTCTTTATTCAAGGCTTCAATGAATTTTGTGACAACATTAAGTTTGCAATGTTCCATGCAGCTTCAACCAACTCCTGGAACATCTCAGCAAATCCCGTTTCCTGGTTGGTTGCTCTACCAATTTGAATTCCATAAAAAAACAGCAAGTCTTGCAGTCTTGGCTGCAACACAGTCTTCAGTGTCTCTGTTTATAATAGAGCATCCCCTTGATCCTGCAACACAGTCTTCAGTGTCTCTGTTTATAACAGAACATCCTCTTGATCTTGCAACACAATCTTCAGTGTCTCTGTTTATAACAGAGCATCCTCTTGATCCGGCAACACAGTCTTTAGTGTCTCCTTATGCTTTTCATATCCCTTGAAGTAGGAAATATCTCTGTGCATCAATAAACTTACACTGCCCTTCATCAAGACGACTTGCTTCATAGGAAATCTGTTTCTTCTGTGTTATAGAGCAACAACTGTTGTGATTATTATTACTCAGATCTTCCCAGAAAGCTGATGATGGCAATTCAAATACAATTGCTCTATAATCTGCGCATCTAGAAACATCAGAGCATTCACTCCAGAAGGATCTCTTCATATACAGCATTGCACTGTTCCAGGACATTCAACGCTGAGCTAAAAGGTTCTTTTTAGGCCTTATTTTTCACAACCTTTCTCCTTGTATCTGATCAATCACAGATTTCTGCCCGACATCTCTACCCCTCCAGCACAAAAAGCCACGTTCCCCTTTTTTTAGCCACTCTTCCTTTTTCAGCCCACTTCTAAATTCCTCTTCCCAAACAAATAAAGTAGCTCCCCTTTTTCCTATTCAGCACGAAGCTTTTTGCTACAGAAAAGCGGTCCCCTGCAGCGGATTCAGACATCAAACAAAATTAAGGATCGATCTGTTGGTTACTGGAATTCATTTGGAGTCATGAACTGAATTCAACCATGAATTAACAGGACAGTCGGAACTCTGATTGAATGGACATCCATTCTGGATATGGAAGCGGATTGCACCGCTCTGCCTGTATTTTTCATGAAGCATCACAATCCTCTGCCTACACTGTCACGATTTCCATAGCCACCCTGCATAGCTACTTCAAACTCCAACCGAAGGGGGGAAAGAAACCGAAAAAGAAATTACAGAGTGACTGGTCATTTGTTAGTTTGTTGATCATTATCTGAGTCTGTTCTTTCTGACAGTGTTTGTGGGTATCCCATCTGATGATGGTTTGCTTGCTACTGCAAGTGGATAATCTCATGCCATTCACTTATCCAGAACTGCTAGCTGCCTACTTTAAAGATGCCCAAGAGTACTCATTGAAGTCCATCAGTTGGTTGAACAGTTTCTCAGCATCACATATACTCATGCAGTCTGCAAACATTTGAAGGATATAGTTCCCAAGGACACTGAGGAGCTAAAGCCCCATATGGCAAGCATGCACATACACTTGCCTTACAAGAACTTGTAAAATACACAAGAAGTCCTCCACATGAGGAAGCTCTGCAGCATTGTCTGTATCAGAGGCAACATGTCTGTGATGGAGTATTGAGTCGTGACCTCTTGATTCTTGTAAAAGATGTAATTCAGAAAAATGCAAAGGCAGCTCCTGTCTGACAACAAGATTGAGCCCTTTGAGTTTTTGCTACACGTTTGATGTCTGCCAATATCATCACCTTGACTCAGAAGACAAGGCTCAGGATTGCAATTCCCCTCTTTTGTGTCCAATCTCTGATCATTACTTAATAATCATTTAGAAAGCTCACACAGAGAAACCCAGGAACTCTATCTTCTCATGTCACAGTGCAAATCCATGGGAGATCAAGTCTATCAGTCCCTTAACTCTCATGAGATTGCAGGAAACTTGCTCGTTCTCAGGAAGCAGCTCACCAATTCCACCTCATTGCAGAAACCATTCAACCTGAACCTCCATTTTGAATATATATTGACATTAAAGCATTCCATTAAAGAGGGCTTGAACTTCAACCATACATGAATAGTCACCATACGTGTAGATAAATGCCATCCCAAACTCAGGAAACAGATCATAACCTCTAGATAGAAAGAAAACAAAGCATTCCATAACACAACAGTGTGCTCAGACAACCCATCAAACACTTTCTCTGCTTCTACAATGCTCCCACATTTGCTATATATAGACACCAGGGTACTATAAACATAGTTTAATGTGAATCCTTTCTGAAGGGCATCAACATGTAACACTTGTCCAATGTAAAGTCTTCTCTCCTTAGCCCTGCTCAATATAGACTGAAAGCATCCCTTCATGCCCATCACTATGCCTCCAAACTTCTCTCCACTATACTCATACGCAAAAAATAAATGTAAACACAACAACTAAGTATGTACAAAGTAAAAAATATCACACACACAACTTTTGGGTGGTTTTCACACCTCGAATGTGCAGCAATACGACATCCACCCCCTCTAATCCTGCGCATCCTCCGGATGGGCCAACTACCCATGATCGTTATCATCAAGATCCACAAATAGATCAATCTCTTCATTATGCATTTCCGGTATATCAACAAGATTATCTGTCATATCATCTGTCTCTTCCATTGGAGTTTCTTCTCGTTGTTCTCTTGCAAATTCTTCCAATGCATAATTTTCATAATCTCTTTTCTTGAAAATCTTGATTCTTTTTCCAGCAATAGGCACTCTAAGTACTGTCCCATCCAATTCTGTCAGCTCATATGATGCACTATCAAAGTCATGTCTGACTATGTACGGCCCAAACCATCTTTTCACCATCTTCCGAAGTGCAGTATGCTGATTTTCAAGGCTGCTATCAAAGACCAATACCCAATCTCCCTCTTCTATTGCTCTAGGCCGCAAGCGATGCCTGCTGTCAAACCTGTCCTTATTTCTTAGTCTAGCAACCTTCAACCTGTTAATAGCTAGCTGAATATCCTCTAGTCTCCTCTCCAACTGTCGAATCCAAAGAGCTAAGAGCTCCTCTCTCGTCAAATCCTCCTGCCAAGGTAAAACTGACCAAGTCAAAGCACAAGTCTCAGTCGGCATAACAGGCTTCTGACCATACATCAACTCTGTAGGCATATATCGTGTGGTAACATTGTGAGTCATACGATCAGCCCACAAAGCAAATGGTAGAAGTCTCAGTCATTCTCCAATCCGTCCTCTGCATGCTTTGGCTAATGCTTTCACTATCGGCGGATGCCATCTTTCACTCTTCCCATTTCCCTCCCGATTATATGCTGTAGTTAGAGCCAACTTGATTCCTAGCTGAGAGAAAAACTCCCTAGCTTCATCTGCATCCAATTCACCACGATCCGCAGTGATCTTACCCACACAACCATACCTGCAGAAAATTTCCTCCAATAAGAACTTACACACTGCACTAGTGGTCTTCGTTCCCAAAGATCTGCCCTCAACATGATTGGTAAGATCCTCTCTAGCCAAAACAATGTATCTCATCTGCCATAGACCCATAGGCATAGTAACCAAATCAACTACCCACTTATAATGAATGCATAGCGGATAGGTCGGATGAAGCTCATCTCGATGACGCACTATCGAATACATCTGGCAGTCTTTGCAAGTCTCAACAAAGTGAGAAACATCTCTATACATGCCTTTCCACCAATATTTCTCCTTGATTTTCTCATAAGTAGTCCACACTCCTCTATGACCAGCCCAAGGACTCTCATGAAACTCCCTCATCACCTGTAACTGTGTCCCTCTATCGCAGACAAACCCGCAAGGTAATCCGCCTCTTTTCTTCGGATGCTTCCAAAGAAATCCGTCCTTGAGAAAATAACCATAGGCTTTCCTTTTGATCTTCTTAAACTCTTCATCTGTCCATTCATCTCTTTTTCTCAGTGTACTAAGGTACCTGCCAATCTGCAACCAATCTCCAACATAGAGTTCTTCTATGAAAGCCACAATATCATAGACATGACAGACATGATCAACCATAGTGGCTGAAATTTCTGCATCATCCTCTTCTGCAAGTAGAGTCTCCTCATCATCATATCTGGCTCTAGACAACATATCTACCACTGGATTATCCTTCCCTGCTATGTGTTTAAATTTCGGATTTAATGACTTGATGTATGCAATCCATCTCAGCATAGCTATATCCGGAGTAGAGCAACTCGTGATCATACCAATCAATGGCAAGCAATCTGTCTCTACCACAACTGAAGCTCCAATAAAGTACTCCTTGTCACATTTGAGAGCCGTGACAATCCCCAGTAGCTCCCTCTTGATTTGCGGATATCTCCTGTGTCTCTCGTTTAGGACTTTCGCCCCAAACCGAATAGCATACCTATTTCCATCTGCATCATCTTGACCCACAGCCCAACCTATGCCAATTGGACTAGTGTCAACTGTCAATACAATAGGCTTTCTACAATTATAATACGCTTTCCTGAGAGTAGGAGCATTCTGTAATAACTTCTTCAATTTTCGCATGGCTCTAGTGTGGCTCTCATCCCAATAGAATTTTTGCCCTTTTCGAAGCAGCTGATATAAACAATCTGCTATGTGTGCAAAATGAGGTATCCAAAACATATAAAACACAGAAGCTCCAATGAATCTCCGTACCTCTGAAGTGGTAGAACAATACTCCGCTATCTTGCCTATAGCATTCACCTTATCACGTGAGGGTTTTCTGCCATAATATCCACACATATGTCCAACAATGACAACCTCATTCACTCCGAAAATAGATTTTTGCCCTAAAAGTGTCAAGTTCACTTCTTCTAACTTGGCCAAAATCTTCTCACATGCTGAAATATGATCAGCCACAAAGTATCTGCATCCCTGATCATTTAGACTCTCATTTTTGTCTTCTTCTGCACACCCTTTAATGGGCACATGATCCAAGAAAGGCATAGTAAGCTGAGGTATGTAATCTCGAAGGACCTTATGCATGGCATTCATCATATGCGCAACAAAATTAGTGGCACCTTGAGGCAAGGTACACATCCTAACAAGCCCAATAGGAGTTCTCACGGTGGTTATGTCCCTGCTTTCCAAAGCCAGCTGAAACTAATCATATCCCGAATACAAATCACCTAAAGAATAGATAGCACGTCCAGCAAATGCTTCTGCAAACTCATCCACAACTGGACTTATACCAACATTCCTGATAGTGACTCTGTTCACTGGCTGCATGTCCTGAATAAATCGGAGAGTACCATTTTTCTTTGGAACTGTAAACCACCTGTTTGAGTATGGTGCAGATGAAGGCTCAAGAATTCCCATCCTGATTTTCTCGTTCAATAAATCAATCAGCTTTGGCAGGTTTGCTTTAGGCACTGGAATAGGTCGGAGATTCCATGGAATATGAGGAATAGTAAAAATGACCATAGGAGCAACAATATCAGGATTCACACATCCAATCTCATGCAGGAAAAAAGCAAATCCCCTTCCATGTCGCTCAAGCATCTCCTGAAAGCATTGCTTCTCTATGGGTAGCAAGAAATCACCATTTCAAATTTTTTAATTCAGCAAGAGTCTCTGCTGAAAATTTATGACCAATATGCTCCGGATTCCTCAAAATTGGCTGTTTTGCAGCCCTCTCTATTTGCTGATCACTATCACGTGGAAGCGGTACAGCTACCGGCTTCACCTTCTTATCCACAGTTTTGTATTTCATGTCAACCTTGGCTTCATTATGCTCTTCTGCATTACTCAAATCTTGCTGTAAATCAGCAATTCTACAGTCCAATGGCTAAATATCCTCAGCCCTCTGCTCTATGGACTGCATAGAAACAGCCCTAAACTCTGGATGCTGAAATATTTCAGCTGTAAACTCTGTTGGCTGAAAGTTTTCAGCCCTTTGTGTCTCTGAAAGATGATCATAACCAGCTGGAAACTCTGTTTGCTGAATTTCTTCAGCACTCAACACTCTTTGCTGAGTTACCTCAGCCTCTGACTCAATCTGTGACACAAAATCTGCAATTTCATGAAACATGTCCAGGGACTGCAATAATACATTACTGTGACAACTCTGCATATCAGTTTTCGGCATATCTTTCATCTCTTCCATTGTATCTTCACAAATCATACTGTCATACATCCCATCTGTTAGCTATATATAGTATGTCTATATATAGCGCTCATCTATATATAGTGCCCCAGGTTGGCTATATATAGTCTGTCTATATATAGTGCCCGTCTATATATAGCGCCCCAAGTCCCCTCTATATATTCCTATCATATGTGCTCAGTTGACACACTTTTGGGGTTCCACTTTTGGTGTCTCGTGTCTCTCTTCTCCTCTCTCTTCCTCCGTTCCTCGTCTCCCTCGCGCATTGTTCAACATGGCATCAGATCACACAAATATGCCCGAGCTGGAGGAGAAGGAATGGGTGCTCTCCATCAAGGGCATGCTCGACACCTACTTGTGCGGGCCGTGGGATCTTCAGTATGTTGCTTCATATCCTTTCTTCTTGTCGCACTCTGTTTTACCTGAGTATCTCCGGAGTCCACCCCGAGGGCTCTCTGTCTCTGTCTGTGTATGTCTCTCTCTCTCCACACTCCCACCATGAAAGGGGATTAATGGAGAGGAATAAGTACCAATAGGTATCGAGAAGCTCCTCTGTCCATGCTGTCATGATGCCTTTCCCCAATCAGGGCCACGTCAACCCCATGCTGCACCTCGCTTCCAGGGGCACTACAATCACTTTCATTTGCACACACAAAATTCTCGACAGACTGGTGGAGTCCTCCTCTGCTACCGTCAATCACAACAACAACCTCGGCTGCCTTCCTGGTGGCCATCCCCGATGGCCTCGCCCCCGATCAGCCCTCCTCTCTTGATGTGGAAGCATCGGAAGGCCCCATCTTCAGCTTCGATAGGATGTCTGTCTTCGAGATCCTCCCTACATGGGGATTTCTTCTGATCAGCGCCCTTCAGAATCTCATGAGTTATGGTTGGCTTTGGCTCATCGTTACGAACAGGGTTGGTACGGTCTTCTTTCTTTTGTTGTTCTTCTGTTCTGCAGAAGCACTCAAAATGCCTTCAGAATCGCATGGGTTAGGGTTGGCTTTGGCTCATCGTTACGAACAGGGTTGCAAGCGTCTCTTTCTTCCCATGAGTGGATGTGTGATTTCTGGTTTCTGGTTTGTCCACTCATGGGTCATTTCTGGTTTCTTATTTGTTTTTTCCTGATCTTACGTTTTGGCTAACTGTATATCCCAAGCTGTTTGGTTGGTGGTCTCGCAAGGAATGCATCTTTTCTTGGTTTGTCTTTTCTTAATCCTATGTTCTGGCTAACTGTATATCACAAGTTGTCTGGTTGGTGGTCTCCCAAGGAATGCAGTGTATTCTAGAGTTTTGATCAAGAGAGTTTGGTTTCGACCAGCTATGCAGAAATTTCGTTGTTGCCTTGTCGTCTTTAGCTTGTTCGGCCTCTCAGCACTCTTCATGCTATTGCATTGGCACTGGCGCCAGGCAGCATGTAGCGGATATGATTTTACTCAACCATCTCTGGAAATGGCGGCTGCTGCTACTCAACCATCTCTTGAGCAGACTGATGCAAGCATATCAGAACCTGTGAGTCATCAAAGTAGGGGAGTCTCTATGATGTTACATACTTCTGAAAAGCGTCCAAATTTGCAACTTGAAATACCAACAAGATTACTTGATTGTTCTGATTCCAACTCGCCATCAAAGGCCATATCTCCAGTCCTTGGTTCTAATATTAAGGTCCAAAAGCCTTACAGTA
Source organism: Lygodium microphyllum (assembly GCF_053477565.2). NCBI lineage: Eukaryota > Viridiplantae > Streptophyta > Polypodiopsida > Schizaeales > Lygodiaceae > Lygodium > Lygodium microphyllum. The sequence continues at coordinate 84,435,721 of NC_141136.1, read as the reverse complement.
AAGAATGGATACCGAAACCTGCTTTATGGAAGTGGAAGAGTTTTAATTCTGAGCAGCAACAAAATGAACTTCTTACACCAACCTCCAGTCGAGGTCACAAACTCAGAACATCTTCTTTAAAGTGATTGGATGTTGGAACGTGTTCAATAAGAGTCACTGCTGGGCAGACATCATTTTTGGGCTGATTCAGATTGTCAGTTTTATTTCAGAAGTGGTCTGAGGTTGGTTTCCTGACACTGCAAGATTCTTAGGAGATCAAGTGCAAGTAGTCGAATGGGCTGAAACAGTCAGAGCTCCCATGTCTCAGTTAGGCTCACAACCAAGAGGCACTAGCCTGACAAAATACAGGCTAGCACTCCCTCTCAGATCTTGGGAAGTATCTGAAGATTCAAAGACCTCATGTGATGAAGCATAGAATCTTGAGACATTTGACAAAGGCTTCATAAAAAGGTATGTTGCATTGTCCCTCAATTGTTTCATTTATATTCTTTCCAGCTGATGAGGGTCTATATTCCAGCTGATGACACATTATTTCGTTTATATTCTTTCTAGCTGACGAGGGTCTATATTTCAACTGATGACACATTATTTCGTTTATATTCTTTCCAGCTGATGAGCGTCTATATTCCAGATAATGACAAATTGTTTTATTTATATTCTGTTCATGGGGCCCCACATGTGTTATGTTGTCTATAGAGAGGCATCGCGAACCGTCTCTATAGACCTTGTGTTATTCTAATGTCACTGTAACGTTTTTCTTTAAGTTTTGATGTGACAGATATACTGCTTACATCCCAAGTCCAGTTGCAGGAATTTCTTGGAGATTTTATCTTTTGCAGTGATGTCGCTTATTCTTATTTTACATGTTGTATATTTAGGAGTGATAAAGCTATTTTGATGCCTTTGAATGGGCTATTGTAATTCACGAGTGATGTAGCTCGTTTGATGCCTATGGATAGGCTCTTGTAAGTTCAACTTTGTAATTTTATATTTTAAATATTAATATAACGGTAGGCCTATATAGAGCTGTGGGTTTTTCCCTTGAGCCCCCAAGGGTTTTTTCATCCATAGTAAGGGACCTTTATTTGAGCGGGGGTGTTAGCTATATATAGTCTGTCTATATATAGCGCTCATCTATATATAGTGCCCCAGGTTGGCTATATATAGTCTGTCTATATATAGTGCCCGTCTATATATAGCGCCCCAAGTCCCCTCTATATATTCCTATCATATGTGCTCAGTTGACACACTTTTGGGGTTCCGCTTTTGGTGTCTCGTGTCTCTCTTCTCCTCTCTCTTCCTCCGTTCCTCCTCTCCCTCGTGCATTGTTCAACACCATCTATGTGCTCATCATCCTCCAAAATTCCTGCATTTTTCAAAATTTTCTCCTTCCTGCATATGTACTGCCTTGTAGCTCTAGGCATCCTAGAAAACTTTTGATAGCTCATCGAACTGTTTGCTGAAATCCCAACAAAACTGGAGGAGAAAACACTGCTGCCAGGAAGCGAGAACTCCAATCTCCTCTGCTCTGTACCACCGTCGTCTCGCAAAACGGCGGTACCTAATGAAAACCCGAATCCCTCACAGTGGGCAAAGGTGCATCTCTGAGAGTATCCATGTTTCTAACATGGTTCACACATACAGTCATAAACTGAACTGCTCTCATGCCATCTTTACTACGAATCTGTGCATAAGCAGATCCATCATCCATTACCTTTGTTTCCATGCGCATCTCTGTGATGAATGGCTGTCCAAGAATTATGGGATAAGAGCATGAATCCTGCACAAAGAAATGAAAAGCCTCCTCTACATCACCAATAGAAACCCTAACACTAGGACAGGCAGCATACAAATCACCTGCAGTGTTATTGGCGGCTCTCATACACCACCCATGCTCTACATCCATAGGCCATCTGTTACTCTCATAAACTCCACGAACTATGAGATTAATCTCAGAACCATGATCCACCAATGCAACATAAGGCACCTGTTTCTCTCCAATCTTTACCATCATCTCTGTAGTTGCCCTAGCCCAATGGCTCCGTGAAAAGTGACTACGTGGTATCAAGACAGGCTCATCAATTTCAGCATAATGCATAGGCTGAACCCTCTTCTCTACCTGCAGAAAAACAGAAGCATTCTCAACCATAACCTCATCCTCATCCTCATCCAACTCCCCAATCAAAACTCCCTGTGTATCAGTGGTAGACAATGCATGTCTTTTCCTCTTCAGGACCTCCTGAAACTGATCCTGAAACTCTCTTTTTGAGATGCCCAAAACCTCAGAAATAGTGAAAGTCACCTCACTGCCAAGTATCTTGTCATTAAAGATTTTCTTCATGTCCGTAGATGTCTCAATATCCGACATCAATCTAAACCCTGGCTGCTTTCTCTCTCTAGGCTCTTGCCTCTTTTCTCTCTTTTGAGCATCTTCCATCTATCGATCTGGCCTTGGTCTTGAAGACGGTCCTGCAGTAGGTGGAGTAACAAACTCACCCCCTCTAGTCTTTTTAGCTGCACTTGGATTTTCTTCATCCCTCTTACGCTTCTCCTCAACAAGTACATCTGCTCCCTGAGACTTAGCCAAATAAGCATAAATAGAGTACCTGTCAACAGGCGAGTCCCAACCTGTCTCTGATCTGATGCTAGAGCCTGCACTAGTCAAAAGAGTTTGCTCAATTTTCCCCTTGTTTGCAGTCTCCATAGCATGAGTCCATAGCGTTGACTGAGTCTCTGATCCCTTCTCAATCTGGACTCCATAGGAGAAGCATCACCTCTAGCTATCACATAAGAAGTACGCGCAGCCATGTCATCCACTAACTTCTTCATTCCACCTTTACCAAAGTTGGTAGCAAGTGGAGCTCCTGTCTCAGTCAACCAAATCTTACCATCTTGCCTCCAATATACCAAATTCTTCCTCCTTGTATCCTAAAAAGATTCACAATCCCTGCAATGTTGATGGTCCATACTATCGCACCAAATACATCTTCGATCTCTCCTAGGTGCACTAGGAGCACTCCTAGGTGCAGTAGGAGCACTAGAAGAAGTAGTAGGCGCAGTCGAAGCAAACTGCTCTTTCAACTTTCCCACCAACTCCGCTTTAGTTGACTCCAGTGTCAAATCTGTTATGCCTTTGATTATGTCATCAAGAGAGGTAGGCACCGATGGAGTGGATGGTTTTGGAGCAGAAGGTGTAGGCATCGGTCGTGGAACAGGAGGAATAGGTGGAGTGGAAACAGTAGGCACTGGCATAGGCCAAGAAACTGGCTGAGGAGGAGAAGAAATAACAGGGATAGAAATAGGCATAGGAGCAGATGATGGTGTAGGTGTTATGGAACCATTCTGTAGGCGAGTCTTCCATATCCTCCTCTTGGTCAAAGTCGAGACTGCATCCTAAGCATCCTGCCAATCCGTTTTAAGACCCATAGGCTTCGTGGGATCCTCAAGAAGCTCACCCAACTCTTCCTGAAGAGCAGGATCTGCAGCTTGCAAGAAAAGCTCAACTTTTTCAACATCCAATGCTCTTTGTTCAATGGTATCAAGCTGACTATACCTCTCTTCAAATTCTCGAATCAACTCCGAAGCAGCTAGACCTTTGTTTGGCATGTAAAACCACTCTCGGAATGACCGCCGAGTAGCCATACCAAAGTCCTCAAGGAAATATTCTTCTTTCAAGGCCTTCTTAAAATCTTGCCAAAGTGTATTTTGAATAAAAAGATCAGTCACTTTTGCCCTCAAAGCGGGTGTGACAAGACGAAGGAAGTACTTACTCATAAGTCCAGCTGGAACTCCAAAAAACCCCATCTTGATCTCATATGTCTTCAAATATGCTGAAACATTACGGCCATCAAATAGCTTCTTCTCATTCTCAACTGCTTCAATAGCCTTAGTCGCGCTATTTGCATTCTCCTACTCTGAATAGAGCTACCTTTGATGAGACAACTGTTGTTGATGCAATTGTTGCTGCTGCTGCATATACAATTGTGTCTGCTGATTTTGGAGCTGCATATACATGGACATATTCTACAAAATCTGCTTTAGATCCTCTGTTGAAGTACTTGACACAGCAGTCATTGATGAAGCTGAAGTAGAGGACACAACTGGAATCGTGAAAGAAGCAGAAATAGAGGCTGAAGTATCTCCCATCCTGAAATTTCTGCGACGCTTTCATGTCGGATTCACCAAAGATGTCGAAGGGTTTTCAAAAGCAAAGTCGCGACCACAGAGGACTTTGAATAATTTCAGGATAGAAGACCAATCAAGTGAATGTTGTGTGTATGGTTCAGTCTTCAGAATAGAAGGGTGAAATCTTACAAATCCAAGTATTTGTCCAGCTCATCTTATGAGATAAATGACAGCTGCAATTGAGGCTCCTATAACAGAAACACCAAGAAACAAGCCCGTTTTGTACCTATGATGGATGTCATGAATATGATAGAACCTCCATTATTGCTCTATTATCAACTGTACAGGCTATAAAGGATGCGGTTAAGAAGCTGAACATGGATGAATACAAGAACTGGATACATAGCTCAGAAGCTCCTAGTTCACTCAAGAAGCCATGGAAATAACATCACAGAAATCCAGCAAAGATCATTGCCAAAATCAGTAGCACTTCTGGCTTTGTTGAACTTAGCAATCTCTATTTCACTCGCACTTTCACTGCAGTTATCACTGTCATTGCCACTATTGCTATCAATGCTATAGCTGCCACTGTCACTATCACTGTAATCACTCCACTTTCAAGGTAAGCAATGATAAAGCATAGATATTGCACAAATTCTGAAGTTATCTCTTTACACCACTCCTTGGGAATTATTTATTCAAGGCTTCAATGAATTTTGTGACAACATTAAGTTCGCAATGTTCCATGCAGCTTCAACCAACTCCTGGAACATCTCAACAAATCCCGTTTCCTGGTTGGCTGCTCTACCAATTTGAATTCCATAAAAAAACAGCAAGTCTTGCAGTCCTGGCTGCAACACAGTCTTCAGTGTCTCTGTTTATAACACAGCATCCTCTTGATCCTGCAACACAGTCTTCAGTGTCTCTGTTTATAACAGAGCATCCTCTTGATCCTGCAACACAGTCTTTAGTGTCTCCTTATGCTTTCCATATCCCTTGAAGCAGGAAATATCTCTGTGCATCAATAAACTTACACTGCCCTTCATCAAGATGACTTGCTTCATAGGAAATCTGTTTCTTCTGTGTTACAGAGCAACAACTGTTGTGATTATTATTACTCAGATCTTCCCAAAAAGCTGATGATGGCTATTCGAATACAATTGCTCTGTAATCTGCGCATCTAGAAACATCAGAGCGTTCACTCTAGAAGAATCTCTTCATATACAGCATTGCACTGTTCCAGGACATTCAACGCTGAGCTAAAAGGTTCTTTTTAGGCCTTATTTTTCACAACCTTTCTCCTTGTATCTGATCAATCACAGATTTCTGCCCGACATCTCTACCCCTCCAGCACAAAAAGCCACATTCTCCTTTTTTTAGCCACTCTTCCTTTTTCAGCCCACTTCTAAATTCCTCTTCCCAAACAAATAAAGTAGCTCCCCTTTTTCCTATTCAGCACGAAGCTTTTTGCTACAGAAAAGTGGTCCCTTGTAGCTGATTCAGATATCAAACAAAATTAAGGATCGATCTGTGGGTTACTGGAATTCATTTGGAGTCATGAACTGAATTCAACCATGAATTAATAGGACAGTCGGAACTCTAATTGAATGGACATCCATTCTGGATATGGAAGCGGATTGCGCCGCCGTGCCTGTATTTTTCATGAAGCATCACAATCCTCTGCCTACACTGTCATGATTTCCATAGCCACCCTGCATAGCTACTTTAAACTCCAACCGAAGGGGGGAAAGAAACGGAAAAAGAAATTATAGAGTGACTGGTCATTTGTTAGTTTGTTGATCATTATCTGAGTCTGTTCTTTCTGACCGTGTTTGTGGGTATCCCATCTAATGATGGTTTGCTTGCTACTGCAAGTGGATAATCTCATGCCATTCACTTATCCAGAACTGCTAGCTGCCTACTTTAAAGATGCCCAAGAGTACTCATTGAAGTCCATCAGTTGGTTGAACAGTTTCTCAGCATCACATATACTCATGCAGTCTGCAAACATTTGAAGGATATAGTTCCCAAGGACACTGAGGAGCTAAAGCCCCATATGGCAAGCATGCACATACACTTGCCTTACAAGAACTTGTAAAATACACAAGAAGTCCTCCACATGAGGAAGCTCTGCAGCATTGTCTGTATCAGAGGCAACATGTCTGTGATGGAGTACTGAGTCGTGACCTCTTGATTCTTGTAAAAGCTGTAATTCAGAAAAATGCAAAGGCAGCTCCTGTCTGACAACAAGATTGAGCCCTTTGAGTTTTTGCTACACGTTTGATGTCTGCCAATATCATCACCTTGACTCAGAAGACAAGGCTCAGGATTGCAATTCCCCTCTTATGTGTCCAATCTCTGATCATTACTTAATAATGATTTAGAAAGCTCACACGGAGAAACCCAGGAACTCTATCTTCTCATGTCACAGTGCAAATCCATGGGAGATCAAGTCTATCAGTCCCTTAACTCTCATGAGATTGCAGGAAACTTGCTCGTTCTCAGGAAGCAGCTCACCAATTCCACCTCATTGCAGAAACCATTCAACCTGAACCTCCATTTTGAATATATATTGACATTAAAGCATTCCATTGAAGAGGGCTTGAACTTCAACCATACATGAATAGTCACCATACGTGCAGATAAATGCCATCCCAAACTCAGGAAACAGATCATAACCTCTAGATAGAAAGAAAACAAAGCATTCCATAACACAATAGTGTGCTCAGACAACCCATCAAACACTTTCTCTGCTTCTACAATGCTCCCACATTTGCTATACATAGACACCAGGGTACTATAAACATAGTTTAATGTGAATCCTTTCTAAAGGGCATCAACATGTAACGCTTGTCCAATGTAAAGTCTTCTCTCCTTAGCCCTGCTCAATATAGACTGAAAGCATCCCTTCATGCCCATCACTATGCCTCCAAAATTCTCTCCACTATACTCATACGTAGAAAATAAATGTAAACACAGCAACTAAGTATGTACAAAGTAACAAATGTCACACACACAACTTTTGGGTGGTTTTCACACCTCGAATGCGCAGCAATACGACAGCTAAATGATCCCATCTATATGCCCTACCCCCGTCGGCATGGAGTGGACTATGATCAAGATTTACATGGGGATTATGACTTTTCGAGAATATATGATGTAAATGCTAGGAGCCCTGAGGAGTGCTTAGTATTTAGGGTAGAAGATATACTTCCCTCCATAAATCGTTTTCTTGTAGACTTTTCTTCCTGCCCCGATCCAGCATTTTTGACCACTTGTAATTACCTCTGACTCATCAAATTCCTGCTACTCCAGAAACCTGCAGCAGAGGAAGCCCATCTCCCACCACTCTTTTTTTATATTAACTTAGGAATAGAAAGTAGAGCCATGACTAAGTTGATGATGCGGGCTACTCTCCTCTCTGCCTTTTGTCTAGAGCTCTTAGAAAATATGAGTGACACCTGCTTTGCAAGGTGTAATTACCCCTTCTTGTCCACCACTCCTCTAAGAGCTAAAGCCGGTATTAAAGAATACCTACAAAGTCGCGTATTTTTATCACAATGCCTGCGACCGCCCCATGACTAAATAGGTACCGCATACCTTGCCCAATATACTCTCTCCCATTCTCAAAAAAAAAAACATGTGCTTGCAGTCTTCCTTCACTATTATTGCGCACCACACTCATTGCATCTAGAGTCCTCTTTAGCCCCTCCCCCACTTCACACTTAGGGCACATCAAGGGCAGGACTTTCAGACCTGTCACCCTAAGTTTTGCACCACACCTCCAATGCCGCACGAACTGGGTCCTCAAATGTGGGACATTACCAAGGGCTTGCCCAAGGTTAGACCCATCTCCCAGTTCCACTGGCATGGGCACCATACACTACACAGTGAGACAGACACACACCCTAGGAAGTGCACCACTTTTCTTGCAAGTTATGTTCGTGTTTCAAGAACGGGCTGCTTGGTTGAAGGAGATCATCTATTACATCCTCCAATGACAAGGAATTTTTCCAGGAGTCGGACATGACCCCATTACTATAACTTCAGGAGCTTCGCTACGAAGATTTAAATGGCTCAATAGATTTCATGTTGCCAATCATCCGCCTACTGATGGCTGCCTTGACTAAACCAAATCAAGCAGAAGGAAAACCCAGTGATGGAGCTGCCATTGGCTTTGATCTTGGAACCTCATCGTCCAATGATCCATGCCCACCGCCTCAAGATCTACGAATCACTTATTAATACCACAAGTCTGAAGACTTTCAACTCAAAACTGAAGACTCTCTACTCACATACAAGGGTTTTCAGCCCAGGCCACAGCTTTGCAAGGCAAACAGTATTCGGGGGGTTTCTCCAGAATAAATCCCTCCAATACCATCCTTCTAAGGGATTGCTTATTGCTTCAAGCGTTTCGGATACTCAAAAGACGACCGGCTCCATAGGGACGCCAAAACATTGTGAAAGATGCCAAGAATCTTCATGAAGCCTAAAGCACGTCGGAATCTCTCCTGGTCATCGTCATCAAACTCCATCACCCCTCATTCACAAGCATCAGTGTCACCTATCCACCAATTCCACCTACCAATAGCATCATCTATCCCACTACTTCCCAACACAGTGCAATGGGACTGGCACTTGGCTAGGAGGGGGGTAATGTTTACCGCAGCACAGAGGAGCGGGAAATGTAAAAAGAGAGAAAAAAAGGAAAAGGTGCCTTAACCGGCAACTAGACCCAGGAAAAAATTAAATGCACGGGCACGATCCTCAAGAAGTCTTGGAGTCGCCCAAGGAGAGTAAAAGAATAAAAAGCGCATGATTAAGTGCAAAAATACTTCCAAAACCTTGTAAAATAGTGCCAGGCTCACTCCTCTGCAAATTGTATGCATTAGTTGGAGATAGAATAGACTAGAACGGTGGGAAATGAGGAAATGGGCCTAGGCTAAAGGCCGGCCATGTAAAAAAGGGGGATGACCGCCCATGGAAAATAGGGCATGTATATAAAGTTGAAAAGGGAATGGGAAGCTCATTCTTGTGTGTGGCCAAAGCTTCTTCTTCTTCTTCTCTTGTTTCTTGCCTTCTTGCTTGTGCTTGAGAGAGGGATTGAGAGAGTGTGAGGGAGCGAGGGAGTGATTGTGTGAGAGTGAGGGATCTTGGAGGAGAAGCTCTCCATCTTCTCTCTTCATGTTCTCCCCCTCTCTTCTCTTATCTTGTCTTGCACGTGGCTATGGAGGATGAAGCTCATGGGAGAGGGATTGAGGTTGCTTGAGCTTGCCTCAAGGATCGTGGAGCTACCGGTGTGCAAGAAAGAGGAGGGCACTCGATCAAGCATCAAGGTAAGCTCACTACACCTGTAAGGTAGGCATTGTGCGTCAGCTATGTGAGAGGTAGCCATGGCCGCTCGGTTCGAAACACTTGAGCAATAGGTGTCTGTAGATCTCAGGGTAGAGCTTGAAGCTCCCTTCCACCTATGTTGCGAAAGATTCATTGGGAATGATTTAAAATCCAAGAAACGTTTATACCTTAAATACTTGCCCACATTCCCTGATTGTAGGGTCAGTAAATCATAAACATAAAAGAACTAGGGTCTGTCCCTGAGTTTCTTAAAGAAAATAATAAAAGCTAGGAAACCCTAGGTCTGACAAACGTCAGCATAAAGAAAGCGAAATGGATTGTTTCGTAACTCCATTATCGCATAGTACGATGCAGGACTTGCACGGCAAGTACGAAGTCATATGGTCTTGTGATTGATTCACAAGAAGAAAGGCTGAATTCCCGCAACAAGGATCGCGGTTCCTTACGCAAGTTATCTTGTAAGAGGATGTATACTTTGATATCCTTCTAAGTAAGGAATGTTAAAAATCGGAAACTGAAGTATCCAATGAACTTTAGGGTTTGACCAAGTTGGATTAATAGGGTACGCCCTAACCTAGAATATAAGGGATCTTGCCAAGTTGCAAGACACCCCGGATCGAGTGCTGGATGCAATCAAATGGAAAGATTCCTTCCTTAGCAGTTTGCCGACAACAAAAATCGATCAATGGAAATGTTTGTGCTTGTTAGAGATTTTAGAGCACTGTTTGACTTATTTGACCAATGAATTACAAAGTAAATAAGTATCTATACTTCAGATTGAAGGCCTGAAGGGAGTGGCAGCTTCAGTTACCCCCGACTGCCTGCCTGACCCTAACCAAGGGGGTTGTTGACCGCGCCGAGAATGTGGACCGAACCCGCCATGAGAGGTCTCTTCATTGAGCGCTACTTGGAGCAGGAGGACGCTTGGGTGCCAGGGGAGCTCTGGCCGTAAATCCCTCGCCTTCCGGGTCCTGCACAAGAGGCTAACGTGTCTCAAGATTGGATCTCGAGGCCCGCATACTAGTCTACGGGCAGAAACTTGGAATAGTGATCCCTATGGATTGCTAGATAGCCTTCGGGCGGATTGTGGATAAGCCTAAGGGCAGAACTTTTGTATTTCAAAGATAAATATGATGATTTAGTAATAAAAAACTTGTTTGATATTATTTTTCTATGTCACGTGATAAGATTACGTGAAAAAACCAGTGCTTAATGGATTAATTAAAGAAGCTGGTTGTTACATGTCCAATTAATGTGTTAGATAATTACATAACTAAAAACAAACCGAGGAAAGTGCGGAGGATAGGCCATGGGTGCGTCCTACGGTTGGGTGGTCCCGGTTGGCCAGGAACTTTTCTCAAATCTCGAAGAATAGCAGGATGATTGTCAAAGGACATGAACAATGAAAGCGTTGACCTAGAGTTATGTCTTAACCAATTTACGTTGTTTTAGGGGAACGGAATGGGACTATGTCTTATGGTAGAGAGGTTGAGCTTTGCATCCTGAGAGTGGAATTTAGGTGCCGGGAAGTGCTTAAAAATAGCTAAAAATTATGAATATCAAGGGAAAAATATGCAACGTCCAAGGCGACGGCTCAATCTAGGACGATTTTAAGCGCCAAAGTGCTTTAAAGGCGCCCGAGCGACACTTGTTGATTTTTCATAATTTTTCAGACAATCATGCGGGTTGACACAAGCTACTGGCCAATGCATGATGCCAAGCTGAACGCTCAGGATTTTTCAGAGCTCAATTCCGAGTCCGGACGGGGAAATGGCCACAAAATGGTCAAGATATGAAAAGGTGGACACTTGGGAGGCCAAATTTAAGCATGCCTTTTGAGTTTTGGACCCCCCCCAAAAGTTTTATGCACTTTATGAAGAAAAAAACGTAGAGAGAGAATGAAGAGGGATGAAAAAACGTGGAGGAAGATGGCGCCCGAAAAATGCGCCATGGAGGATGGAGAGGCAACTTGCCTGCTGCAAATAACCCCCCCAATGGATTATGGGGCTTCATTCCCCCCTGAATGCTGACTCTATCGCCGCCCTTCGCCTGTCAATTGATGGCCTGAATGCTGAGATGGAAATCTAGTCTTTCTCTCTCCTCCCTCTCTCTCTTCTAAAGGCAAGTTCATGTGGGAAGAGGAAGGAAGAAGAAAGAATGGTGGAGGCTTGTCCGGCATGGATCGGATTGCTCCACGGGCTCGGAATGGTGACTTGTGATCGTCATGAGCATGAAGTGCTGCTGATTTTCAGATTTGCAGCCATGGACATGAAACCCGAAACACGCAAATAAGCGGTATTTTAATTTTTTTCAAAGGAAATTTGAGATTTTATGGCTTTTGATTGATAAAATGTTGTTCATGTGGGCTAAATATTGTTTATGTTGCTGTTTTCCATGATTACTTGCTGATCATAATCAGAAAATCAGAAAAATATGCATCTTGTGACTCAAAATAATACACTAAAACACGTAAAATATGGAAAATCAAGGGAAAATGATGTTTTTGGGCATAAAAATGGAGAAATGAATAGGAACACCAACTAAATTTTCATTTTGCTGCAAGAAGGAACTAAGGGCCAGAGCTCATAACCTATTTTGAGTTTTTAGTAATTAAATAATGCAAAAAATGAGAAAAAATACAAGGAAAATAGAGAAAAATCACTAAAAATATGAGAAAAATACATTTTGGGTGCCGAAAATTACTGATAATTAAGAACAATGTTTTTAAATGTTTGTGGGGACTCAAGCATGAGGATTTGTCTCAGTTCAACCCCACCATCTTGTTCTAGTGTGTGTTTCCCGCTTTTTACACATAAAATGATGGCAAAATGCCTTATAAATCTATACAACAATGCAACATTTGATCGATGGGAGGGTAGAGTGGCTAGAATGTGTCTAAATGTGAGGTAAGATGATGAAAATACTATTTTTTTGTTGTGCATGCCATATAGGTCGGTGAATAATTATAAAATAAGAGCTTGGTAGCACGAGGGTTTCCTCGGTGCTAAGGTTGTGCAACGCCGCATAAGAACAGTAGTTGAAAATCATCGAAGGGATGTTTTCCACATGTGCACAATATTGATTTTATAATTGTTTGAGCACTTGGCATCCACACTATGCATAAATCATGGAAATATTTAAAGGTATTAGAAATCCTGGATGCACAACAATTGCTTTCATTAGGACCTTGACCCACGTTGAGTGAGAGACAGGACACCCTAAGCCATAGGCTAGTCGTGGGGTCTAGGGGAAAGAGAAGTAATGACAATGGTACATTCCTGTATACGATTAAATGGTACCTTGAGTGGATTTTGTGTGAAATGTTTATATGTTGAGCGACGCACTGAGGGGCCAATCCCCAAAGTGTAAGAGAGTCGTAGAGGGGTGGCGGCACTCAACCGTTGGAGGACCCCCTATGTCTGTGCTTCGTGCCATTAGGCAATGCGTAAGGGACTCCCTCTAAGGAGTAGTGGGTGAGAGAAGAGTGGACTACAAACGACGTAATACAAATGCAAGACATTTAGGAAGGCAATGTATGTGTCATCAACGCTCCTGGCCGCGAGGCCATGGGGTTGTTGAGCGCGTGAGATAGAGGTCCGGCTAGTGCACGAGCCAGTGCCGGCCCGTTCTAAGTTCCATCAGTGGTGCGTTTGCCGAAAGCCGCTTAAAAGTGGCGGTCCTCGAATCCTGGTTGTCTAGGGACCAACTTGCAGTTTATGCCAAAGGATACTGAGATTGATCCGTTATTTAGCGATAAGCATCGTCTAGCAGAAATCCAAAAGCAAGAGAGAGACGAAAGAGCTAGGCGACATGCTGAAATTTTTAGGAGATATTCCCCTAAGCGTAGCGGTGCTGAACCCTTACGAGGGAGTGGATCTAGTGGTCTTGGGGCCACAAGCAGTAAGTTAGGAGAAGATGGAAGCTCTAGTGCTCCCCTTTCTGCCATAAGCCACTCTACATCAAGTGCGGGAGGTGCAACCCCACCGTCCCCTATTCGTAGTGCAAATCCAATTTTTGTTATGGCACAGCCTATTGCAATTCCAGCAGGAACGACGGATTTGCCAGCTCTAGGTTACCCGCTACCCATTTTTAATGGGCTAGTTGAGGAAGATGCGGAACTCCACATTAGGGAGTTTCAAAAGCTGATGTTTAACTGTCGCATCCAAGAAGAAGGACATTTAATGATGTTCTTCAATATGACTCTCAAAGGAAGAGCCGCTATATGGTATCATGGTTTAGAAGCCGGAACCATATTGAATATTGATTCATTTTATGGAGCTTTTCGAAGGGAGTTTGCCCATGAAAGGGGTGGGCAATATGTCAAGATTGTGGGAGAGAAGGAAGGAGTCTCGCTTGAAGCTTTCTTGCTTGCACAATGGGGGAAGACACACAAGGGTGGAGGCTGAAAATAGTTTTCCTCTTCTTAGTTGTGTAAGCCAAAAGAACTCAAGTACAAAGAAATAGAAGAACCCTATATATGGGTCTCAAACCAAACTCAACTAACTAAGGTGGCATACTAACTGAGCCACGAACTAGAGTAGATAAGGATAGCTATCATGTAGCTATTATTCATGGACGGTGTACCAACCGCGTCTGCAACTAGCAAGTCGGTGACATAAATACACAACGGTCACCCTGGCGTATCACGAGTGGAGCTCGATATCTCAACACTCCCCCTCGAGCTCAATCCCAATTCCTGCACACCAAGCAGGTCTCTGAACTTGCGCAGCTTCTCTGCGCCCAATGCCTTCGTGAATATGTCAGCTACCTGATCCTCTGTGCTGACATAAACTAGATCAATAAGACCTAGTAAAACCCTCTCTCGCACATAGTGATAATGCACCTCAATGTGCTTTGTTCTAGCATGATAGACTGGGTTATTTGCCAAGTGTATACTACTCATGTTGTCACAATAAATGACAACTAGCCCATCTATAAACTGATGCATATCATAAAGTAGCTTATGCAACCAAGCTACCTCACATGCAGCCATTGCTGCACCCCTGTACTCAGCCTCTGTGCTCGACAAGGCAACTGTAGGCTGTTTCTTGCTGCTCCAAGTGACTGCAGCACTCCCAAAAGAGAACACATATCCACTGGTAGATCGTCTAGCAGAAATACTACCAGCCCAATCAGCATCAGTGTATCCATGCAACTGTATTTGAACCCCAGTCTCATAAAATAGTCCATACTGCAATGTGGACTTCACATACCTGAGTATGCGTCTAGCCGCATCCAAATGTGGTTTCCTTGGAGTCTGCATAAACTGACTTACCAATCCAACAGCATAGCTCAAATCTGGCCTGGTAATGGTCATATAAATCAAACTTCCTACTATGCGTCTGTACATAGTAGGGTCTTCTAGAAGCTCACCTGCATCTGTGCTCACCTTCACATTCTGCTCCAAAGGAACTGAAATAGGCTTACAGCCTGTCATCCCATATTTGGACATCATGTCCAATCCATACTGCCTCTGCAAGAGCTGTATCCCACTTGGTGATCTAATCACCTCAATGCCCAAGAAATAGCGCAGCTCTCCCAAATCCTTCATCTCAAACTTCTGCTTCAATAGCATTTTCACATGAAGGATATCTTCATCACTGTCACCTGTCATAATCAAATCATCAACATAAATGACAAGTAGCATAATACATTTCTCTGTTTTTCTCACATAAAGTGAGAAATCTGCCTTGGAAATCTGAAAGCCAATAGTGACAAGATATTGTCCTATCTTGTCAGACCATGCCCTATGTGCTTGCTTCAAGCCATACAAGGCTTTCTTCAACCTGCAAACAAACTCAGGATGAACAGCATGCACATAACTTGGCGGCTGCTCCATATATACCTCTTCTTGCAAATCACCATGCAAGAAGGCATTCTTTACATCCATCTGATGTAAAGACCATCCCTTTGATGTAGCCATAGCAATGACCGCTCTTACGGTTGCCATCCTTGCAACCGGAGTGAATGTTTCTTCATAGTCAATACCATATGTCTGTGCATACCCCTTGACTACTAATCTTGCCTTGTATCTATTCACAGAACCATCTGCATTGTGCTTCACCTTATAAACCCACTTACAGCCAATTGCATTTTTACCTTTAGGCAAAGGTACCAATTCCCATGTAGCATTAGCTTCCAAGGCATCCATTTCTTCATCCATGGCTTTCTCCCATTTTTCTTTTCCCATGGCTTCCTCAAAAGAAGTGGGTTCTGGTTCCTGTATTACTTTAACCATATATGCATAGTGAATGGCTGTAAATCCATCATATTTCAGCCTATCCACAGGATACCTAGCTTTCGTAGACCTGCGCAAAGTAGGTTCACTCCCAAGTGCTCTCAAAACATCCCTGGTCTTCCTTACTCCAGGTGTGACAATAGAAGGAATACCCAACTCATCATCAATGCTCTGTTCTGAGCCACTGGATTCACCATCCACATAAGAGTGACCTGCATTCACATCAAACATGGGCTAATCAACCTTCTCTTTTCCTTTTCGTGATACCTGCATACCACTATCTGCATTACTTTGAGAAGATTCCCCTTATCTCAATCTGCCTGTCCATGGCGAAGAATGTGAACCACTACTAGAGAACGCTCCAGGTCCACTAATATTTTGTGACTGCTGTTGTGAATTTTGTGCAGTATTACCATTTTGTGCATCTACATCATCAATCACATTTACTGGTTTATACGAGCTCCTCATCTCATCAAAAACAACATCTCTGCTCACTGTAAACTTACGACTAGAAGGGTTATAGCATCTATACCCTTTTTGCTGCAGAGAATAACCAATAAAGATGCACTTCTCAGCTTTTGGATCCAACTTGGATCTCAACTCATCTGGCACATGTACATAGGCAATGCAACCAAAAATTTTTAAATGAGAAATATCTGGTTTCCTACCAGTATACCTCTCCTCTGGAGTCATTCCATGTATTGCTGCAGTGGGAGTCCTGTTCATTATGTAGACCGCTGTAGCAACTGCTTCAGCCCAATAAAAATCTGGCAAGTCTTTTTCATTTAGCATGGCACGAGATACCTCTCCAATATGCCTGTTTTTTCTTTCTGCAATTCCATTTTGTTGTGGGGTATGACTGCATGAATATTGCTGCTTTATGCCATGCTCCTGCAGAAGCCTTGCAAACTCATTTGAGAGGTACTCTCCCCCTCCATCTGACCTTAGGCATTTTATCTGCAGGCCTGTTTCTTTTTCAATCTTCGCTTTAAGAGTTTTGAAATGCCCAAAAACTTCACTTTTCTTTTTCATAAAATACACCCAAACTTTTCTGCTATAGTCATCAATAAAACTGACAAAATAATGACAGCCTCCAAGAGATGCAGCTTTAGTTGTCCACACATCAGAGTGGATTAATTCCAATGGCTTCTCACTCTCTTGAACATGTCTAGGAAATGGTTTCCTTGCCTGTTTTCCAAATTGACAGGCTTCACATACCTTATGCATTTCTGCAACCTTGAATTTCGGCAAACCTGCAACAATATTTTGGGCCTGCATTGATTTAAGTCGCTGTACATTAACATGACCAATGCGTTTATGCCAGATATCAATATCTGCAACTACACCGGTCCCATGTGCAAACATTGCTGCACTCAATTCAGACATGTCTGCATCCAATGTAAACATTCTGCCCTTCTTCTTTCCTTTTGCTATCACACAACCTTTATTTTTCATATCCTTAACAAAGCATCCATGAGGATTAAATCTGACCTGCAAGCCCTGCTCAACCATTTGACCAACAAAAACCAGATTCTTGGTGATATTCGGGACATGAAATACATCGGACAGGTATTTCTTTTTCCCATCCTGCATAGACAAAGGAATTTTTCCAATCTGCACAATAGGATGTGCAGTATCATCACCAGTCTCCACAAATCCTGGTTTTTCCATTTTCCTTGCATCCTCCATCCATTCTGCATGACCTGTCATATGGTTTGATGCACCTGAGTTGTAACGTGTCCACTAGAATCATCCAGGACACGTCTTAGCAGTCCATCGGAAAGGATGTCTAGAAAACTCCGCCCCGCACTCCCACGGAATGTTACGGGTTTTGCAATCTAGGTCTTCCCGTGTCTGCCACGTAGCGGAAGTATCCTGGCTGTTCCCACTTAGGATCGACCTGAATTTGGGTTTTCCTGTTTGGTCATTAGCTAGCAGCAACTAGCGTCAGACCCGAGCGAACTACTTTACGCAGAAACGCCAGGTCCGAAGCGGATTTACGCTGCACTTGGTTCAAAGAGAATGGGAAACGAGAGGGATGCAAGGCTCAACCTCTCTGCCCTAAGGCATAGTCCCATTCCGTTCCCCTAAAACAGCGTAAATCGGGTGAGACGTAACTCTAGGTTATCGCTCTCATTATTCGCTTTGATAATGATGATCATCCCACTGTTCTTCGAGATTTTTGAGAAAAGTTCCCGGCTAACCGAGACCACCCAACCGTAGGACGGACCCATGGCCCATCCCCCGCACTTTCCTCAGTTTGTTTTAGTTATGTAATTATCTAACACATTTAATTTGACATATAGCAATCAGCTTCTTTAATTAATCCTGTTAATCACTGGTTCCTTCACATAATCTTATCACGCGACATAGAAAAACAATATCAGACAAATTCTTTATTATCATTTCATCGTTTTATCTTTGAAATACAAGGAGTTCCGCCCGTAGGCTTGTCCATAATCCGCCCGAAGGCTAACCAGTAATCCGCCAGGGATCACTATTCCAAGCTTCTGCCCGTAGACTAGTATGCGGGCCTCGAGATCCAGTCCCGAGTCACGTTAGCCTCTTGTGCAGGACCCGGAAGGCGAGGGATTTACGGCCAGAGCCCCCCTGGCACCCAAGCGTCCTCCTGCTCCAAGTAGAGCTCAACGGAAAGACCTCTCGCGGCGGGTTCGGTCCACGTTCCCGGCGCGGTCAACAACCCCCTTGGTTAGGGTCAGGCAGGCAGTCGGGGGTAACTGAAGCTGCCTCTCCCTTCAGGGCTTCAACCTGAAGCATTTATATATCTTTTCATCCTTTAGTTCCTTGAGCAAACAATGCAAACAGTGCTTTCTAAACTGTTACAAGCACAATCAATTCCAGTGGTCATTTATTTGGCAAACTGTTAAGGAGTGAATCCTTCTCTCCGAATGCATCCAACATTCGATCCGGAATCAATTGCAACTTGGCAAGATTCCTATTGTCCTTGGGTTAGGGTCATACCCTGTTAACCCAACTTAACCCATACCTTAGGTTTTATTAATAGTAAATCCCGGCGGCCATGTCGCTTTAATTTATTGATTAATCATTTGCGTCCAAGCAAATACCTAACTTCCCTTAACTTGGCAAATTTCCCCTAATGAGGGCGATGTAACAGGATGACTACCCATCCCCTTGCAAGTTAAACTTGCGCAAGAACCTGCCAACCTCATTCCAAGGAATGCCAAAACTTTCTTGTGATCAAACCACAAGGCTATGCGACGTTGCGACTTGTTGCACAAGTGTCGCTTCCATTCCAAGAGATCATTTCACCCATTGAATGGTGTTTTCTGGTCAAAGAATTATGATTAGACTCGAAGTAGGGTTTAGGGTGTCTTCTTACTCACCCCAATCCTAATTGCACTAGACCAACAACGTTCGGTCCTAGGGATTCCAACTCAATCCAAGTTCTAGCACTAGGTCGAATGATCCTTAGGGTAGAAACCCTAGATCATTATTTGCGTGCGCGTCCCATTGGCTCAACTTTCCAGGAAGGTGGGTAGGACCTTTGGGTTTGAGGACTTCGACTTGGTGTCCAAGTACGATACTTGGCTACATCTCTAACGTGCCAAGCCCTAGCTAGTACTTGAGGTTTTTATTGAATCGGCTAGCTATGCCTATACGAAACCCTAGCAGTCATGATACCACAAATGACTTGGGTAAATTGACCTACTTGTCTTTGACAAGGACAATTCTTTCCTAGAGATGATATACTTGATCTAAAGTAGGAAAATAGTTGCAAAATGTTACAATACATGTAAACATGTAATTCATTACTTCCACGCACCATAAGATCCGCAATAGCCCTATCCCTTTTTTGTTAAAGTCAAAAGGTAAGATCATTTGAAGAATAACCTACATAGGGCTTACTAGGATTTAAATCAAGGGATAACACCTATAACCTTGTGTCTAAGTATTTGCATTTCATGTTTTTATAAGCCATGCAATCATTCCTAAATACTACATGATGAAATGAAATTTGCGAAAGTATAAGTGCGAGCCTTAGATACAACAACATCATGAATGAAGTTCATGCAATACTAAGGCAAGTGTCGATTTAATCTATTTGCAAGCATCATTTTCCATGCAACTTATATAAGATCGGGGTTCTTTTTCATGCCGTGCAACAGAAATTAACACTTTCCTCATGCGAATGCTAACGAAGGGAGTTATTGCAAAAATACTCCTTTCCTTCATGACCAATGCACTTAACAATTTCCTCTTTAACCCTAGGCAATATGTGGCTTTCCTTTAAAAATGCACGACAAAACAATTTACTATTAAGGTCGTAAGATGGATGGACAAATAGCGTTTATATTGAAAATACCAATTTTTTCCCAATTGCATTTAACTAGGCTAGGTGAATTTGAACATGCACGGGTGCTTCTTAATCCGTGGAATCGTCATGCTTAATGCATTACTTTAGTATGAAATCACAATAGAAAAAAAAAAACCTGGGTCTGTGGGCTCGGGGATATGTCCACTTGAATGCTAGGAGAAGAACCTCCCGCAGGCGCGCCTTGCGACTTCTTGGGAGCCATCGTTAGCGTGCTTACGGACTTCTGGTTTGCCTTTACCCTTACGCGATCGATGAGTCTTCTCCAACCGTTGCGAGCAGCTTCAAGATCTTTCCCCTTTTCCCTCGTATGCCGGAGATCCTTCTAAAGTGTGGATCCTTGAGAGTACCGGGCTCGCGGGTTTTTGGGCTTATGGAAGACCCGGTTTTAAAACCAAGTGAGGCATGTAGAAACAAGACTTATGGTCCTTATCCTTTAAAGAAGCTTCTAATTTTTGTTTGAACGGAGTCGACGTGGAAAAGGTCCTAATGATTGGGAAGAGGAAAAGATTGCTGATGGGGATGGGTGACTATGACGATGGCAGGGGGTGATTATGGCGGTAGCAGCAGGCGGCGCTGTAGGTGGCGGCGTCCCCCAGCCCGGTGGATCTCCCTCTCTGATCGTTCCTCTCCCTTCGATCCTTCAACATGGCATCCTCCTTTCCTTTTAGCCCCTACTCCCCCTCTTCTATCCTCAGCACGGCGCAGGTGGACAGGCAACAGCAGCAGCAGAGTCGTTCCCTTCTTCCCTCTCCCCAACTCGGGCCACAGGGGGGTCACGTGAGAGATGAGGACGGCAGCGGAAGATTCGTCTGATCCTCTGAGAAGCCCCCTGATAAGCTCTGCTAGGCAGCAACGCCCAATGAAGGCATTGAGCTTCTTTGTGAGAAGCACCAAGCTTCACGACAATATGCCAATTGCCCTACGATAAGGTGATGTTGCCTCCTTCGTCCTCAATATGGCAGCATCCGTCTGTCCTTCCCCCCCCTCCTCCCACACCTTAGTGGGTGTTTATATAGGCATGGGGGGGGGGGCGGGGGGGGGGGGAGAGAAGGGCTCCACCACGTGGCCCCCCTGCATGGGTTCCCCCCTCCCCATGCAGCCCACGACTCCTCCATCTTAGTTAGGTATCATTATCTTCCCTCAGCCACGCTTCGGCTGAGGAAAAAGAGAAAAAGAAATTTACCTAAATTCCCATTATTATCCCTTGTCCTCCTCCCAAGAGGAGGTTCTTATGGGAAATACACGGTTTCGAAAAGCCGTGACTTGTATGGACTCAGTGGAGGTGTGTTAGTTTAGACTATCCCGTCCGAAACTTCACTGTAACCTTATTATTTTCCCGAAACTTCACATGGCCGGAAATATTACATTCTCTCCCCCTTAGAAGAATCGAGATGTCCTCATCTCGAGTTAAATTGGGGATATTGTTGGTTGAAGGTGCCTTCGTCTATCCAAGTAGCATCTTCCTCGGGATAATCCTTCCACTGGACGAGATATTCTCTCAAGGTTCGGGATCTTAACTGTCTCTCCCTAACATCTAGAAGTCTATCCGGCCTTAGCTCAAGGACCCCTTGACTAGGCATTACAATTTGTTGGTCATCAAGTACATGGTTAGGGTTGGGTACATATTTTTTCAATAGGCTGATATGGAATACATTGTGAACTTTTAGGTTCTCAGGGAGTTGCAATCTATAAGCATTCGGTCCTAGGCATTTGAGGATTTCATATGGTCCACAATACCTTGGACTTAGCTTCTTGCATTTTCCTAGGGATAGAGAACTCTTTTTAGGGCGTACCCGAATGAAGACCATGTCTCCTTCTTCGAAGACCCTCTCTTGACGTTTCAAATCTGCATATGCCTTTTGTCTATCCTTGGCTGCTTGTATGTCTTGTCTTATTGACCTTATTTGGTCATCCATGTCCTCCAACATTTGTCTTGAAGCTTCAACTCTTAGGGTTGGATCAGAAAAGTTTAGGGGACTTCGACAATCATGACCATACAATGCCTGGAAAGGGGTCATTTGAATGCTCTGCTGGTAAGAAGCATTGTAGGCAAATTCTACTAACGGCAAGTACTGAATCCACCTCTTCGGCTCTCGACAGCAGTATGCCCTAAGCATATCCTCAATGATTTGATTTACTCGCTCTGTTTGTCCATCCGTTTGGGGATGGTAGGCAGTGCTAAAACAGAGTTGAGTTCCAATAGCTTCAAAGATAGCTCTCCAGAAGTGTGAAGTGAAGAGAGAATCTCGATCGCTAATGATCCTTCTAGGTAACCCATGTAGCTTGAATATCTCCTTGATAAACACTCTTGCAATGTCGGAGGCTTTATAGTTTGTCTTTACTGGAATCAGGTGTGCAACCTTGGTAAGCATGTCAACCACAACCATAATGGAATTGTATCCTCCTTGGACTTGGGGTAAGCCCACAACAAAATCCATACTGATGAATTCCCATTTCATTTGGGGAATGTCCAGTGGTTGCAATTTTCCTGGCATCATGACATGTTCAGCCTTGATACGTTGGCAAGACAAACATTCAGTGACATATTTAAGAACGTCACCTTTGAGCCTCTCCCAATGGTAGCTCTTCCTAACTGCATTAAGAGTTTTTGCATAGCCAGGATGTCCTGCGAAAGGGGAATCATGAGCTTCCCATAATATCTTCTGCTTAAGTGACTGGCTTGTTGGTATACATAGCCTTGTTCTGTAGTAGACAAGTCCATTATCAATGGAAAATTCACGATACTTAGCTTGTGACTTCAGATTCTGCTCCTTGGTAGATATTTCTTTTATCATTGTTTGGTAGGCCAAATCATGGCTTGCTTCCTCTCTAGCTAGTTCCAGTATAGGGTTGCTTGGCATGGATACCTTTGTAGCCAGAGATTTGGCCGTTGATGGATTCTGCAAGATTAGGGAATTTAGGAATGCCTTGCGACTGAGTGCATCGGCAACTACATTCTCTTTCCCTGGTCGATACTTGATTTCAAAATCATACTCCTCCAATACTTCAATCCACCAACGTTGCCTCATGTTGAGCTCGTTCTGGGTAAAAATCCACTTGAGACTCTTATGATCGGTTACTAGAGTAAACTTGTTACCCAACAGGTAGTGTCTCCAAAGCTTTAGAGCATGGATGATAGCTAATAACTCCAGATCATGCGTGGCATAATTCTTTTCATGACTCTTTAATTTCCTTGAAGAATATGCCACTGGATGACCTTCCTGCATAAGTACACACCCCAAGGCAAGAATGTTGGCATCAGTTACTACCTCGAACTCCTTATTGAGGTCAGGAAGTTTTAGAATAGGTGTTGATACCAAACATTTCTTCAATTGGTCGAAGCTATTTTGTTCGGGAGATGACCATGTAATAGAAGTCTGCTTCTTTAGTAAGTCGGTAAGAGGTGCTGCAATCAAAGCATAGTTTTTTATAAAGACCCTATACCATCCTGTCAAGCCAAGAAAACTACGTATTTCTTTGACGGATACTGGTATTGGCCATTCAAGCACATCTCTGACTTTGGCTGGATCTACTGATATTCCTTCTGATGATACTATGAATCCTAGATATTCAATCTGACGTTTGAAGAATGCACATTTCTTCATTTTTGCATACAGCTTATGAGACCTCATTGTCTCAAGGACAATCCGAAGTTGAGGTTCATGATCTTCTACCTGTTTAGAATAAACTAAAGTGTCATCGAAGAAGACAAGCACGAAATCATCAAGATATGGTCTAAAAATATCCTGCATTAATCTATTGAAGGTGGCAGGTGCATTTGTAAGCCCGAATGACATAACCAAGAATTCAAAGTGCCCATATCTTGTATTGAAGGCCGTTTTTGGAATATCTTCATCCTTGATCCTTATTTGATAGTAACCTGACCTGAGATCAATTTTGGAGAAGATCTTTGCACCTTGAAGGCGATCAAGAAGCTCATCTATTCTAGGAATAGGATACTTATTCTTGACTGTTGATTGATTCAACCCACGGTAATCAATACATAGTCGAAGTGTCCCATCTTTCTTTTTCTGGAATAGTACTGGAGCTCCCCATGGTGAGTTGCTAGGCCGGATGTAACCCTGATCTAACAGTTGCTTGAGTTGTTCCTTCAACTCAATAGCTTCTAGTATGGACATTCTATAAGGTCTCTTTGCAATTGGCGCAGCTCCAGGCATTAGCCTTATTTCATGATCAACTTCTCTTGGAGGTGGAAGTTCAGTTAATTCCTCAGGGAATACGTCAGCGTATTCCTTTAGCCAAGAGGGTCCCTCATGAGACTCTTGCCTTTGATCTAATTTGTTGAGTTTGATCAGGTAAACAGGTAATCCTTTTCTAACCCCTTTTATGATCCGCGATACTTTGGCTAACTGGATTCTTGGCACTCCCGCCTCACCTTGAGTTGTAACAAACTCTCTTTCAGAGTT